>NC_135544.1:17936901-18307876 GCF_045843805.1 Urocitellus parryii
AATCAACAGTTCTTTCTGGAAAAAATTAATTTCTTCTGAAAAATCAGAGAAAAGTAGCACTCTTAAGAACAGCTAGCTGCTCAGTGCTGAGTCTGGCACTCTGTGTCTGGTGTGTGCCTTACCTTTGCTCCATGCTTATGCAGAACTTCCATGACATCATTATGGGCTCTTTCAGCTGCAACATGCAGGGGAGTCATGAAACTATGGAAAGGAGAAAAGGAAAAGGTAATTTTCTTTCTCTTACTGCATTTCCTCTTTTAAGAACTGAATAACTCTTCTGCAATTATACTTACTCTTTATTTTTTTCATTGACATTTGCTCCTTTTCTAAGTAATAATTCTGTCACTTGTTTTCGTTTGGGATGCAAGGAGGCCACAGCACAGTGCTATAAAGAGAAATAATTTAATAAGCTAAACTTCTATTTAAAAATAGATTTCTGAATTAAATAGCATCTCCTGACTATTTAGGACACTGTTATCTCAAAGAGTACCAAGAACATAATTATATATTTTACATTATAGAGATGATGAATATTTCTCTTAAATACACTAAATACAAAACATAAATAAAGTCTTTAAACCTACACAAAATTATGCTTTTAGTTAAGTGTTAGGAAAGACCTCATTTCTTTTCCTTTAGTCAATAATGATCCAGCATATATTCCACTGAAAGTCATTAGAACACTGCCTCTTAGAAGCTACAGAAATCTGTAACTAAACTATTCAAGACTTCATTAGGCTATCAGCCATACAAGCCAGTATTTTTCAAATTCCTTCACTGATATACTTGAAGCACTTCGAAAGAGTACGATTATATACCTAGAAATTGGCAAGAAAGTGATGAACTTGAAGCAGTTTAGAAAATAAACATTCTTATAAATTTTATGTCTTATCCTACTATGCATATGACTTTTATATTCTGCTTCATTAGTTATATATTAACTTTTTAAAATTAACACTTAAAACTGGTATATACTTAAAACTGATACTAAAATTACCCCCCCACCCCCCGGTGGGTAAGGTCTATTCTGTGGCTTTGAGTATAAGCTGGTATAATGCTATGTAGTTTGAGTGTATCTGAATCCCAGTTTTGATGGACATATACTTAAGTGCATATATAGTTGACACACTTCAGTTTGATGAATCTTGTTATTTTCACCAGATATTGACTAAAGTTTGACCGTTTTGTACCACATACGTATAAGAATATTAACTGAAGCATATGTAAAAGTCTGTGATACAAGCATCATATATGCATAAATTCTGTATTTGGGAGCAATCATTAGTCAAGCCCTATATCTGTCCCTTTTTGTCAGTGTCAAAGAAAATAAAAAAATCTTTCCAAAAATGTATTGGAAGAAAAAGAAATAGTTATAAGGGTAATTTGTGCAGTCTGGAACAGAAAAATTTATAATCTTACCATTTTTCTGCATGAATATAATCAGTTATTTGAATATAATTGCATAAAAGGATGATGTAAGTATCTTTGAAAACACACCAATTCCCTACAGAAACAAATATGGTATTTATCTAGCAAACACATAACAAAAAAGAAAATTTAATCATGAAAAATCACATCTTGTATTTTATGAAAGAACAACCACAAAGGTAGATCTGTTATAATAAGGTTGGGTAAACACAAAGGTAAAATAATCTCCAAATCAAGATCGAGCAAATGTCTATTCTCTTGCCCATTAAAATAATCTTCCCCTAAACCAAATTTAAAAATCAATTCATCTAACATTAAAATATAAATTACAGACACTGCAAATAGTAAAGTTACTTTCAGGTATTATATCGGGCTTGCTCCAGTATTACAGACAAAAAAGAATGCTATTAATAATAAAATCTTACCAGCGCTGTTTCATGAGACTGTGGCTGTTTGAAATTAATGATTTCCAAAGCAAGTGTTTTTTTTACTTTGGCTAGGTCTGCTTCTCTGGCTGCTTGTAGTAAAGAATGACCTTTAAATTCATCTACAATGAAATAATGGTTGATAAATAACAGTTTAAATTATAAAAAAATCTAGTATGATTATATGTAAATAGGAAAATCATAAACTTCACATATTTCTCTATTTCTGCAAAAGTGGTAATGTGACAATATTGATAATACAAAGGCTGAAGATACAATGAAAAATTCTGAAATATGTATGCTCTGAAATAAGACTATTTCATACTCTCAGAATTCATGAAGATTCACAAAGACATCAATGGCATCAAAGTCTTTAAAACAGGCAACTAGGAGTCCACCAAAGGAAACCAGACAAATAATTTGTAAGCACATACACTGAAACTCTTTAACAAAAGAGATCTATAAATACTAACAAATTGTTATTCAAGTACCCAAAGAGAAAGAATAGGCTGATCCCTGTATTGTTACAACTCTCTCCATCACAACTAAATACAAATAATTTTCTAAAAAATGATGTAGAGAAATACTCAGCAAAATATTAATAGCAACTATGTTTGAAAAAGAGTAGGAAAGAACAGATATGTGGAAGAACTTCTAGAGTTTGAAACATTTTCAAAGAACAATGAATATTGTATTGTTTTCATTAACAAATATTTTTAAAAATTCATATCTAAATTAACTGTGCAAATTAAGAACACGATATTCTTATTAAAAACAGTCCTATTTTTTATTTTACAAATTTTGTTTGATTTTGATACACCCACTCAATAACTATGTGTTGTGTGTGAATGCTGAACATATTTATGACAAATTTAGGGAAAAAACCCTTTATTATATAACCTCTTCTTTAGTGATTCTTTATTATTGCTAAATTCCTCAAAATAGAACTTGAAAGGTTAGGGGGGAAAAATAGAGTAACAAGCCTTATCAAAATGTGTTTGTTTCTTGTATAATTTTCTTTAAGTTAATTCTATAACTGTGAATGCCTAGTATAAAGCAGTACACATAATAATAAAAACTGCAGTTACAGAAAACCTAATTTCATTAAATTCTTTCATTCAGATAATTTCTTGCTAGAATCCTATGTAACAAAACAAAGGTTTTATGTATTTAATAAAGTTGCTTACTAAGAAGACTAAAAAATAGTCCAACCAGGAAAATGCTCCCTTTGAAAAACTATACAAATTTAAGATAAATTTTAATCTTTACACTACAATAAGACAGACTAGTAAAACACATTATAAAAACTTCTTATAGACGAAAAAAAACAAATAACCCAATCAATAAATGGGCCAAGGACCTGAAGAGACACTTCTCAGAAGATGATATACAATCAACAAATATATGAAAAAATGTTCATCATCTCTATCAATCAGAGAAATGCAAATCAAAACCACTCTAAGATTTCAGCTCACTCCAGTCAGAATGGCAGTTTTTATGCATACAAACAACAAGTGTTGGCGAGGATGTGGGGGAAAAGGTACGCTCAAACACTGCTGGTCGAACTGTAAATTGGTATAGCCAATATGGAAAGCAGTATGGAGATTTCATGGAAAATTGGGAATGGAACCACCATTTGACCCAGGTATCCCTCTCCTCAGTCTATATTCAAATGACTTAAAAATAGCATACTACAGGGACACAGCCACATCAATTTTTATAGCAGCACAATTCACAATAGCTAAACTATGGAATCAACCTAGATGCCCTTCAATAGATGAATGGATTAAAAAAAGTGACATATATACACAATGGAACATCAGCAATAAAAGAGAACAAAATCATGGCATCTGCAAGTAAATGGGGAGTTAGAGAACATAATGTAACTGAAGTTAGCCAATTCCAAAAAAAAACAAATGCTGATATAAGGAGGCTGATTCATAGTGGGATAGGGAGAGGGAGCATGGGAGGAATAGACGAACTCTACATAGGGCAGAGGTGTGGGAGGGGAAGGGAGGGGGCATGGGAGTATAAATGATGGTGGAATGTGATGATCATTATTATCCAAAATACAGGTATGAAGACACGAATTGGTGTGAATATATTTTGTATACAACCAGAGATATGAAAAATTGTGCTCTATATGTGTAATAAGAGTTGTAATGCATTCTGCTGTCATATATAAATAAAAAGTTTAAAAAAACTTCTTATAGTATTCATAATTTCTAAAACGATTAAAAGGAGGAAAAATTTAAATAACAACAGAGACAAAGCTGAGTCAATATATAAATTAAAATAAGGAAATATGAAAATGGTAAAATAGGTTTTGAATAGTGTCAAATTTTCTTCTCTTTGTTTTTTTCTTTTTGGTACCCCCCACACCCACCCCTGCCAGTCCCTTTTTTAAATTTTGAGACTGAATCTCACTAAATTTCTTAGGACCTCATAACTTGCTGAGGCTGGCTTTGAACTTGCTATCCTTCTGTCTCACCCTCCTGAGCTGCTGGGATTAAAGGCATATGTCACCCGACCTGGTTCTTTGTTTTTTTTTAGGACAAGGTCTTGTTAATGTAGTCCTGACTGGCCTTGAACTTAAGATTGTCTTCCCTAGGTTTCCTGAGGAGCTGGGATTATGGGTGTGCACAGTGGTACTCACCCAAATTCATTTTGAGAATTTTACTGAGTATATAGTATCTACAATACACTGTCCTCGGCTTAAGTTAGGTGGACATACAGGTGCAAACATAAATATCATCCCACATTTTTCTTAGTTAACAAAGAACTTGTACAGGTGTTAAGAAAACCAAAATCAAAGATCTTTCTCTTAAAGAATGTAAATTTTCCTATTTAGACCAAATACTTAGAAAAATGAATTATATAAAGCAAGAAAACGTATGGCAAGAGTCACCTGGGTGGGATCAACTTCTACAAGGTTCATTAAAAAGACATTTGCACAATTACAATCTGGTTTATACTGTCCTATAGTCTAATAGATGTCATTTATTTGAATGCCAAAATAAATTTAAATTTCCACTAAACAAGATGAAAATTACAGGGAAGTTTTTCTATTTTAATTTTGACATGTTTAAAATCTATTTAAATACAAATTATATTATCATAATTTTGATTATACCTTGTCCTTGAATTATAATTTAACAAAAACTTTACTAGGTTGTTTTTGATTCTTAGAATCCTAGATGTAGGAAACTTAAAAATTAGGTGACACCTAGTTTAATTTAAACCTGAAATGTCCATATTTAGAATTAAATCAGTATTAGATATAGTAACTACATGTTATATGTCATCCTGAATAAGACCCTAGAATAGAAAAAGGATTTTAGGTAAAATCCTAAGAAATCTAAATCAATGTTGGTTTTTAATTGGGATAAATGTATCTTACTAATAATGTAAAATGCTGGTAATACAGGAAACTTGGTATGGGGTATGTGAGAACTCTATACCATCTTCATAAATTTTCTGTATTTCAAAAAGTATTCTAAAACACAAAGTTTATTTAAAAATTCTCTCTCTCCCTCCCCTTCTCTCTCTGCTTTCCGGCTACCAAGAGCTGGGCAGATTCCTCCACTATGTCCTTCCACCATGATGTTCTGCTTTACCGTAGGCCCAGAACAATAGAATTAGTCCAACAAAGATTGAGACTTTGAAATCATGAGCCCAATTAAACTCTCCTCCTTTAAGTTGTTGTCATAGTGATAAAAATGTGACTAAAAAAGTACTTAATGTTAAATATCATTGATTATTACCAATAGCATAAGAATATAAGCACTCTGAATGTTGAGATTTTTGTTCTGGTTTGTACAGTGCTCTTTTTCTAGTGTTTGTCACTAAGTATTCACTATATGGCTGCCAATGGCTGCCTTGCTTCATCCTCATTAGCCTTAACACATATGAGTTAGTATTAGTCTTGAATAACTGTAAAATATATATAGTGTATGTATATAAGATTCTTGTGTAATTCATGAAGGAAAGAAAAGAGGATTTTAAACTGGTATGCTTGTTAAGAATGGAAGGGTATTGTGTAAATTAGATAAAATACTAGCTCTGATAACTAAAAAGAAATCAGATATTCTGATTAATAGCCAGTAATACTGATTTTAGGGTATAAATACATACAAGTCAGTCTCTCCCGAAGTTCAGGAGTTGGAGCCATATCCACAGCACTTTTCCCATGACAGTTGACTAAAGTAGGATCAGCACCATGGCTCAGTAACAAAGAACAGACTTCTACACGATTCTTAGAAGCAGCCTCATGTAGTGGAGTAAACTGCCAGAGATCCATTGCATTAACACAAGCTCCATGCTGAATGGAGAAAAAATGTTTTAGGTTAGTAATAACTTCACAGAATCAAATTAAACTCAGAATTTTTTTTTGCACTGTAAATTTCAGTTGTAACTTTTTGAAATGTGATTGCAATAATTTCAGTTTTAAAAAACAGCTGGATTATTAGTTGAATGTTCAAAAAATTGTACGCACAGTAATATTTTTTAAAATTATCATATTCTCTTAAAAATCTTATTAGCCAAACAACAATAACAAAACAAAGTAACAATAACTTTTAAGCAGCATAAGTTTTGAATTTTGAGCTTCTTACCTTTAGTAGTAGTTCTGTGACTTCATAGTGTCCATATGAACATGCATTATGAAGAGGCACAAGTCCACTAATGAAGAAGCAAATTAAAATTTCAAACATCTTATAGTTATTCATCTACGAAGTACTAAGAAACAAGAATCTAGCAAATATTAACATATTAAAAATACAGCATTGCACGCTTTATGTATTAATTATTTATAAGAAATGTTACCTGGTAGTGAATTAAAATGTTTCTACCATTTTAACTCACTTTCACGGTAATTTGCAGCATAAAACTTAAATATCCAACTTGCATATCAAAATAGTTTAAACAGGTCAAAAACTCTTTTTGTGGTGTACTTTTCTTGATTACTTGCTTACTGTACACCCATCTGTTTTCAGACATGCACAAGGAAATAGAGATATTCCAAAGATCAGGCATTTATGCCCCTATACTATTGGGATGCCATATGCATATGGCACAAAACTTGGCACAGGCAAGAGAGAAACAGCATGGAAAATTGTATATTTGAAATGGACAGATTCCCCTTCTCATAAATATCTCAAATACTGAGTTCATGTCTCTGTTTCCTTGAATGAAAGAGGCAGAATGCAAAAAACTCTCCTCTAGGGCATCTCTTCTTTCTGATGTCAATTACAAGAGTATAATATAATCTACCTTACCTGGGATAGGGTGAATTATCTTTTAGATCTCAAAGTAATAATACAAACCTACTGTTCATAATCCCTGGATAGTAAATAGGAGGCTGGTACAAAGTTTTAAAAAAATCTTCCATTCATAAAATAAATGACATAAATGCTTTCTTGGTTCCCATTCATTCCTCTCCCATATTAACCTTCATTAAGGATCTTCTAGGTTTTCTCAGTTTAGATGTACAAGATTTCACTAACTAAATTAGAATATTATATATTTATGATTTTGGTTTATTAATAAGAGATGGTCTTTTAATACCTGATGAATATGATAGCTATGCTACCAGATTATTACAATTTCCAATTTCTTTTATATTTCTTTAGTGCAATTCAATAGTTAAAAAAAGATGATTGGAACACAAAAGCAAATTTAAAACTTCAAATAACAGAATTGCAATAAAATTAGGAATGATTTAGGAAATTATTATGAGAAGTCTGAATAATAAGTGGGTACTTGAAAGTAAAGTCTGAAATCAAAATTATGAACATTCTTAATGAATGGGATATATGATTTTCTTTGTCCAGAGCTTAAAACCTTGAAGAATCAGATGATAAAAATAAAGCATAATATTCCATAAACAAAACTACTAAAAGGAAATAAACTAATACACCTACCCTTTGTCTTTTGCGTGAACATCAGCACCATGCTGAAGAAGAAGTTGAACTATACGAACTCTGTTGTAGCCTGCTGCTAGATGTAAAGGAGTGGACTAGAAGAGAAAAACACATCCCCCTTTTCAGGTTAAAAAGTTCTTGCTTTGCTTTTTAATCTGTATTTATTCACAATTAAACACAACGAAAGTTAATATAAAAAATACTGGGTTGAAATTCAAAAATTCTTATTTCAGACCTGAATGAAAGATAATTCATTCTCCTTAGAAGAAAATTCTAACTTAGATGCCATTTGCTATGGTTTGAATGTTGAACTGACTCTACCATAATTCATTTTGAGGTTTGGTCCCCACTTTAACAGTGTCCAGAAATTTGGGGCCTTTAAGAGGGAGTAATGCTTTTTCTCAAAAGTAATTTACTGTTCTGGAGGGACTGGACTGGTTAACACAAGAGTGGTCTGTTATAAAGCACGTTTGTCCTTCTCAGCTCAACCTCTTCTTTTCTTTCCAGGTGACCCCTCTTTTATACCTCCTCCCAAATCCTGGCACTTGATGCTATCCATCCTGTGGTCAAGCAGTCAAGGGGTCCTTGCCAGATGCTGATGTGATGTTTTCAAGGACTATGTGGCCGCAAGAATTGTAAGCCAAACCATACCCCTTTTCTTCATATATAACCCAGCATTAGCTATTTTGTTAGAGCAACACAAAATGGACTAGGACTACATCTATTTCACTCATTTGTTTTTCAAAAGCCTTCAAATAATCAAGACCTACCCTACCAACACTAATTACTTCTTTATCTTTCAAACATGAACCATTCTTACTATTCTGAGAAGTCATATCATGTATTATATTTCCTTTAAATGGAAACATTCTTCCTTATCCTATTTAAGTCCTGTCCTTTCAAGTTTTAACTTTTAAATCCCAATTCTACCACAAAACTTTATCTAAAGATTTTGATTGCAAAATGTTTGTCAATAGAAAAGATTGAAAAGTATACCTTAAGAACTATTTGAAGAAATTTTAATGGAAACCAAAAAGACATTATTCATTCCATATGGCTCCAGTAATAAGTCAAAACTAATATACTACACAGTAGTGCAATGAAATATACCAAGATAGTATTTAATTTTCTATTTTATGTACCACATTTGCAGTATAAACAAGAGGAAAATACATTTTTTCTCAACTAATTTCTGACAAATTTTTAATTTGAACCAGGTTATTAAAAGATTCTCTGCTAAAATTAAATATAGTAATTAAAATAATCAAACTTCTCACCTTTAAGCAATCAGAAAGAACTTCACTTTAATTAAAAACTTCCCTGCAACCATGGCAGTTTTCCACCTTTGCTCATTTGATATTTAAATACTATAATAGTTTCTTACACAGGCTCTAATATGCTTTAATTCTCTTTCATTTTTATAATTTCTATTTGGGGGCTTGGGATTTACTAAGATTTTCAATTTATTTTCTTCACCTATTCCAAATGTCAAAACACAATGGAATTATTATATATTATATCATATATTACTGCTTTCGAAATACTCCATACTTTTTATAAATTCTGATAGTCTCTTACAAAATATTTTAAGCAATACACAGCTACTAATGAAGAATTGAGGTAGATTAGAAGAGAGTCCTAAATAGAAAGGACACCTGACTATTCTTTTTTCTTCCTATATTACAGATGTTGCTCCACTGTCTTTGGGTGGCATGGTTTTAAGAAATCTGCCACCAGCATTATCTCTGTTTCCTTGTACACATGCTTTTTCCATTTAGATACATAAACATTTTTTCTTTATCACTGGATTTAAGCAATTAGATTGTGAAGTACCTTGGCGTAGTTTTCTTCATGGTTTTTTATTTTATTTATTATTTTTTGGGTTTTTGTTCGTGCTTAGGTCTTGTTGAGTTTCTTGGCTCTAGTTTTCACTAAATTGGGATAACTTTTAGCTATAGTTCATTAAATATTTTTTCTGCTTCCTCTTTCACAATCCTCTCTGCAGGGACTTCAATCAGACATGTATTAGACTACTTTCAAAGCTTTATTTTTAAGCTTTGTTAGGCAGGACCAGAACAGCCCTTAGCATGGCACTACTTTTGCCTTGAGGTATTGCCCTCCTGAGTACTTCATGATATCCAAAGAATTAAGAGGATCTTCCACTCTGGCTGGTGGTAACAGAAAGTCTTACAGATTCTGTCTGACCTCCTATGATCTCTAAACCTTTTGGGTGGCTCCTTTATTAGTCTCAGCACTTTCTTCATTCCGTGTTAATCAGTCCCAGCTGAAGACTGTAAGGGGACCTGATGTAGGACCTATGTCTTAGTAATTTTTCACCAGTGTTGTCCCTGCAAGTCCACCTCAACTCAGGGAGATCACCAGGTCCCCTTTCCTACATTAAAGCATGAAAATTCTTCCTAGACAGAGTTAGAACAATTGTACATTTCACCTTACTAGTTTCCTCTTCTGAGTGACTACTGTCACATTCTGCCTAATAAGCAAGTCCAAAACCATTGATTTATATGTTTTGCCCATTTTTCTTATTGTTTCAGGAAGCAAGGTAATCTGGTCCCTTTTACTCCATCTTGGCCCATTTTGGGAAAAAACTGTAATTTAAATATGGTTGGGAAGCTTCCTCCATAGATAAGGACTGCTTTGGATATATGGTCAGTAAGTCAGTAAGCTCTTATAGGGAATAGCTAAAATTTAATATTTTATGGACAAGGTGGCATCTTTATTGCTTATGAATAGAAAAACTTCCTCTATTATATATTAAATGTCTTTTACACAATTTGCACACAATTGATTCAATACTTTATTTCTGGAAATGAACAAAGTCCTTAATGAATGAAAATGTACACACTAAATAAACACAGTAGTTTATTTTGAAGGGCAAAATGTAATAATCATTGTTTCTAGATGTTTCATTTACAATGCTTTAAAATGGTAATATATTTCTTTTTAAACTACTGAAATTTATATAACTTAGATAAATTAGAAGGCTTTGTTATTGGAAAGGTAGAAAAGTGATAGGAATCATAAAATAAAGCTATGCAAAAATATGGAACTAAGGTAATGAATTTCAAAAACTATTAGAAAGCAGAATTGATGGACTCTAATAACTAACTGATGTGGATGTTCCCAGTTTGGAAATGTCAATGACAGAAGAAGGAGGGAGAGAAGAGGAGTGGGGAGACCCTGAGGGAAAGAATCTGGGATTTAGGTTTATTGGATTTAAAGTACCTTTGTGATACCTCAGTGGTAATGTCAGAGAGAGTGCATTATAAATACAAAACCACAATTCAGAAGGAAAAGGCTAAAAAAGAACCTGGTCATCACATGCATTCACATAAAATATCTTAGTATCCATCATGTATCTGAGAGTATATAGTTTTAGGGATGGTGTGGTAACCTAGAAAAGTCCAATAAAACACAGAATACCTAATAAAAAGTCAAATCAACTAATTCTTTATTCAGAAGGTCAAAGAGAGGAAACAAAACTCTAGTTTCTAAGGGGTCAAGTAAAGAGAGAAAGCAGGGGATGCGGTATAGTGCGAAAAATACTGCTAAGGGAAGTTCAGGGTGCCATCAAAGGCCAGAAGCGCAAAAGGAATCCTCCCTAGAGGCAAACAGAAGAGAGCGAGTAGGATGCAGAAGATTCTCCAGCTCTCTTGAGTTGAGACTTGTGGGTAAACAAAATTCACTGTCTTTTCCCATTGTTTCCCTTGGTGAGACAGAGCTCAGAGGGACCTCACCAGAGTTAAATTGATGCCAGTGACACAACCCTGAACCTCCAAAACTATGAGCAAATTAAGCCTCTTTTCTAAGAAGTAATTCATATTTTAGTACAGTAACAAAAAACTTACTTGACTTCCAATATATCCTTATCATGGAGGGCTGTCTTATGGATTAAAGATAACTATACAAAACCTAATAAAGCATTTATCACATAGAAAAGGGTCAATAAATGGTAGTTACTACTTATTAAGTAGCTTACACATTTAGATGTTTTTAATGGTCATTTATACAGTCCTTACCTTACTTGACCTATCAGCATTATTTGATTTTTATGGATCACTAATTATGTGAAATGTCTAGAACACTACACTCTTCATTTTCCTCCTAACTCACCAGTCATTCTTTATTAGTCTTTACTATTTGGTCCTCATTTTCTTGACGCTGGGGTACTGTAGAGCTCTGATTTAGACATCTTTTCTTCATTGTCTATACTCACTCCTTCAGTGATCTCTTGCAGTATTGTCACTTTAAATAACATCCATAAACTGACAGTTCAATTATATCTCCAACCTAGTCCTCGCTGATGACACCCACACACTCATAAACCAACTGCCTGCTTGACATCACCACATGAATAGGAGATACTCATGTTTACAGTTCACAACCAAGCTCCTAGTATTTTCCCTAAAACTTATGCTGGAAAAAAAAAATGCTTTTATCTCTGCTAATGGTTACTTCATCATTTCATTTACTCAGGCCAGAAATTTTGAATGTCTTTCTTGATTCCCATCTATCTTTACATACTATATTCACCCTATCAGACTATTTCTATTGGTTATACCCACGAAATATATCCAGAATCCAGTAACTCCTCATCATATCTATTTATCACCAACCTGGTCTTTCAGTTGGTTGATTGCAACAGCCTTCTATTTTATCTCCCTGATTTCACAATAATCGCCTTAGAGTCTACACAACATAGCAACAAAGAAATCCTGTAACTTAAGTTAGATAGACTGGTAATCTACACAAACACAAAATCTTCCAGACATTCTTCATCACACTCCAAGTTAAAGTTAACATTGTTAGAATGACCTAGAAGGCTGAAAACAATCTCCCCTACTATCCACTTTCAACTTTCCGATATCATATTTTACTCTGTTATCCTTCATTCACTTCACTCTGGTCTACATAACTCAAATACCATAATTATTACTTAGCTGAGCCCACTTAGAATTACATTGTACTAAGTGAAGTAAGTGCCTCTGGAAAAAAATTAAAAGCTAGTAACAAAATACTTTCTAACTTAAAATTCACATTACTTCTTAATAAATCCAAACAACAATGGAAGAAAAAATATTTCTGAGGATTTATATTAAAATAACAAAATTTTTATAAAGGCAGAATTTAGCTATCAGCTTTGGAAGAACTATATGGTGGTATGTGTCAAGAATATAAAATATTTCCACACCCTCATCCTTTCTTCCCAATGAGCAAAAAAATAATGACTACTATGAATATGGCTAGATGTATTATTACATATTCAACCCTAGTAGAACTTCAGCATTTACATTTTAATACAAAACACATATTGCTATCTCATAAATGACTGCTAGGTGCAGAGGAAAGGGTTTCTTGGTCTAATAGTGCTGGGGATGCTTTTCAAATCAACAACAACCATAAAAGACAACAGCCAGACCTCAATGATATTTTTCATCTAAAAATCATAAAATATAAAAATTCTTATATTCTTAAGACAATTGTTATTAATCTGTTTTTATGAAGTAAAAAGCTGGCTGCATTCCCTGAACAAGCATAAAATAAGACTGCAAAACATCAATACTCCAAATAATTATCTCCTTCCCTCTTTTTTGATAATACTATGCAAAAATTTAAAAAAAAACTGTCAAAACTGGACTTCAAATTATTTGCCACAATCTTTTACTGTAAATGTTTGTTACAAAGACAGTACAGTTATTTATTTGTATTCTCTAGTTCACCATGAGTTCAGTGATAGTAGAAAAAATACACCTTATGTTTTCAAGACCTAATCTAGGAAGGTACTTAAGAGGCAATATGGATAATCCAACATGGTAAATTTGACTTTAAATTTGTGCAAAAAATTTACACTGACATTTCAACATAGGCATGTGTGATGTTTGAAACATTCCTTAGGAAAATATAAAACTACAACTGTGAAGCTATGATATAAGTCATCAGAGAGCTGTCTAGCCCATGATTAGTGTATTTTGTTTTCTTTAAGATGAGGATTCGGTTTGATCTGGATCCACTCCTTTGGGATTTTCCAAAATGTGGTGATCAGCTTGTCCTGGTTTGCCCAGGACTTTACTGATTTTAGGAAACCCACTGATTCCAGGAAAGCTGGGATGGTTGGTCACCTGACTCTAGATAGACTTAAAGCCAAATGAGTTTCTGGTTTCCGGAGCTGCTGTGAGCCAGAAAGTTGTATGTGCAAACACTTATGTGCATTCTGACAAACACCCATTAATTTACCAAATTAGAAGACTCTTATTTAAAACAAGTTGGCTCAAGAGATAATAAAAGATTGATTTTTTCCATCCAGCAATGCATTTCTAAAACAGACAAGCACAGCCTTTCTCAGTTCCATATAAGCTCTATAATATAGTGTACTATTCAAAATTTTCCTCCAGACTTGCTCTATAGTTATGATTATAAAATGATTCGATAAAAACTTCATGATCTTTCAGCACTTGAGTTTTTTTTTTTTGTTGTTGTTGTTGTTGCTGCTGTTTTTGTCACACAAATAGGATTGCATTATATTATTTAGCAATTTACTTTTTTCCTCTTAATGTTACTACATAGAAGTCTGTCTTACTGTTTTATAATGACTGTACAGTATTTCCATTGTGTGCTTGTACCATAATTATCTACCCATTGCCTACAAATGGATATTTAAGTAGTTCAATTTTTGCTCTATCTTTTCAAAATATATCTCATTTTAATCTATTATTTAGTTAAGATAGATCATTGTTTCCCTTTCACATCAGCCATTATGATAAAATTCCTAGGAAAATACAATAAACACATAATCAGAGCTTTATTAAATTTCTATCAGGCACAGAGGCATGATTAATCTGCCAAAAAGCAAAGAGCTAAGAAGCTCTTTGAGACAGTGATACTTAGATCAGAATCTAAACAAATTAAAAACTAGAGAATCAATATGGACAAGTATCCATGGAAATATATCTCATTGTTAATGCTCGTCTTTTCAAGGGTTTTAAATTTTAAAAAAATCTCAATGAAGATCAGATAGTTTCCCTGAAGTTTCTTAATTCCTGAACTACAAAAAAGAGCATGACAAAGTGCACTGTATGTATTGTTTGCTTTACACGGCAACTACCTGAGATAGGAACTACAACTACCTTACTAGAACAAGTGAAGAAACCGAGGAACAGGGAAACAATAGAGGAGACAGGGATCATATCTAGGTAGTATGAACTTAGAACTTTCATGCTTTTGGTTGGAAGCTCAGGTTCTCGACAGGATGTTAAGAAACAAATCAGCATGGGTAAGTGGCAAAAAGATTTACTAATGTGTGGGCAGGGATCTTCTTGTTTCTGACTACTTTAGTACTCTGATCCACAGGTCACCACACAAACTATCAATATTGACAGTATGACCATTCCATTAGAATGGGCACCCCAGAATTGTGAAACTCCTTAATAATAATAGCTATCTAAAAAAACAGTAAATATAAAGTAAAAAATAAAAAAGAGCTGGGAATGTAGCTCAGTGGTAAAGTACCCCTGGGTTTAATCCCCAAACCCCAGTACTGCTTTAAATGTGTGTGTGTGTGTGTGTGTGTGTGTATCTCATATCAAGGAAGAACAAAATTGAAATTGAAATTGAAAAGTATTATTCTGTTTGGCTTCCTTCCCAGTGGTTTGTTCCTGAATTATGCCCCTCCAGCTGCTTCAACTACTTCTTATACAGTAATTTTCCTGACTAGCTTTCTGGTCCCCCTCTGGATGGTGAATATCCCTTTTTAAAGTATGACACCCTATACTGGGCACTAATCCAGATCAAACTCATCTACATCAGTGAGCCATCTCTCTCTCTCTCTCTCTCTCTCTCTCTCTCTCTCTCTCTCTCTCTCAATGTAGTTAAGCAGAACCTATCAGAATAATTCACAGTGAAAGTTTCAACAATGCATTGCTGGACTAGTTGCCATTTAAGGCATCTTCCAAATAATATTCTATGAATTGCAGATAAATTACATGAATAGAGTTAGAATAATGATGGATGATATAGCCTCAGAGACAAAATATATACTCAGCAAAGCATATTAGGCATCTGAAAAGTTATGGAACTTTTATGAACTATTTTATAAAATAAGTGCTTTTTATTTTAATTGCTTTAAATAGTAAAAAATTAAAGTGAGAATACCAAGGGCTGCCTTTAAGGGCACGTATTAAGAAGAAAAAGAGAGAAAGGAAGTGAAAAAAAAAAAGAATGAACAGGATAACATAAAGTGATCTTTGTGATAATAAAGTTCTGAACGTCAGCTTCAGTCAATTTCAATTTAACATTATCATTGTGTAAACTCCAAGGGAATTCTTCAACAGTCAGCAATTTGTCTCTTTTCTCCAGCCTCAGCCTCCCAAAATAAGTTTATAGCATGCTTTCATACAGTTTGTATGGGACGAAAACAAAATGCTTAGTACTCTCAAAGTACAACATTAGTTTTTCATTGTTTAATGAGAAATAGCTGGTAGACTTTATGGAAGTCAGATTTCCTGATGGGATAATAGCCTCATTTTTATATTTTATGAGAAATATTTGTACTGTTCAAACTTCATGAGTTCCTGATATTTGCAATCTTAGAATCGTTGATGCTTAGATATGAAATCCTAAGTAACGTTTATAACAGATAACTGTTGCACTAAATGGAATCTAAAGATTACACAGGAGAGAATCCTTCAACCTTACTTCATTAGGTAGTTATTTTAACTGTAAATCAGAGACTAGCAAATTCCTGTAGCTGACTTTAATGTGGTTAAGGCCTCCAGGACTTTGGCCATACATTGCCACCTCAAATTCCCTGCAGTGATAACATCCTTGCGGTTTCTGGATTTACGTACATGAATCCAAAAGACAAGTGATGGTAAAAGCAGAGATCTCTAGTTTTGTTTCCTGTCCACAGCCTTCTCCCCCAATTGTAACAGGTACTGAAACCTCTCTAAAGGTAGAAGATTATTTTCGTGAATATTTTTATGGTATTTAAGATTATTATGATCTTACTATTAAAAAATAAAACAACTTTACAACAGGAAAACCAAATTATGAAACAATTCCCCTTTAGAATTAATCTGTTTCCAGATATATTAGTCAACCTACCCAAATATGGACTTCAAATAATTATGCATGTTATCTACATTTTTAAAGTTTTACTTCTGATGCCATTCTTAGAAGAGAATGATGCTTCTTACTCATTACTGAAAGCATTCTTTTTATCTTATGAAGGTATAGCATGAAGATTCTTGATATTTGTAGAAATTCTCTTTATAATTCAGATTTAATTGAACAAGTGAACAAATAAATGGGAGGGGGACAGGGAAAAAGAGAAGTAGGCTTTCTTGAATGATTTTCCTTTTAGTTAAATTAAAAAGATTATACTACAAGGGCTGGAGTTATAGCTCAGTGATAAAGTGCTTGCCTTGCACATGTGAGGAACTGGGTTTGATCCTTGGTACCAAATAAAAATAAATTTTTAAAAAAAGGTATTGTGTCCATCTATAAATATAAATATTCTTTAAAAGGCCATAATATAAAAAAATAACCAAGTTATTAATGATTAAATGCTTGTATCCCCCCTCCCAGATTCATATATTTTTAAATCCTAATCTCTAATGTGATAGTATCTCGAAGACAAATTCTTTGGGAGGTAATTAAATTAAGATGAGGGTGGAGCCCTCGTGATGGGATTAGTGCCCTCTTATCTTACACAGAGAGCTTGCTTTTACTCTATTATATAAGCAAAGAGCAAGATTATAGCCAGAGAGTCCTCACCAGCCACCAAACATGCTGGCACCTTGATCTTGGGTTTCCCAGCCTTCAGAACTATGAGAAATAAAATTTTGTTGTTCAAGGCACCCTGTCAATGGCATGGTAGTTCAAACTGATTAAAGATACCATGTTTATGTTTGCAACCAACTATATTAATAATGCTAATTCAAAGCTAGAGGTAATTTCAGAATTCTTAAATCTATAATTAACTCTTTATTTTCTTTTTGCTGACTCTCATCAGGCTAGAAAGATTTCCTGGAATCAGATCCTCTTTTCACCTAAGCAAGGCTTTTACACAGAACAGTTCTCTCTTTATTTGAAGGTTTTAAGAACTTTTTGTACAATATCTACTGTCAAATGATATTAACTGAACAGTGTGTTCAAGCAACAAAGAGTACACAAGCCATAATGATTATAGGGGTGTTTTTAACTATCTTCATCATGTAACATTTGATACATAAAAATCAAAAGCTGAATGTTTTCTCTGATATGCAGATGCTAATTCACAATGGGGGGCTAGGGAAGAACAGAGTTACTTTAGATTAGGTAAAAGGGAGTGAAGGGAGGGGAGGAAGCATGGAGGTAGGAAAGATAGTAGAATGAATCAGACATTATTACCCTATGTACATATGTAACTATACAACTGGTGGGATTCTACATCATGTACAACCAGAAGAATGAGAAATTATACTCCATTATATATGATGTATCAAAGTGTAATCTACTGTCATGTATAACTAAAACAAAAAAATTATTAAAATAAAAACAAAGAAAATTTAAGTTACAAAGCACAATTTAAAAATACCATCACCCACTATTCCATTCAGCTGAACTATGACACCAGCAATACCACTGAAGCTACCCACACATTTCTTCCTCTCTTGCCAGTCTTTTGGGTAGATGTTTTTCCAGCTACTGCATACTGAGACAACTTGGTTTACCTGTAGAGGCAGGGGGAAAAACTGGGGTGGTGGATGAAGGATGGGGGAAGGGCTTCACACGTAAATTTTAATAATTTTAAAAAATAGATGCTGAAGTGTCACTTTTGCAACTTGGCTTCTAAATAAAATTTTCGTATGAATTTTACTCATAGCCAAATGATTCAATACTTATTCCTGTCTTATCCCCCAATTAAAGTAAAGGAGATACCACAGGAAAATTGTACTTTAGGATATGAATGCAGGAGAATCCAAAGCTAGGAGGAGAGAGGGTGGCTAAATCCAGGTAAAACGGACAACTGAGTCTCACCTCCTGATGTTAAACACTGTGTCCTCTTCCATTAAAGAATCATTTCTTGAAGAATAAAACAGCATAGTTGGCATGGATATTAATTACCCTCAGTAGGAGTGTCGTGCTTGACAAAATGGAGATTGTTTTAGTGTAAGTGATTCCCCAATGAAAAATTCTAAGACAAGACATTTTCAAGGCCCTATTGTTACAAGATGAATACACAAGCATAAGGATTTTATACAATATTTCCCAACTTAAGTAGGCAAGAAAAAATGCTCTAAGGAATTTCTGTATTACAGAAGACACGCATTGCTCAGCAAGTAGTACTCTAAAGAAGTGATTTGATTAGATATATAATTAAACCTAAAGTACTTGAAGAGTTCCCTGATGCAGACTTAATGAATTTTGACCTTCTTGTAATCCCAAGAAATGCCTGAACTATGATCCATAAAAGTTGGAAAGTTAAAAAATGGTATGACCTTTTATCGACCAAGATTTGACAAGAATAAGGAAAATGATAAAGGGCACTAAGAACCAGGGGAGGCCAGATATGTGCCCCCTGGTAATGTTAGTGGTTTCTTATAGGGGAAGAGGGCTCTATATAAACTTTAATCTAGATACCAGAGTATTGTCTCCAAGGTGACACTACAGACTCTTAAGCAATCCAATTGTGTTACTACTAGTTACTACTAACTGCTAAAAAACAAATAAAACATATTACAGTCTTAGAATGTTAGAATCAAAAGGTAGTTTAGAAGTCACAAGGCTCAAATCCTTCACATTTCAAGATTTTAAAAAATTGAGGGCTCAGATATAAAACTTGCCCAACCATATAGCTAATAATAGTTACTTATAACTTAATATTTCATCTTCTAGCTTTCAGTTTATGCCTTTGCTCATAATATCATGACCCCAAAATATAAACATGAAATTATTTTGCTATGGGGGAAAACCTCTCAAACTGTAAGATACAAATTTAAAATAACTGGATATAAAGTGAATATATTTGGAAGATAAATCCTCATTTATTCTGCTATGTAGCTATGAAAATCATTTTCAAAGTAATCCACTTGGGAAAAAGAAGATACACTCTTTCTTGCCTATTAGATAATAAGCATTGCATTTTCTGTTCTTATAGTCAGGTATTTTAGTTCTCTATTACTACATAAAAAGCAACTTCAGCAATGGTGAGTTACCTGGGCAGTTCTTCTGCTTATGTGGCAAGAGCTGGGGTGTTAGGATGACTGACGCCACCTGAAGGTTCAACAAGAAACTCACATGGGGCTTGAATGCCTGTGATGCTTGGACAATTAGAATCATTTATTTACAAGCACAGGTGGATCTGCTCATTAGGAGCCTCAATTCTTCTTTACATGTACCTCTCCACATGCCACCAGAGGTGCCTCATGGAATAGCAGCCAAGTTTGGAGAATGAACATTCTGAACATTAGAGGCTGCCAGACCAATTCAGGGGCTTGCCTTCGAATGAACAATCATCACTTTTGTCTTATGTTATTCACCAAAGCAGTCCCAGCTAATATCAGGGTCAGTATGGGAGGGAACTAGGTAGAAGCAAAAGTAATAAGAGGCCTGGTTCTTTGAGGAGTCTTCAAAGTAATAATATACTGCATAGGGATTGCTAAAATCCTGCAAACATGATATTTAGAGAAGAGTTATATTGAGGGAGGGGGTCTACTCACCAAAAATAATGAAAAATTCTGTTTATATTACAATATGATGAATGTAAGCAATTCGAAAACTTAAATATAAATGCAAAATTCTTACACTAATCCTGTATCTTCCTCATGTTCCAATAGATGTGCTTTATAGAATTCAAATAAATACTGTAATAAGTATTTAAAAATGGGTGCATATCTCAAAAACACATTTTTGAATTTGTTAACTTGCTAATTTAAACAAATTTATTTATGGGTGGGGATAAAGGGAAGGCCAAACTCCAATAAAAATTTAATTCAGTTACACACTTTGTAGATTACCTGATAATCAACAACTGATTTTTATTCAACTGCCATCTGTGACTGAGCTTAGATAATACGGACAATTTAAGTGGGGATGTAGAGAATGTTAGACTCATATGTGTCCATTCTGAATATGTTCAGAAGCTTCTAAAACTTTATCAAATGAGTACAATCTAATTTATTGAAGTTCTAGTATGTGCTACAAACTATCCCAGCACCTTTTTTTTTTTAAAGAGAGAGAGTGAGAGAGAGAGAGAGAAAGAGAATTTTTTAATATTTATTTTTTAGTTTTCGGCGGACACAACATCTTTGTATGTGGTGCTGAGGATCGAACCCGGGCCGCACGAATGCCAGGCGAGCGTGCTACCGCTTGAGCCACATCCCCAGCCCAATCCCAGCACCTTAATCCCATTTCACTAGTCCTCTCAAATGCCTTGTGGAATGGGTATGAATATAACCATTTATAAATGAGTAAACTGAAATTTCTAGAGCCATAGCCACATATTTACAAAACAAAAGAGCCAAGAACAGAACTCAATCATATTTGGTCTTTGAAGCATATCATCATTTTTTTTCATGATGTCTTCAAGGTATGATAATAAATTTTACTTTATTTCTGGTTGATCTCCATTTGAAAATAGTTTTTAAACACTAATCTGTTTCCAGAGTCTTATTCAATATTAGCAATTTTATGGAGCAAAAATTTACACCATAGAAATCTGACATTTAAAGCAAGCTTTCAGTTAATTTTTCTGAATTAAAGCATGTTCCTCCAATTGCCTGTTCATCTAAATTTGTGGTTTCTTACACAAAGACATACATGTCTATATATTAATGCTTTAAAAATAAAAATGCCAGAAAAGATCTTACCTTAGGTCTATATTTTATATGACTGTACCAAAGCAAAAAAAAAAAAAAAATTACCTCTTTTTAGCACACCTGTTTCAATGTGTTGGATAATGTCATAATCATTCAGTTTTTTAGCTCCTTGTAAACAGTTCCATTAACCACATATTTATCTCCCAGGACATTTACAATGACCTATGCAAGGTAGGCATTGAGTTTTGGTTGAATGAATAAATTAAAAAACCAAAAAGAAACCAGAAATTGTATTGAATAGTTTATTTTTAAAAGCACCAATTAGTTATTTTTAATATTTGGTGACACATAAAGCAATAGCAGGCATAATAGATTATGCACAGATATATAATATTCCCATTTAAGAATATGTAGACTAAGCCCTAATTTGCTATTTCCTTGTTATGATAAGGAAAGAATAAATTTAGGACTTTTTTTGGGGACAGTTTTTGATAAAGAAAGCCAAGAAAGGGGAATAATGCAAAGAAGGAACAAAAATAACTCTCAAGAGGGTTGATTATTAGAATAAATCTGAGATGAATTTAAATATTTATTTTTATTTATTATAGAAAGAAAAGTATACTTGTGAAAATTAATGCTGAAAAACAAAGAGAATACTGCCACCTTAAGCTCAGATATCACACAAGGCCAGAACACTTGGATAATTGCTAATAAAACATCTCGTATTGATGCAAAATCCCACAAAGGGAGATTAAAGGTCTAGAAACATAAGTTTAGAAATACAGGAATAAGGTATTCTAGAAAGGAAACAATCTGTTTTTAAGGCTCTCGTTGTGCTTCACTGCAATCAAGAATTACGAAATGCAATGGATACTCATAATGGGCAGAAGTCAGAAGAGAGTAAATTATATCCACTACATTTCTAATGTAGCCATCATTAAAAGTGAGTAGCTGCATGAAAGTAGGATCTTAGAATAAAATATTACAATTTTTCTGCCTCTGGATTTTAGGGTGAAAAAAATCAATAAAATTTCTAGAACAGTCAACCTCCAATTTTGATTCACATGTAAAATGTTAAATAAAATTTATGAACTGTGGATACAGCTCAATTGGTACAGTGCTTGCCTTGCATGCCAAGGCCCTGGGTTCTAATCCCCAGCACGGGGGGGGGGGGGGGGAATGAGAGATTGGTTTAGATTCAGCTCCCTGCACTAGGCCCAACAGACCAAACCAAAATGGAGTTACTCATGCTGGAGTTCAATACTGACAAGCTAAAAATAAGTTGTTTATTTGACCTTCTAAGACTCTGGGGTTAGGGGGAGTTAGATAATAGCCAGATCCCCAAACAGGTCAGTTCTGGCTAACATGAAAAGGAAGTCCCTTCTAATTCAACCTTTACAGAAAAATAACTTTGAAATACCCATCCACTTTTTGTTCTGTTTCTGCTTTCCTTGGCTCTTTTGTCTTATAAAGCCAACCTCTTCGCTCAGCTCACCAGTATATTTTTTCATAAAATGAGGTGTTGCCCAATTCTACAATCATAAATAAATCAATTAAGATATTTAAAACTAAATTCGTTGCAATTGTCTTTGGAGAAAAATACAAAAACAATGTAACAACATAAAGTATGTAAAATATTATGGCTACTTCACTATTTTCAGAATTCTGTAGGTAGAAAAATAAATATCTGTGGGAAATAAAAATAGTAACCACTCATATTACCTAATTAGATAATCACAAATTACCTAACTACCAAATCACAGTGCAAAATTAAGACAATATTTAAAATTTACACTTGTATAAATGTTGTATAATCCCATCTATCACGTTTAAAAAAAATACATTAGTCTCAAACCCTTATATATCTTGAGACAAATTCTCATCTACAAGGACTGTATAAGAAACATTTCTCATCCCAAAACATTACATAATTAACATTTTCTGTATATTTATTTTTATTAGTACTTTTTGCTCTACTGAGAACTGAACCCACTGTTACTCTACCACTAAGCTACATCCCCAGACCTTTTTATTTTGAGACAGGGTCTTGCTAAGTTGCCTGGGCTAGCCTCAAACTTATGATTTTCCTGCCTCAGCCTCCCCAAAGCAAGGATTACAGCTGAGTGACACATGTTCGGCTTTCCTGGACTTTTAAAATCTACAAACCAAGAACTATAGTAAAATTTTGGAGGAATAGGACTTAGTCTTACATTAACATAGTCCTGTGAAAAAACCTCTAAAAAAGGATGTGACTCTGCAACATGTAATTGATTCTTCAAGAAATAATTCCTAAAATGAAAGTCAAGAAATAAAACTTTATGTATTTGACTAACTTATTATGTACAAAAGAGTAGCTTTATCCTCTCATTAATATGTAATCTGACTTTCTAATGATAAACATATGCAAATGACCTGAAAAATATAAATATCTGAGAAAGAGACTTATGATTTAGCAGCTATATTTGCTTACACATTTTCTTAACACTATTGGTAAAAAGAAAAAAACAAAAAACACAAAACACTGTCACAGCTAAGGGATCTTGTCCCAGTCTCCACCAGCACTGAAAATATTTACTGCTTTGTGGCTTTACTGCAACTGTGGGTACATTTAGTAAGAATTACTTTGTGCCATAAATGAGGATAAAATCTAAATATGAATAATATTCCATTTAAATTATGAATTTTCAATTGCAGTTTGCATATCAATGGCAATTGTGAATGATTCTCTCTATATGCATATCACTGAACCATAACAAATGCTTAAGTCTAATTCTTGTTCTAATTCTATTTGAAAAAACTGATCAATCTAAAATCTCCCATTCACATACTTCTGATTTCATTTTCTAAGTGACAGAATGCAGATGATTTTCTCACTCAGATGACAAAATTATGTTCATCGGGGAATATCAGAGTCATAGCCTAAGCTGCTGCTACCTGCAAAGTGCCAGGCTCAGTCCTGCGCAAAATACAAAGACAACTAACTGATTGGTATAAAAAGAAGACATGTATAAACAACAATAATTTAAGGAAGTCTGTGTGAAAGAATGTGGATGAGAAATACACTGATTCTAGCTAAAAGGAAGCCAATGTATCCTCCTTTGGGTAGAAGATAAGGAAAAATAATGGAATTCTATACACTTGTGAGGGAGTAAAGAGAAAATCTGTGATCATGCTCCTTAATAATTATGATTTCTTGTATTAGATATGGGCTGTCATGGTACATAAGGTAAGAATGACGCAGGGATAGGAATAGACTCCTGTTAGAGTAATGTCACATAAACTCTGTAGTATTAAAATGGCTATGGAAAACTGAGGTAGGCTGGGCTCTAAATATCTGTGCATAAGCGCCATAGTGGCACTTACCACAGATAAGAAGCCTCTTTTCTGCACAGTGACAGAAGTCACTTTATCAACTGAGAGGATCCAAATAAAATTTGGAGTTCAAAGCACACACGGGAGTGTTAAAATTCCCAAAGCAACTTCAAAACTGAAGGAAAAATGAAGAGTTACCATTTTAAAACTCCTCCTCAAAGTTACTATACTAAGTAAATCTTTGCTAGTTTATAGCACTACACAGTGCTTTATTTTTCAGCCTATTAGGTAAATCATTGCAAAACTCTGTAGTCAGTTATCATAGGCTATAAAGGTTTGCATTTCAGACTATATTCTGCAAGAATACGAAATAGATGAAACTGCTGCCACCTGTACATTTTATATATTACCTTACACTTTTGACAACTGCATATTAATGCAGAACACTGCCCTCTCTTTTAATCTATTTTCTTTCAGTATGCCATAATTAAGACTTGGTCAATCAAAAATAATAATTAAAAAGGAGAGCTATTATACAAATCTAAAAAAATTAACATTTTCTCAACTTTAATGGAAAAAGTGTTGATATCTAGCAAACAAATCTCCCAAGAAATAAAAAAATGCAAATGTCCTAATAAAGATGGGTAAATAGGGCATAAATATTTCCTATTTTCATCATCATATACAGAAAACAATATATAGTTCATTTTAATCACTGACAAAGCTACAGTTCCATGCGACAGACAACTTTCAGTGTCTTATATTTAAGAGAAAAGGTTTACTTAAGATCCATGCTTTACCAGCTTTATAAATATGTCACAAGTACCAATAACAGAAGAGTATTTCATTTTACAGTGAAAAGATGTCAGAAAAATACAGCCATATATATGCATGTATATTTATGTAGGTAGAGATACATATATACACATCCCTACTTCAAAGTAATTTGTCAAGCAAGAAGAAATTACTAAAGGGGATTATATTTGAAATAACTTACCTTACGCCCATCACTTGCATGGCAATTCACATTTAGAGGAGTCAGTAAAGCCATTAGTTTTTCTTCATTACCACTCCTATAAAAAGGTAGCAAGTCAATTTCTATAAAATTTAGGAGTTTCTTACGAATATTTACGGATATTTTTTTCATAAGAGAGTGGAAAATAATGGTTTGCTTTAATTCCTTTTATATGGATTCCAATGAATCTCTTTTCGATATTCAAATTAGTATTTTCCCAATTAATTGCTGTTCATCATTTAGTGATACATCTTGGAAAATGCAGCTGTCAACATTTTTATGTTATATATCTATACAAAGTCATCATCTTAATTACAAGCAAACTTTATTCTAATAAATAATCTAAAACACTAGAGTTTAAAAAAAATACATAGAAAATGTTGTAAAGAGCAAATCAACTAAACTACAACCAACCAAGATACAACAATAAAAATTTTGACATTTATGTCCCTCATTTGAGGTTTGATAGAAAAAAATCTTCAAATGAAAATGAAGATATAGGTATTTATACACTCCAAGAATATCATTTGAAAGGCCAGGCAACTAAGGTTTGCAGGTAGCTTAAGAAACATTTCAAATAAAATTAACCTGATAATCATCACCAAAGTGAAAATTTTCATCATTATATACATTAATCATGTAAAATAAAGTATTCAAAGATTTATTATAAGATCTAAATTGCATTATTGCATAAAATCCAAGCAAGACAATAACATGCTACAATTTTTATAGACCTCCACCTGCCCTCCCCCTTTTTCTCTCTTAGATGCATTATACTCACTTAAAATGAATGGAATCACTTACCTAGCAGCTTCTAGGAGTTCGTCTTTCTTGTATTCACCTAGATGATTGCAAAATATCATGCTGTTAGCATTTGGCAGAAGACAGATTAAGAAATGCAGTAGGCAGCAAATAGAGAATTAAATAGAGAAGAACAGAAAAAGAGAGTCCACACCCCGCTGGGTGATGGAGCCGTGACGCTAGCCAGCTTGTGAAGGCAGCATCACCAGTGCCTTGGAGACGGGCAGCAAATTGACGCAGCTCCTTGTCCAATCCTCAGATGAAATAGCTTTCTTCAGACAACCAATGAATGCTAAATCTCGTGTCCAGAAACACATTCCCTCTGATAACAGCATGCCAGCTGAAGACAATGTCCCCTCTCCCCTTTTCTATTCAGGCTGTCACAGGATACTTGTGAAGCATAATACATTCTGAGACAAAAGCAAAATAGTGTGGCTTTTTAAAGGTACAAATTACCAATCTTCAAAAAAAACTCAGTTTTATTTGTAATGACACGGAAAGTTTCTTTTTAATTAATTACCATTACTGAGCTTTATAGCTGTAGAATGCAAATACCAGAACCACGAAGGCTCTGCCTCGATAGGGAAGGTCTGTAGTCTAGAAATACGTGAACTACGTACCAAATGCTATGAACCTCTTGGAGGCAGCGCTCCAAAACCAAAACAGGGAATACATTCTTAAATGGCAATAACATTCTAACACGCTTTAACCTTTATACAACTTCAATACCAAATTTTAACAAATAATTGAATGTATTTTTTAAAAGGAGGTTGGCATCTCTGCGGATAAGCAGATATCCAGTTATTTGATGTGGACAACTTCCCCTCCTTCTATATTTTCACAATAGATTTAAAAATATATCAAAAACTGAAAGTAGAAATATTATTAAAAACCTTCTATAATAAATTTCTTAGGGTATTCAAGACCTAACAATATATATATATATATATATATATATATATATGTTTTTGTTTTTTTTTTGAAAGCTCATTTGAAGGACAAGGAGTTTTAATAACACAGTGTTTGTTCAGTCAATAAATAAAAAGAACAGCCAGGACTATGATTCAGCTATAATACACTGACTCAGTTTGCTGTATCATTAAAAAAATAATTATACAAAGTGTCTTAACAAATCATTATGTGAAGATATTAAGTACACATATGAAAAAAAATTTAGATTAAATGAAAAGTTATAATTCTAATATGAAATAAGCTTAAATTCTTTTAAAAAATCTTAACATGTAAACATGAACTTTTTCACATTTTGTTTATGTTTTGCTATAGAATGCATTATATTGATGCAAATGCTATAAAGATACCTCAGGACCACAAAGTACATGCTTAAATTCTATAGCCCAGGCTGGAAATGCAGCTCGGAGGTAGAGTGCTTGCCTAAGATATACAAGGCCCTGGGTTCCATTTCCGGTAAAATACACACGAGGGGCGGGGGACATTATAACCCACTAATAGCAAAAATGCTTTAGCTTTAACTTCTTTTGCCTCATAATTAGGTTAAAATCTGTAAACTATAATCAGGAGTTTCAAATAAGGAGAAGCTATAAAATACCTCTTTTTTCCTTATAGAGATTTTGTATATCAATAAAATCATAGATTCAACAGTATACATCCATAAACTAGAATGCACAATTTCATAATCATAGATTTGGTTCTTTTAATTTTCAATTATACTGTAAAAGTTATATTATTATATCTTCTAGCCAGTAAGACTCAAAGCTAAAAACCTATTTTTATTAAATATTTAAGGTAGCAATGTGGAAGTTGAACATTTTAGGTAAGAATATAGACGTTAGAAGTAAATTTTAAAAGCCTCTTGGAGGAAAATGGCATAACCCATACCCTCAAATGGCTGAAGAATAAATATATAAGTAAACCAAATATGGTATATATCTGTAAAAGTCATTCATTCATTTGGAAGGCCTATATGACAGGTTCAAGAAAACAAAAGACAATAGTATCTCTGACCTCAAGGAATACTCTAATTATTAAAGATGGACAAGTAAACAAATGATTACAAAAGAATATGAGAAGATCTTATAAAATGCTAAGCATTTACTGGCTAGTTTAAATGAAATTAGTAAGAGACAGGGTAACCGTAGTTTAAGAAAACCTTTCTGGAATACGGGATTGTTGAGCAGTGTGAAGGAAGAACAGGTGATTCTCAAGTGAACAAGGGTGGAGGAGACGGAAGCAACCACAGTAAATGAAATGAGAAAGGAAATGGTAGCTCTATAAACCTGAACAAAGGACACTTGCTGGGGAATGGCTGAGAATGAGGCAGAGAATAAATGAAAAGATCAAGTATGGCTACATAAATTAAGAAGTCTTAACTTTATTTTGAAAGCAATGAATAAATACTGAGATATTTTAACAAGGAAAGTACAAAACCTATTTAAAGGGCTGCAAGTTTCATGATTACATAAATATTTTTAAATGTCAGTAAACTTTTGTAGGGGAGGAAAGTAGCCAGAAAAAGAGAACTAAATTCTGATACAATTTTTATTTTGGAGGAAATATAAACATCTTCAAATAGAGTAAAACACATTAACATTGTGAACTGGAAGTAGTTACTAGTGAAAATTAAGTCATAGTGAAACATGACTCCAATAAGCCAGGTAATAAAACTGCAGAGTACTTGGGGTCCTCAAGGTTCAAATCAGTCTACCTATGTAAGTGTCTCATCATACATAGCTTATTGATGTTTTCACTAAAAGGTACATTTCTACAAAAATGTTATTCCTTCCTGGAGAAGCTGATAAGACCAGTTTTGGAAAAGAAATATATCAAGGCATCTAACAGAATATTACAAATGACTTTCTATTCTTACTGTTGGAGAGCCTAGTACTTTAATCAGCTTTTCTGCAGTACATCCCAGCATCCACTATCTGGTGCCCAAGGACCACAATCCACAAACAACTGAAGCTATTTTTCAAATGCTACCTCTTAGGAACAACTGACATAATGAATTCAGAGCCCCTCATACACTCTGACAACAAATTTGAGCTACTTACTTAACAGTCAAACCTCCAGATCTATTTCATTTTAGCTGAGAAACTGAAAATATTCTGGCTGAGACTATGATGCTCTATGGAGCATTTATATTCTTTAATAACATCCAGATAAAGACTAGCAATAGATCAGCTAGAAAGGAAACTAGGCAATTATACTTAAGATAATAGCAGCCAGAATGGAGATAATAGATGGCTTAACATTTTTATTAGAATAAAGTGGGATTAAGAAAAATAAGCGGAAAAGTTTACTTTCTGAAGTCTGAATTGTCATTATTAGTCAAACCTAATAAAACATGAAAAGTTAAACACCCCTATACAGATAGAAAAATTAATATTTTTAAAAATACTCTGTTATCAGAATGAAGTTTAAAAATAAAAACCCTTTCACATTTCTCTGAGATAGTTGGAAACAATCTTTTACTTAGTATAAAGGCAAAATTGCCTTGTGAATAAAAATGATTTTTTATTTAGTTTTTTAATATCATAAGGAATTTTTATCTGTTTCTTTAGCAACAGACAGGATCAAAGTAAGCTTAGTTTTGTAAAAATGAGTCATCTGATTTTGTTGGGATGGAAAAGCATGGAAAGATTATAAACATGGACTCAAACTCTTAAAGCAATAAGGGACTAAAAACAAATTCTGATTTTTTTTGCTTTTCTCTACTTTCAAATCCCACACAATACATCTTGCTTTGCATAAAACACAGGGATGCAACTTGAAAAGTCACCTTTATCCATATCACCTCACCCCCAATTCAGGAAAGCTCTAAGGGATCACCTACAACATTCATTTACATTTAATGAAACAGTGCTATGGCAGTTAAATGGACTAAGATTAGATTATCTACTAATCTGGGGGTTAATAAGAGAATAAGTGAATAAAATTAATAAGTGAATGTTATCCAATAATCTGTCAGACCATGAACTTGGCTTATATATTAGCACAGACTCACTAAATGTGGGCTTTGGAAGATGTGATATACAAAATAATAATGGCTAGAAGATAATTTTATGAAACAAAGACAATCACCAACTTTAAAAAGCTTAAATATATTAAAATAACAAGTCAAAAATTTCCATCAAAACTGAAAGCATTTGAACTTTCAGATGAGCTTGCAAACATGGGCCACTGGGCCAAGGGAAAAGAATGAAGAAAATTCATTCTGGCTCTAGTCAAATGGTCAATGTATTTTGCATTTCCCATAGCATGTTTTAATTCCTGCACTTATTAGGTATCTCGAGGGAAGAGCTATGTAAAGACTTCAGTCAAGAATCTCAATTACCAAGTTAATGTTGGGACTCTTGTGTTGCTAAGTGCTAAGCAGTATTATAAATTGATAATTCTGATACAGATATCTTTTTTCAAGGTACGAACAAATAAAGTAATTGATTCATGGAGCTAAACCAATAGCCCATTTGGGGAAAAAAATATTAATTTAGGTGACATACTACATTGCATTTTCACTAACAGATTTGAAAATTCAGAGCCACCTATGTGGTTGTGGAAAGAATTTAGCTAAAGAACTAGGAAATAATCTAATATTAACATGTTAAAGTTAAGTTTTCCACCAAAAGCAATTTCCAGACAGATATTCTACCATGAATGAATTTATGAATTATTATTTTCACTATGGAATCTTTCATAAATATTTTCCGAACAACAGGGTAAAAAACTACAAAGCTACTAGAGCTCTCAATATCTTTCTCCTACTTTTGAATTCTATCAAATTTTCCCACTTATTCTGATATTGGCTTCAAAGCAATAAGGCACTAAAAAAGAATTCTGATCTTTTTTTCCCTGAACTTATTAGGTATCTCAAATTAGTGTCAAAGCCAATCCCCAGTTAAGTCTAGAATCAAGATCAAACTAAACATTTCACACCCCTTATAAAATCTGGGGCCTTGAAACATTGGTTGGAGGACCTTTTCTTCTATTGTCTCCTATAGTTTTGACAAATTTTAACATTAGTTAGCATTAAACATCAACTGTGCTTAATATCAACATAATCTCTAAGTTATGTTGACCAATATAGTATACATACCTCCACATGCTACTTAATTTAAATAAATTAAAATTATAAAAAATTAAAACTTTGTTCTTCAGTCACACTGATAACATTTCAGATATTCAATAGGCACAGATAGCCAGTGCCCATAATACTGAACAGTACAGAGAGGGCATTAGACAAAACAGTTGAAAACTTTTATTGGACCACTCAACTTTTGATTTTTTTCCCTTCTTTTTCTTCTTCTCTCTCTCTCTCTCTCTTTTTTTTTTTTTTTTTTTTTTTTTTTTTGGTGATGCTGAGGATCAAACCCAGGGCTTCACTTCTATTAGGCATGCACTGAGCTATATGTCCAGCCCAACTTTAGAATATTTTAATGACTATTTTAAGATACCACCTTTACCCCAATACATTCCATATCTTCTGTTTTTAAAACTGTCACTTAGATTCTTAAAATTGTCACTGCTTAAACTGAAAGTTTATTTGTTGTTGTTGTTTTCCTACCGACTACCAAACAACTACATCATCACCAATGAAGCCAATCCCTCAACTCCTGAAGAACAACTATATTAAAAATGAGGATACAAACATAAACATAAATACACACTGGCCAAAAAAAATTTTAAAGATTTTACTGTGAGACATATACATTTGTTAAACTGGATATTAAAAGCCAAGGGAATTATTCCTTTAGGAAGCTGGTAGCCAGTCAGACATTCTGCAAAGTATGCCTGTACTTTTAAAGAAACTGGCCTGTTAGTCCACATTGCAGAGAAAATTATCTTTCAATACATTTAAAAAAAGATGAAAAAAATGGAAGAAAAAAGGGAAGGAGTTTCATTTCTAAACATGGCATATTACAATTACAAAGTCTGGGAGTTCAGAATGCTGGCTAATACCTATGTCAATAGGACATAGTGGCTTGGGGAAGTGAGATATTAATTTGTTTTAACCATCATGATGCTTGTGACCCCTGCTCCAAAAGGGTTTAGAAAGGTAAATTGCATATTTGATCCAAAATAATTTGGCAATTGTTTTGTATTTCCTTTACACAAGTGGTCTTTTTTCTACATCTGCCAATTCATGCTTCCTTATTGGCAAATCTGAAGTCCAAAAAGCTCTAAAAATTAATTTGGCAGCAAAAATTCACGCATTTAGTGTACACCACTATCATACTTTTCACTACAAAAATATTAATGTTTTAGGGTACAACATCAGACCCCACTAGGATTGTTTTATAATAGATGGTACATGTATCCTTTCTTTTTCACTTATTTTTTAAATTTATTGAGGTATAATTTACATAGCAATATTTACCCTTTTTAGATAGGATTTTGTGAATTCTGACAAACTTATACAGTTGTATGGCCATTATCCTCGAGATACAGGACATTTTTATTACTCCAAAAAGTTTCTGCAGGCTCTTCAGAATTCCCATTTCATGGCAACCACTGGTCTGATTTCTGTTTCTATAGTTTTAACTCATAGAATGACATCTAAATAGAATTACTGAACATATAAACATTTGCATCAGGCTAGTATAAATGCTTTTGTTAGACATAATGTGGATGCACCTCAACCTGCATATCCATTCAGTTGACAGGCATTTGGGTTGTTTCCAGCTTCTGATAATTATAAATAAAGACACCACCAGAAACATCCACAGACAGAATTTTGAACATATGACTTCATTTCTCTTGGGTATCTAGCAGTGATGACTGCTGGGCTGTATCATAAGTATATGATTAACTTTTAATAAAAGACTGCCAAATCATCTTTTTTAAAATCTGAAAAAGTCTCAATTCTGAAAAACGGACCTGGTTACCTATGGAAAAAAAAAAAGAACAAAAGAGAAGTTGACTACTAAGAAATACGATAGTACTGCCACAGTTTCATAGCTGGAAATCCCAACCATGACTAACTTTCATGAGGGCCATTCCCCTAACCTGAACTACTGTGCACATTTTTCAGTTTTTCATTTCTCATTTGTTCTGTGGTGTGTGTGTGTGTGTGTGTGTGTGTGTGTGTGTAGAACAGAGAAAATGGTATTTCCTCTCTCTGATTCAAAGAATATTCCAGATATGTTTAGAAATAGTAACAAATATTTCTTACAGGTAAATTCTATAATAAAAAATAAAACCTATTTCTGGAAAAACCAATTGGTATCATCAGTGTCTCAGTATGATAGCTAGGCTGTACTATGAAGTGAGGTATTTCACAGGGTAATCTAAGCACTTTCCTAAAAAAGTAAGAGGAACAAGGAAGTTCTAAATTATCATGTCCAAAAATACCAAGCCTTGAAAATTACATAAATCTAATTTCTACCCTCTAAATAGTAGTAATTATGCAGACAAACATATAAGCAAATACAAAAGACAAGGGATAAATGAAATTTCATTATTGTTAATATAAGATTGTCTTATATGTGTTTTGGATAGAAATGTTGGTACCTAACTTGCTAGATATTGAAAATAAAAAGGAAATAAGATAAATTGATGCTATAGAGTGGAGTTAAATATATTTTAAAAAATTTTAAAATTTTGATAAATGACTTTGTGTGCCCTCTATGCATAGGCAAATATAATACAATAAGATAACTTTAAATTATCTGAAATTGAACATCTCTTCCTTCTATTTCTTCTTTTTGCTACTTCACATAAAAAATTCTCCAGATCTTTGAACTTAGAATTGAAACAATTTCCCAACACAAAATATCATAAAAGAATTTTTCAAAAAAACACAAATATGCCTTTTTCACTTCAACTTATAAATAAATCCTTTCTCCATATTTTTCTGAAATCAGAATAAACATCTTCGACTATCTCCTTTTCAAATGAATAAATACGCAAAGTAGATCAAAGTAAAAAGAAGTAAATTAAAATCAAAAGTAATCAAGACAGTACAATGGGCCATAGTGTTAACTCTGTAAGAGAATGGTTACATAAATTTATTATTAAGTAAATGTTCAGCTGCATTTCATCTTTTTTATTTTATAATTTTTTTGGATACATTTTTTCAAAACTACCTTCTCTTAAAGAACATTTTCTTTATTATGTCTCAAACTCTTCCTAAACTGAATCCTCAATGTCAGTCTTAAAAATGGCTGTGTAAGATTTAATAATTAATAGTTAAATAAAACTACTTAACAAAACTAAACTATTTAAATGAGTTATTCTAAGTTTATTGAGCATTTCTCAATATGTTAAGTCCAAATCTATGGTAAAATATCACACAAAGTACAAGCTGACTCAATAGTGATGGCACCTATGATTATGTTCAGAAAGACTACTGGACAAAGTTGTAATCTAAATATTAATGTAAATATTTTCAATTATATCGTCAATTTTCATTAATTTGCAGCTCTGTAACTGAGTCACACTTTAAACTGACATATCAAAATATACTCTGGATCTATCTAATGCCTTCTACTTGAACTTACTTCCATTCTTATTGCCACCATTTATTTATGTACTCTTCTCTGGCTCTATTCACCTACAATAGTTTTTTAACTAATACCTAATGTCTCCAGTTCTTAATTCAGAGCAACCTCATTCATTCCTGCTTTATTTACTTACTTGCTCAAAAAACAGAGTACATGTATCTTTTTCCATATTTTTGGTGCATTATATTTATATACAATAGTGGAATTCATTGTTACATATTCATACATGCACACAATATAATATAATTTGTCTAAAATCATTTCCCAGTATTTCTCCTTTTCTTTCCCTCCTCCCTTGAACGAATATATGACTGTTTCTATGCCTTACAAAATAATGTTCAACTCTACTGCATGACATCCAAAATCCTTTAGAAATAAAGACCAACTTAATTTTTAAAATTTATTATACAGTTCCCCATTCTCCTTCACTTTCTCATAAATTCTACATCACTCACTGTTCCCCAAACACTACTTGTATTTTCCTGAATTGCTTTGCTCATGTTGATAGTTATCCAATCTACAATTCACTTACACTTACCAAAATGTATGGCCACACTTATCTATGACTTCATGAAGTCACTCCATAGCATTCCAATCTAAAATACTGTCAAGGGCACAGATTCCAGTCCTAGTTTTGCCACTACATAGTGAAAATTTTAGGCAAATGATTTGGCTACTCTGGGTCTTAATCCTGTAGAAAATAAAGATATCAACTAGTTTATCTTGCTGAGCCTGTTCTAAGACCATATGTATAACCAAAGTGTTAAGTCAAAGGCTTTTAAACTTTGGCAACTTCATGGAATTTAACAAGTCTGTAAAAACTGTATAACTATAGGCAAGTTTATGTTTAAAAGTGCAAAGTATTTCCTCCCCAGGGAGTGGGTCTAAAGATGCTTTTGTTAGCTACTTAAAAGTGGTCCATGATCCAAACAAGGTTAAGAACTATCACTTCTCTGATCTAATTCCTTTATTTATACAGACATGTCATACAGACACATGCAGCCAATGGTAACACCCTAAACGCTTTGAGAACATATAGTCCTTAGTTATGTTACCTCCTAAAATGGCTCTCAATCATTTTTCCTCAATAAATCTGATAATGTTCACATAGGTGATAAACTTTGATCAGCAACAGCTGTGCTCTGCAGTCTACGTGAATAATTCTGTGGGTCTGGAGCTATTCCTGGTGTGCTAGATCTAATTCCACCACTTTTTCTCCTATTGATTCAAGATTCAAAGTAGTGCTGTTATACTGTGCTTGCGTACTGTAGGCAGTGAATACATATCATTAAATGAATAAATTATATAATTTAAAGGAGAACTGATAATAGTACAAAAATGAGGGTTAAATAAAAGATTATGATAATGTCTTTAATCAAACTTCACTAAAGACAATTACCTGTAACCCTGAATAAAATATTTACTGTACTTTTGGGAAAAAATAGGTGGCGGGGAGCTGGGGGAAGGAAACACAGCGAGCTGGAGCACTACATCATAACTGATCACCACTAATTGCACTGTTGCTGCTTTTTTCTTTTTTTAGCTGGCCTCAAACTTGTTATGCTCCTGCCTCAGCCTCCTGAGTAGCTGGAGGATACAGGCATGTGCCACCATGTCCAGCCATAATTGATTCATCTTGAGAAAACCCTAATTTAACTATATAACTATACCTATATAACTATACCTTTCAGACATTCTCTATAAATCAAGAAAAAATATCCAAATAAAATGAAATTGCACACAATCACAATAAAGATAAGACAGTTCTTGCATCATTCAAAAAGGAGTTTCATGTACTTCCACATAAGCCTGCAATTCCTTAGGAATTGTCATAAAGAGAGGTCCACGAGCCCCAAATAGGAAACTTCACACCCTCAGTAGTTTGATGCATTGAAAGGGCAAAACATCCTGATAAGAGCAAGGACTGTAGGAAAGTAATTTTCTTTTCAAAGATAACAGAATGGTTCTTTTTTATTTATTTTATTTTATTATTATTATTATTATTTTTTTTTGTGTGTGTGTGTGTGTGTGTGTATGGTGCTGGGGATCGAATCCAGGGCCTTGTGCATGAGTCAAGCACTCTACCAACTGAGCTATATCCCCCAGCCCCCAACAGTATGGTTCCTATAAATCACAATATGCTCTATCCATATATCCTCACAGCTCTGAGATTACAAGTACTATCTACAAGTTTCAAAAATGAAGTGACAACATTTGCAAATTGGTTTAAAATGAATTTTCTAAAATAATCATTTTAATATTACACTTCATAGAAAAATTATATAAAGTTAAGAAAGTATTTTAATATTTTGGTATTTCTATTCTATGATAAACTTGTTTTTCTCCCATGAATTTTCCAACAACCCTACTATAAAAATAATCAGTTTGCCTTAATAAAAAGTTTATACCAAAAAAATTAACTCTCTTGGAATACTTAAGAATTAAATCACTCCAGAAAGCCAAGTTTTCAACACAACTGCTAATTTTAGCATTTTAATCTTTGTTCTTGATACAATTTCATTTTTAAATATACTTCATATTACCATGCATCCAATACTGAATTTATTATAAACATAATGCAACTTTTCTTTTCTTTCCCCGTGGTACCAGGCAGGGACTGAACTCAGGGGCAACTGACCCTGAGCCACATCCCTAACCTTATTTTTTTTTTAAGTGTATCTGTTCTAATTTGTTATATATCACAGCAGAATGCATTTCAGTTCATAGTACACAAATGGAACACAATTTTTCATTTCTTTGTACACAAAGTAGAGTCACACCATTCATGCCATCATACATGTCCATCTCATTCCACCATCTTTCCAATCCCCATCCCCCGTCCTTTTTCCTCCCTCCCTTTGCCCTATCCAAAGTTCCTCCATTCCTCCCATGCCCCATCTCCCCACTATGGCTCAGCACCCACTTATCAGGGAAAACATACATTTTATTTAGAGACAGGGTCTCACTGAGTTGCTTAGCACCTTGCTTTTGCTAAGGCTGGCTTTGAACTTGTGATCCTTCTGCCTCAGCCTCGTGAGCTTTTGGAATTACAGGCATGTACCACCATGCCTGGCATAATGCAACTTTTCTTGATACTGCAAGCCAATTATTACAAACTTCCACCATCCGGTACAGTAATAACAAAGGTCTCTGGGCTTGAAATTTATAGGGATATCTGTACCTATCTAAAATTGCTCCAGAATGCTATGCATTTTATTTTTAATATATAATTTCTCTTTTCCTTTGTATTAATGAATTTTTACATATTTCCTTTTATAATTTTAACATCTAAAAATGCTATGCAGTAGGAAAACACAAGCCACATGTAATTTTAAAACTTGATTAGCTAATAATAAAGAAACAGAAGAAATTAATTTCAGTAATACATTTTATTTAATCCACTATATACAAAATGTTATCATTTCAGCATGGGGCACTAGGCCTATTTCTCAGGTTCAATAGATAGCTATGACTAGTGGTTACAATGTTTTAATTGTACACATTTGAATTATCAGAAGCTGAAAGATCACAACAGTAAAACTAATCAGTAAACAGTATAAACTATTATTACACCAGGGGCAGATTTCCTCTGAGAGAATAAGGACTCTCCTAGATATGTCGAACTTCAGAGATTAAGAGAATGACTTCTGGACACTTACTTACTGAAATAGAGTGATGGGTAGAAAAGAGAAGAAAAGGGAAAGGAAGGGGGAAGAAGAAATGAGAGAAAGAAGAGCAGTGAAATGAGAGAAAGAAGAGCATTAAAAAGAGATGGGGATGAGATTAGGGATGGGGAGGAGATTAGGGGAGATAGGATGACTCTGAGAAAGTTAGGGATTCAGATGTTTGACCAAATAATGCAAAAATGAGGCTTTTAAAGATGCATGCAATACTGAGAATGTATTCAGAAATAAAGAGTGTACAACATGCGTCAATATTCAGAGAAAGAGACTGGTAGTGCTCTGTGAAGACAAAGATGCAGTACAAGTTTTGTAGAAGACTACTTCACTCAAATGCCTATGCCCAGATGTGACTGATAGTATGCTTAAAATGTCAAATAAATCCCTGACCACTTCTACCAAATCTGGTAGAGATGAACAACTCAACAAAATATTGGCCTACTTCTAGTGACTCTGAAGTTCTGAGCAAGGAACCGAAGAAGCTGGGGTGTGGGGGGGTATTGGACAGGGTTGAGCAGGAAGAGGAAGAAACAAGTGAGGAGAAACCAGAAGAGAGAAGGGGGAACAAAGAAGATGGGCCGGTTCGAGAAACAATGACATGAGTTCTTGGATCCGTCAGACCCTGAAATCAAGCCTATTTTAGGCCATTATGTGGTAGTTCTTTAACCAACAAATGCAGTCAGCATAAATAAGTGTAATTTGATTGAATAAAAATGTGCTGAATTTACTTCTCTTAACTTCTATCTCACTACTCATTACAGCAGTCTATTTTTTGTCTTCTTCTAACTTTAGCATTCATCAAAAGATGGGGGTATGTGTACATAGCCATAGAAATTGCATGAAATCCCCTACCCCATGTCCCTTAGGGCGGTATGACCTGCACCTGACCTAGGAACCACTGGTGAGTTCTAACTAAGAGCATTACCTTTAGGGTAAGACATTTTGAATGAATACTGGCTCTCTTATTATCTAGCTATGTAAGTTTGAATAAATCTTTTAACCTTGATCTGAGTTTCATGTTTCTCATTTTTTAAAAGAGAAAGATAATACTTATCGAGGGTCAGGGATAATATAAATAAAGCACTCAATAGTGCCTGACTTTAGAAAAACCTCAAAAACATAATGATGACAATAAAAATGAATTCAAATTTTAAAGCAATTAGACTGACCAACAATTATTTATTATTTATCCCGGTGAATCACCAGGGAGATAGGTGAAAGAATTTATTAAGAGAACTAGTATTTAAAGAATCAAAGAAAACAGATTTTCCCATTCCCCACTAACTCTTTTCTATAATACAAGGGCTTTAATTTAAATAAAAAGGAGGGGTGGTATATTACTTACATTCCTAAAAAGTTTTTTGAATTCCCAGAAATCTGTAATCACAGTAGGAGAAGAAAGTTACAGAAACAGATATCCCACATTAGTAAAGAACAAAAACAAAAGAGGGTTTTCAATAATTTCCAAGGAAAAGTGAAAGTTATTCTATAGGAAGATAATTACAAAAACCATGCAGATGAACTTTCTCTTTTCCTATATACCAAAAAAATAAATCCTTATTGACAACAATAGAACCTTATCAGGAGTAAATATCTACTTCCTCATTACAAAGAAAAAACTCTTTTCAAAGGAAATAAGTGCTATATTGGTAGTTAAGTTCCTGTTCTACAGATACTTGATAGTTCTCAATATCCTAGCTGATGACCTACTGACTTCTAACAGCTGCTAGTATAACCATGTGTCAGTAATGATGAGCTACAATGCAAACAGATTTGCTTCTATGTTTCAGATGTACTTTTTGTTAATTTTAAATTTTATGTTTACATATACTGATTTCATGAAATGCATGTCAATTGTGGCATGTGTTTTGCCTACTAAACAAATGTACCAACCCTGCAACAAAACAACCTTTATGAAACCTGACTAAAGCTCATATGCACATTACTCAGTATTTTAAAGCATGAAGTTTGGGACAAAAAATAAAATTCATCTAGGGCTAGTACTATGTTAAATACTGCAGAAGTACAAATCTGCACCTTGATAAAATGACTGTGTCCAATAGGACATGGATAAGGGAACACAATGTTTCCATAAAAGTAATCAACAATTGTTTCTTCAAGTGACTTGCTTTCTAAATAATGACTTCACCAGCCTGGCTTCATTCCTTCTGCCTCCTGAACAAATATTTCTTAACTACTTACTGCCCCATTTCTGTAGAAACATCTAGTACACATGCCTAGATCTGATCTATAAAAAGCCTAACCTAACTCCCCCAAATTACTCTCAAAACTCTACTGGGTTGTGTCCCTTTGAGAAAACAAGTGTAATTAATTTAACTTCGATAGTGCTATGGTTGTCTCTCAAGGGTTTCTGTGTTGGAAGCTTCGTCCCTAGAGCAGCAATGTTCAGAGGTGGTGGGTTCTTTAAGAAGTGGGATTTAATAAAAGTAAGGGAACGTGACTCTTGAAAAAGATTAATGCTGGTCTCCAAGAATAAGTGCCCTTGAGAATGGGTTATTTTAAAAGAGCAGGCCTGACCTCTGAATCTCTCTGGCCTTCTGTCACCATGTGATCATTCTCACATGCACTATCTCTGTGATATCAAACATTGTAAGACCCTCAACAGAGCTGGACAGGAGCTGGTGCCATGCTCTTAAACCTTCAGAACTATGAGCTAAATAAACTATACAAATTACCCACACTCCACAGAAAACAAATACAGTTGATATACAGGTGTTTTCCTGGTGGTCTCTGACCAAACTTTCTTCTGGAAAGTACATGTTATAATTTTTTTCACTAAATTAAAAGCATAGAACTTTTAGCAATCTCCAACTGTCACATCAAATTTTATATTTACTTATTCTGATTTATCTATGACATTACTTTCTAAATCTAAACCCCCCCACCCCGCCCCACCAATGGAACCAAAATATTCAACAAGAACAACTTAGAAAGGGAAAAATTTATTGGAGTCTTCCAGTTTCAGAGGACCACTGACTCCATTGTTCTGGGACCAAAGTAGGGCAGTATGTCATGGAGAAAGGGCCCAGAGGACAAAAGCTGCTCTGCTCATGGCAGGGTCAGAAAGCAAGGGGAACAGAGTAAAGGGGCCACAGGAAAGGTGCACCCTTCCAGGGCATACCTCCAATAACTGACCTCCCCTAGTCATGCCCCACCTGTCTTCAGTTACCACCCAGTCATTCCAAGGAGGATGGAGTGATTAGGTTACAGCTCTCACAATCCAATCACTTTACCTCTGAACATTCCTGAATTAACATGGAACTGTTGGAGGGACACCTCACATTCAAATCATAAGAACACCTTAATCCTATCTTTATTCCCCACCCCCGGATTTGCTATGTAATTTTTATAATTCCTTCAATTCTCAGGTCTAGCCTAAATAAAAGAGACCCCTCTGGTTTTGCAATAGAATTTCCCTTTAGATAAGACACTCTTGTGAATAAAGATGTGTGACTCCAGGAATGGGAAAATAAGAGAGGGACATTCCTCCCCCCCTCCCAATAAAATGCAATATATGCTATGATTCCTTACTGAGCTCAAAACAGGCAAGAGGACAGAGCCACAAATGATTTCTTATACAATGGCTAGAAGTGTTAGGGAGCACAGGAGGAGGAGCAACTGATTTTCTGCACAAGTTCCTAAAACTAAGCATTATTTCACCTGGGCTGTTTTCTATACTAGGGTTGTTTTCTACACCCTCACAAGGCTCAGTATTTTCTCAAGTTTTTGTATGTTTTTCCATTTAGAATATTTTATCATTATAAATGTTTGTTGAACAGTCTCAAAAAATACGGCCTGAACTAAAGCCAAATGAACAAATTCAATTTCACCCTACAGTTATTTTGGGGTCATTTAAGAGCTTGATGTGAAATAAATACAAGAAACAAACTAAACAAAAGAAAAAACACACAACTGTTCTTTAGCTTTTTTCCAGTAATATTACTAAATAGCACTGTCTTTTATGTCCACCAATGGCATCAAGTGATCAGAACCATGCAAAATTGTATAGACAAAGTAAATTACTATCTAGAAGGAGGATAGAAATGTGAGTGTCTTTGTGTGTCTCCATGTATGCTGATTTGCTAGCAGTTGACTTTTACAATTATTCCTTATAGTCAGTCCTCTGTGTCTATGGGTTCTACATTTGTGGATTAAATCAACCAATGATCAAAATTACTAAGGGGAGGAAAAACTCTATTTGTACTGAACAATACAGGTTATTTTTTGTCATTATTTCCTAAACAATACAGAGTAATAACTTTTTACATAGTATTTATACTGTATTGTGTATTGAAAGTAATCTAGAGATGATTTAAAGTGCACTGGAGGATATGCATATCAAATGCAAATACTATGCTATTTTATATAAGGGACTTGAGCATCCACAGATTTTGGATCCCTGGTGGGTTCCTGTAACTAATTCTCCACTGATACCAAGGGATAACCATGTAATGCTGGAACTGTCTCTAGAAGACAGTATCTGGTGGTAATTCATTTAAGTCGAGTTCCAAAAGAGTCACTTTCTTTAATTTCCAGAGAATATCTTACAACTTGATTGTTTAGGAAATCAAATTTCCTAATCTGATGTATGCTCCAGTTTATTTTGGCTCTGCTACCTCTCTGCCATCCTATTAAAGGATATAAAATATCACACATCACCAATCCTTCTCACCTAAATTAAAAACACTGAGAGGTAAAAAGAAGCCTATGCCTAAATTACATTACACAAATATCTCCACAAAACCCAAATCTGTTGATCTTTATTAAGACAAAAAAAAAACAACATAATTTGTGCTGTACAGTATAAACACTAAAAACACACTTTTCTTTTTTTTGTTGTAGAGAGAGCTGGAAGGAGGTTTTAAAATTGCATGATAACACTCTTAAAATATTTGAAGAACTTCCAAAAGGAGCTTTTTTTCATAGGACCAGAGGATAAAACTAGGACTAATGAAGAAAGTTACAAGATATTGTATTTCAGGTCAAAGTAAAAGAAGACATTAGAGACAGGAAGACAGTAAGTTCCAGGCCAGCCTCAGCAACTTAGAGAGACCTTGTCTTAAAAATATTTTTTAAAGGACTGGGTATGTAGCTCAGTAATAAAATGCCTCTGGGAGAGGGAGGGAGGGAGGGAGAAAGGGAGGGAGGGAGGGAGGGAGAAAGGGAGGGAGGGAGGGAGGGAGAAAGGGAGGGAGAAAGGGAAGGAAAAAGGGAGGGAGGGAGGGAGGGAGGGAGGGAGGAAGGAAGGAGACAAAGTATCAAAACCTAGAATGATAGAATAAACTGACTTGGAAAATAAAAAACTTATTTATGCATAATGAGCTAGAGAATTATAATAGTCTAATGTTTAACTTTCTGTGGTTTCTGTTATTCCTATGGTCAAGTGTGGTACAAAATATTTACATGGAAAATTCTAGAAATAATCTATTCATAAGTTTTAAATTGCAGTCCATTCTTAGTAGCAGAAAGAAATATCCAGCCATCCTGCTCCATCACCTAGAATATATATCATCTCTTTTTCTTTTTTTTTTAAAGAAAGAATGAGAGAGAGTGAGAGAGAATCTTTTAATATTTATTTATTTATTTATTTTAGTTCTCGGCAGACACAACATCCCTGTTTGTATGTGGCACTGAGGACCGAACCCAGGCCGCACACATGCCAGGTGAGCGCGCCACCGCTTGAGCCACATCCCCAGCCCTATCTCTTTTTCTATTGTACCCACACTGTGTACACTACCTGCTTATTGGTCACATAGTACTTACATATTTTTGGTCAGGCCACTATTATAATATTACCCTTCCAAGAGGAGGTAAAATAATTCATTTCCTATATTTGAATTTGCCTGACCTTTTATGATACTGAAGTATTCATATTTATTAAAATTTTATTTACAGTTTAAACCAAGGTCTATATGCCATAAGGAGGATGGTGCAATTTTACAGAAGGTACTCTATAATTCAATTTTATTTGTTTGTTTATTTATTTATTTTGTGGTGGTGGGTCTCAATCATGTGAGGCAAGTACTCTACATCCTCAGCCCTGATAATTCATTATAAATATAGAATTAAAATATGTCCAGAAAGGATATGATGAGACATTAGGGCTTCATATATTTAAAGGGGGAAAAAAGGAACAATATTCTAAAAGTATATTAGATTAAACCCAATTTAAGAACATTTAAAAACGTATTTTAAACCTTAAAAAAAGTAATAAATTGCACATCCAGATAGTTCATGGCTAGTTGTGTTTAGAAATAATAATACTAGCTCATCTTGTAATTTATTTGACTCCAGCCCAAATAGCATTTCAGTACAAATCAACCTTGTTATGTCAGCAGAAACCAGTGACAAAAACTTACATTTTAATTCATCATATGAAATAATGGTCACACATTCAGAGAATGTTATAACAAAGAGGAACTAGCATTATTCAAAGACTAAAACTATTCTCTTCACATAATCCCTCATTCTGTGGTAGCAAAAGATAGTATACTATACATTCATTTGAGTAAATGCAGTTTAATTGATAGAATCAGTCATTTGTATAATGGCTTTTATATATAATAATCTAGAAATGGTTTTTAAAAAAAGATGACCTATTAGGTTTTCAAGTGGTATAAAATTTCAGGAGGCTATATTAGGATTCTTGACAGCCTAATATTTTCTCATCTTCACCTTATAAGATTTAAGTCAAATATTTCTACGTCAAGCTTGCAAACCAAGCTTGTAAAGAATCATCTATAGCTCTTTACAAGGGCAGAAGTCCAATGATTTGCCTTGGTACACCTGGTGAGACTATTTGCTGAAAACAAAACTAAGAAACACTTAAGGTGTGAAATCTATATTTTTAACAAAGACTGAACTGGGAAACTTTCCCATCTTACAGAAAACAACTTTGGAAACAGATATATCCTAGGGTTAATGATGAAACTAACAGTAATCCCAGAAGTTCCTTCAGGAATGGCACATGATATATCATCACAACTGGCCATCAAGTGGCTCTCTGTAAGTCACTATGAATGAGTTGCAAAGTAAATGTCTCTTTATTTGTTTCTCTCTGTCAAGAACTCATGGGGGCGGGGAGCACTTTCAAAAAGAGTTTGCTTTTAAAAAAAAAAGTTAGAAATGCTCTATGGCACTAGAGGTTGTGTGAATAAATTCCAATATTTTAGGTTTTGTCAAGGTATTAGATCTAGGTGATTAGAATTCTGTACTCTATACAGAATAGTAAGCCAGGTACAGTGGCATGAGCCTATAATCCCAGCAGTTCAGGAAGCTAAAGCCCTAAGCAACTTAGTGAAACCCTGTCTCAAATTTTTTAAAAGGGGGTGGGGATGTGATTCAGTGGTTACGTGCCCCTGGGTTCAATCCCTGGTACCAAGAGCAAAAAAATAAAATAAAATGAAATAAAAAAATAATTCAAGCCTCTTATTATAATATGGTAAAAAATGACTGTGGCTTATAAAGGTCTATAAATAAATCAGTCTTACTTTTATTATTAAATGAAACTATCAATTATCCACTTTGGAATTTCCTAGAGGGCAGGGACAGTATCTTTTTAACTTTATATACTTAACAACTATCAAAATGCCTGATATCGTTCAAGTGCAAACAAATATGCTGAATTGGGAGGAAAATTTCTCTCCCCTGCCCCCCCTCTCTGGCTTTGGTTGGGATGCTTGAGGAAGGAGTCTAAGGAAGCATAAAAAAAGTTTCATCTTTTAGCCCAAAGAGAAATCATTGGTCAAAATCAGAAGAAAGGTGCTATCATATGTCAGTAATAAAAATTGTTTATAAGTTACATTTAAACAACGTGCAGTTTATAAACGTGAGTACCTTGAAAGTTTGATTTTTATACAAATGAAAAACAGATCTAAACTGGAAATAGTAGCCCACACCTATAATACCAGATACTTGGGAGGATCACAAGTTCAAGGCCTGAGCAACTTAGGAAAACCCTGTCTCAAAATAAAAAGGGGAATGTGATATTGGTCAAATTATATTGTTTATATTGTGTGCATGTATAAATATGAAATAACAAATCCCATTATTATGTACAACTATTATTCATCAATAAAAAATAGATAAAATAAAAGGGATACAGCTCAGTGGTAGAGTTCCCCTACATTCAATCCCCAGTACTGCAAACAAAACACAACAAAACAATATAACTAAAAACAGGTCTATTTTTAAAAATAAATTAGTTTTCCTGAGTTTTTAACTTTAAGGAATCTGTAGCATAGTACTCAAACTGGCTCTAAACAACAACATAGAGAACATTCATACTTAAATATACACCCTGCCGAATGACAACCTTATTGGCAAAACGTGGTAATAAAAATCTAGCAGTGGTTTTCAATTAAGGTTCATAGAAAGAATATCAGTAAGAAGTAGGTAGGACAACATGTTTTTAAGGGACAACTCATTGGAACGCAGCATTTTGTAAAGAAGTCTCCCTGCAGTCTACGTAGGAACTCATTCACCTTGTTTTCTGTGAGTAAAATTTTCATAACCTTCCCACCCTCATTTCCATCTGTTTTTAACTAAGTTTATAGAAAGTTCTTTTTCTAAAGTGTTCTTTTGCCCTATGCTCTGGGCACTGATGCATATAAGGCATGAACATTTCTCTTATACTGTTTTTGCATATTTTTATCCTATTTTTCCTCTAGAAATAGTATATCCTTTGGTTCTTATGATTTTAAGTGTGTTTGTGTGTGTGTGAGAGTGTGTGTTTATTTATTTTTTTGGTGGTGGTGGTACTGGGGATTGAACCCATGGCCTTGTATACATGCTGGGAAAGCACTCTACCAACTGAGCTATATCCCCAGCCCTGATTTTAAATATATTTTAAAAGAATTTTCTGCTTTATATTTTCAAGTATAACTTTAGAAACTACTTTTCATTCTTTGGTTAAAACATCTTTAAAAATATCTCAACTTTTGTCTTAAACTTTTCTTCTGAAAAAGTACCACATAAGAATCTAAAGAAAAAATGCTTAGACTAACCTTTTTGATTCTTCTTTCTTTCATAAACAAAATATATAAACTATCACTCAATAACATCTCCTATTCCTAAAAAAAACACACACACACATAAAGTTTATGTATGTATATATGGATATGGCTGCATAGTCGTGACTGTTTTTTTCTCCAGGAGGCTAGAAGATTTTTAGGTCCAAAACCTGTTAATTCAAAGCACTATCCATAACACTTCAATATAACATTTCACCTAAGTATACTTAAAAAAAATTGAGAGAATAATACTGACATAGGAGCCATGATCAAAATAAACATAATATAAAAGGATCCAAAAACTTTCCATAAAATCTTATTCCTTTAAGCTGTTAAATGTTCTCTAAGAATTCAAATACTGAGAGAGGTGATAATATAAAAATATACCCTTAAAAGAACAAATAAATTCACAAACTTTTGTTATGATGGTACTAAGTATAAAGTGGTTTAAATACTGCTTCCATTACTGAGTTTCTTTCCTTTCTCTATTCCTTTCTAGCCTTCTCTTGTATAAATTATCATTAATATTTCTACTTGGTATATTTGTTATTCTTTTACAGAGTACAGGCAAGAGGTTATTTTCTTTTCGCTTATTAGTGTTTTCAAATGAAAAGAAAACTTGCTTTGCAAACTAGTTCACAAAATTTGTTGCTTTTCTGGAGAAGGGATAACTCACCCATGTCTGTCTGTAACTGCCCCTGTCATTCTCATAACTTCTTAAAAACAAGAGTCATTTTTATGTCCTGTCATAAGCAATACATCATTCATTCTCAGTGCAGTGGAGGGTAATAGAATAATAGAAAACAACATATGGAAAGATTAGGACATCAGTAGGAAAAAAGGTTCTTTTTTACTCACCTGGGGCCCATTTCCAAATATTGAAGCCAAATACATATAACCAGAATAATAAAGAACAATAAATTTTCCTCCACAAAGATAAAACCAGAGAGAAAGAACATAAACAAAAAAATTGGTATGCAGAACATTACTATTCTTCAGAAAGAAGAGCAATATCATCAAATGGAAGAAGACAAAGTTCTGGTAATCTACATATCAATAGTTTATATTGCAAAGCTTTCTTATCTAGAACTGATTTTCTAATTATTTTCCTAAATTATTCTTCTGCTGAAAGTAATCCTCATATATAAAATAAGTCATGTTAGATAATTATGAATTTAACACTGAAAAATAATTAAGCACATGATTCACTGTATTCCTCCACGTCCAGTCAGGCTACCAATTCAGACTACTTCCATTGCCCACATCAAAAAAAACATCAAAAAAAATCTAGCAATTCCAGAACTGTCAGAGACTAACAATAAAATGTATAAGATTAAGACACTCTAAATTATTGATATTTTAAGTAGGATCATTTTCACCTAGAAAACATTGTTCACCCACATACCACAGTCATATGCACAATGCTAAGACAGCTAATTGGTTAAAAAGCTTTCTGGAAACTACTGAGCACCTATTTTGTGTCTAACTAAGATAAGGTATCCTCAAAGAATGAGGTGAGTGTATTCTCATCCAACAAGAAATACTGAATCCATTGTGATCTTGTGAAAAAGACCAGACTAAAATGTACAGGTAGCATTCGCTTCAAAACAAAATGGAGTAGGGCTGAAAATCTCGCTCAGTTGGTAGAGTGCTTGCACAAGGCTATGGGTTCAATCCCAGTAGCGCGCACACACACACACACACACACACAAAAAAAAAAAAAAAAAGACAAATTTAACACGTAATAGGTTTCTTCAGAACAGTAGATAAAAGGCAAGCAGAGTTAACAATTTTCATAAGGACCATAAATTGTTGAGCTCTAAAATAAGATAAGGGAACTTTATCATTCATATAAAATAAACAATATTTTAATTTCAAAACAATAATAGAAAAGACCATCAATGAATTTAGAAGTAAAATATAAAGAAAAAGAAAACAAGATTGAGCTTTTCCTAAATATAAATAGTTCAAAAAGAATCATTGTTAAAAGTAGAAAACTAGTACAGCACATAATTTATTAACCAAACTGGGTCCCTTGCCTTTCTTTTTTTTCCCTAATGATAACTTGTACAAACTTTTTATTGGAAATAATTTCAAAAAAAGAAAAAAAATTCAAAAAAATTCACAAAATTAGTACAGAGGATTCCTGTATATCTTTTGCCCAGATTCACCCATTTTCATTATTTTGTTCATGTGCTTTATAACCTATCATTTTCTCCATCCCATATATATACACATACATTTTATTAACAAGGTTGGAATATGCTGCAATAAATACTTCATTTCTCTTGCCTGTATCCTAAAAACACATTTCCTTATAGTATCTTCTTAGGTATTATATCTGTCACCACCCAGGATATTTTGACTGTCATTGGTGATATTAATCTTTAATATTCAATAAAATACTGTCAGATTGCTCCACTGTAGAATTTACTGGTTTTCCTATGCGATAATAAATTTACGGACAAACCATGCTGAGCACCATGCAAATATACTGCTGCGAATCAAATGTGGCCTCTGAGATTTAGTACCCACCAATATTTCTTATTGTAACCAGTCTTTACTATAATGGCTACAAATGGTTATTTCTCCATATTGACTGGTGGGTGTTCTACAATAAGAAAGAGCCTCTCCCCTTTCATTTTTCTTTCATTCATACATTTATTTATTATCATTATATTAAAACATCTATTTTACCCCAAGGGATTTAAATCCCATTCTTTGATAGTCAAACTGTCCCAGCCGTTTCAAGATGGCTCCTGTGTTCTTATGGCATGACTCCATTGTTTTGTGAGTATTTGCCTACTTTTTAGAACATGATGTTCCAGGTTCATCTGATACCTTTCCTGTCCTACCCCTGAAATTATCTCCCCTCTTCCCCCAGAGTTCTGGTACCTTTTAATAGCATACAGAAACTAAGATCCAAGAAGTAGTTGTGCTTCATTTCTATGGGATTTCATTGCTCCTAGAGTCTTTTCTGTAGTAGAACTATCCCCCACCCTGCAACCCCCTGGCAGCTGAGGATGGTTTTTGGCAGTCCTGTTTCTCATTGGCCAAAAGTTTCTACGTTGGCCAGAAGCTTCAAAACCTCTCCACATGGGCTTCTCTACAGGGCAGCTCACAACATGGCAGTTTGCTTCCTCGGGATCAAGTGTCCACATCAGACATGGCACATTATGAACTCTGCTGTATGCTATCTGGTCATACAAAATAACCCATGTACAGTGTGGAGGAGAGTACATAAAGGTTTGTGAATACTAGGATACAGGGTGACTGGGGACTTCCTTAGAGGCTAATTAACAACATAGTTTCTTGCATGATAGGTTATAAAGCACATGAACATATATATACACATATATATAAACAATTCTTCATATGTTGTTTCACAAAAAAAATATATTAGAAAATAGTCCCTCAGCAGTTCAAACAGAAATTCATTCATTCACTCACTTAATTTATCATGGTTCTGGGGATCCCGAACCTCGATCATACTAGGCAAGCGTTCTATCACTGAGTTATTGCTCTAACCCAACTAATTATTTTATATATGGCTCCAATATTTTGTAATTACAAATAATGGGTAAACTACTACTTATAAATACTATAGTTGAAAATCAAACATTGTTAGTAGCACATTTTTGGGAGGGAAATCAAAAAGCTTTAAATAACTTTTAAAACAACTTCATAATATATTTCTTAAGCACCTAATATAAGTAATAATGAAGCATCCCATAATTATTACCTGCAGCCAACTATCTCTGTAAGGAACAAGAGAGACCACAGTAATATCATTAAACCAAAATAAAAGACTTTTTTGTGGGGAAGGAATGTTCCAGTAGTTAGTAAGAGCAAGTGTAGAAAAGAGATGACAGCTTAGATAGAAATGAAACGATATGACTATTTTTAAGTGTACATGAAAGGATTTAAGGAGCTTGAAATCTGTTAAAAAAAAAAGTGAGCTACCTCATATTGATGGAAAAAGTCAAAGGCCAAGAAATACTTTTATAAGACAGTGGAAAGATCAATTATATATTAGGTAGTATTGTATTAATGATTAATTTCCCAAGTGTGATAATTTTATTTCAGTTATATAGGCTAATACTCCTGTTCTTAGGAGATACTACATGCTAAAGTACATGAAGCATCACAATGTCTGTAAATTATAAACTGTTCAGTAAAGGAAAGAAGAGAAAATAGATATAAAACAATCCAGAAAATGGTGAATCTTTACAAGTGTTCACAGGTACTCATTTCATTTTTTTTAAACTTTCTATAAGTTAGAATTTTCAAAATAAAGTCAATAAAAATTTTTGGGGTAAACTGCCAGTTGTGGTGGTACATGCCTGTAATCCCAGTGATTCAGGAGGCTGAGGGAGGACTGCAAGTTGAAGCCAGTCTTAGCAAGTTAGTGAGGACCTAATAACTATTGAAACCATATCTCTAAGAAAAGGGGGGGGTGGTTAACAGTGAGTTCTGTGATATAGTGCCCTTGGGTTGAATCACCAATATTAGGAGTGGAAATGGGGGAAAACAGCAGTAGGGAATAGCCCGCTGATATCAGCAATGACATTTCACTCATACAATTCTAATAGATCAACTGCAATTCAAATAGATCAACTATATTATTCAGAGAGTTAAAATACAAATTTGAAACAAAAACAGCAGTCAAATTTGATTTACAGAGTATAATCTATAATTGACTACAATTGAATACAATAAGTCTGGCATCTTTCTACTTATCAAATGACAAGTTTCAGCCTTTAATATCATTAAGTTTTCTGGGGATAGTAAAAATAACCACAAATGAGCTACCTAAAGATTTGTTGAAGACTTTAGTAATTTTGATTCCTTTCAAAGATACAAGATAATATTTTCTTCTTTCTTTATAAGGTTTGTAAACAAGAAAACCATTGATGCATGCATCACTGCCCATTTCAGATGCCATTTCATGATAACTATAAATGATTCTACAACTAGATTCATGTTGAAAGTTCTTCAAAATGTCACTTTTTTCAAATCAACCAACCATGTCAGATTTTGTTTTACATCATTGTAAGATCAAATTAGTAATGGTCTTATATAAATAAAGAATAATTTTAGAAAAGCTCATGAGGATGTCCATACTGTTTCTTTTCTAGTACTGGGATTGAACCAGAGGTGCTTAATCACTGGGCCACATGGGCCTTTTTGCCTTTTTTTTTTTTTTTTTTTTTTTGAGACTGGGTCCGGCTAAATTGATGGTTTTAAACTTGTAATCCTTCTGCCTCTGTCTCCAGAATTGTCTATACTGTTTCATCAAGGAGAAAAGTAATAAAGTAAAAAGGAGATTTTACACATTAGATACTTACTGTAAAGTTTTTCTGGATAAAATAGTTTTTCTGAGAGTGTATCTAAAGCAATCAAAAAACAATTGACAGATTTTAAAATCTCTTACTTCATTGTTATTTCTTCATGGAGAATTATAATTCTTTCTAGACTGTAGAAGCCCAATGAAAACAATTCTGAATATAGTCTGTACAGAACAGATTTATTAACTGCAATTTTTCTTCAGTAACAAAGGCCACTGTTTACATCCTAGTTCAGGCCAAACATCACATACTATGACAGGAAACTTTACACAGGTGAATTTATACACAAAGGGTGCCACCCCCCTTAATGCGAAGGTATTTTTTTATATATATAATAATCTAATTAATGGCTAGTTTATAAAAACAGCAGCTGAAAGTGAAACTTTCAGATTTGGGGACAACGGAACCATCCAGATTTTAACAAACAAACAAATGAACCAACCAAACAACAGAGCAGATGACTTATCAAAGGTCCCTTTCCAAATCTTACTGTCAACTCCACTTTGCCTGCCTGATATATCATTTCTTCTTTTCATATTGCTATTGTATTTTAAATTTGTCATGCTAATGTTATTATAATAACCCAGTTTCAGTGTATCTATCCATTTTACAAATATTTATTGAGTGCTTAGAACCTAACAATGAAAAAGAAAGAAAATCCCACTTCTCAAGAAGCTACTACTGGAAGACAGAAGCGTGAATCAGGCTACGAATAAGAGAGAGAGAGAAAGTAAATGAAATCACTGCAGACATTGATAGGTAAGTTATGTAAAGGCAACAATATTTGATACTAGGATATATGAGAAATCAGTAAAAGGTTGAGGTAGAGATAGTTCTGACAAGAGAAAGTAGTTAAGTGAAAATCTGAGGGAAAAGCATTTCAAACAAAGGAAACAGCACTTTAAGGGAAGAACAGAAGAGGTAGGCAAAGAACCCAAGACAAACCAATTTGAATAACAGAAAGGAGGTTAAAGCAACAGAAAACTGTTAAACAATACAGTCAGACAAGTAGACAGGGGCCAGATAAAAAATTTGAACTGTGGTATAAGGAAAGCAATTTTTAAGAAGGTAAATTTAAAAAACCAGTTTATGATTTTAAAGATTTTTCTGGCTACTATGAATCCATGACATAAGGGGGGGGAAGGGGGAAAAACTGTCCTTTGAATATAGAAACTTATAATGAAATTATTAAAATATGGATCTGGTAACAGTATTAATAGGTCAATGGAATAGAACAGAATATAACATAACCTATTCTAGAACAAGTATAGAAGTTTCTTAAGTAAAAAGTAATCAAAGTGAAATTTTAAAAAAAGGTTGACAAATATTCAATAAATGGATAACCACTGAAAAAAATTTTAAAATAAAGTATAGGGATGCAATTTTCTGCCAAAATACATTTCTGATGGACAAGATAATCAAATGTAAAACATGAAACCATAAAAACACTTGATAAGGTAATTTTATGAAAACCGTGATAAGCCCTTTCCAAACTAACATCCAAAACTCAGAAACCTTCACAAAAAAGATTTTTTCTTGCAGTCTGGTAACACACGTAGCACAATGCCTAGAATAAAGTCAATGCTCAAGAAATGCTAGCCTAAGTCTAAATTAGTTTTCATATGGAACCTAACAGTTACTAGTATAGTGAGAGAGACACAAACATTTCCCTTTTAACTCACTTTTTGCCTTTTCTCCTAACAATTTAATTACTACCCTTTTTAGCTATAAACTTGCTACTAGTGATGTCTTCTCTGCATAGCAGAATAAAGGTGTCTTAAGGTCCCCAATAACCCTCCTTCCTATTTCAAAGCATCTCTAAATGGCTCCCTAAGCAAAAAGAGATAATTTGGTTAGCCTTTTACAACCAGCTAGCGCATTTCTCATTGGCATCTGCTTAAACTGCACGCTGGAAGATATTAAATGCAAGTTTAAGGACACTTCTGCCTAGAAATATCAAGCATAAAAGTAGTTGTGTGTTTGAAGGAGCTTCTTGATTTTTAGGTCAACATATCTTTTGCATCATATCCTGTTCCAGTTTCTCAGCCACATGAATTAAGAACATAATACAGGGCTGGGGATGTGGCTCAAGCGGTAGCGCGCTCGCCTGGCATGCGTGCGACCCGGGTTCGATCCTCAGCACCACATACAAACAAAGATGTTGTGTCCGCCGAAAACTGAAAAATAAATATTAAAAATTCTCTTTAAGGAAAAAAAAAAGAAGATAATACAGGGCCACCAATATCGTGTACACCAAAGCTGAAGTACAGCAGGAAAATATGGTATTCTGTAAAAATTCCATTAGTAAATTTGCCAACAGTAATCTAGTTACTTTAATTATGGTGCCTCCTTAATCCTAAATTATTATTCTCTTAATTCCACCACACAGTAACAGCTCATTTTTTTAAAGATGATAATAACCTTATACCATATGTTGACTTTTTTAAAGTTTTTGAAAAATAATTCTGCTAAATTAGATAAACTAGGAAAATACTCGCTGCTGGGCTATTTCAGTCTTAGAATTGAGCCAAAGAGAAAATGGAATTAATAAATGGCAGAGAAAGAAGATAATAAAAAGGAAGACTATGGGCTTCTCCCTCAGTTACCAATGATAAAGCAGCTGGCTGTTGACAACTTCCATTTTTAGTCACTCTTAATCATTTAACTGTAAAATGCTAAAATCATAATTTTAGCTTTTAAAAGCTAAAGCACTGGGTTCAAACCTCAGCACCACATAAAAATAAATAAAGATATTGTGTCCATCTACAACTAAAAATATGTTTATTTTTTTAAAAAAGCATTCAAGAGTTGTGTTCTTTTACTAATATATAACCACTACCCAGATTCCAATATTATCCCTTCGTGTTACAGAGTTCCTTAAATCTAATATTCTAATTGTCAGGTAGATATGGAAAATAGCTACACCAAAAAATACCTATTGTTCATGCAGTTTTCCAGAATACTTAAAACCTCTCACAGTGTCCTAAAGACTAATGACTGATTAAAAATAATTTCAAAAATTCTGGGAAAACACAGTAGACATACTTTTCCCATTCCTTCAACTAGATAACATCTAAAAAATCTGGACATTATATGCAAGATAAATATAAAAGGATTCTCAAAGGCAGAGATAAGAAGCCAGATCAACTAGGGATCTCAGTACCCAGGAAACCATATGGTGCTCAGTTCTCAAGTTCTTTCTGCCCCATATATCTCAAACCTAAGAGAGAAAGAAACTGGCAATTCAGAAATGTCAACCACCATAGAGAAAAAAGAACTCCAAAAATCCAACTCTCTAATTAAAGAAGGACGAAAAATAAAGTCTGCCAAACCACAAAGTCATTACATAATATCCCCTCTACTCCAGCTAAGTAATATACATACCAACCCTCCCCAAATATGTAGCCCATCCTCACCCATGTCTAAAAGACCTAATGATGAGCCTAGATAGGCAATCTCACCAGGTTTTAATGAGAAATCAGGGGACAGGTAATAATTAGTCCCCCTCCCCACAGTGTCAATGGAGATCAAATGGGGACCATGGACTTGCACTCCAACCTGGCAACAGCAACATGCCCCTACATACTCTCACTAGGGTGGTGTCAGAGGGGACTTAGTTGAGAATCAAGACTTTCACTAGTTTAATAGAAATGAGGCCCTCACCTCAATGATTTGGATCTGTAAGTCCCCCGAAAGCTACTGTATTGAAGGCTTGATCCCTAATCATGATGTGTTCATAACTGATGGCATTATTGGGAAGTGGTGGAAACTACAGAAGGTGGGGCCTAGCTGAAGGAAGCAGGTCACAGGACCATGCCTTCTTTTTCTTCCCCTCTCTCTACTTTTTTTTTTCTCTCTCTCCTCCTTTATGTTATTTTTCCCAGATGTTTTGTCAGAGCAACAATAACAACAAAAAACTAACAGCATGGTATCAGTAGAGGACAAATGGATAAAAGGAAGGAAGCACAGGAGGCCTAGTAGGAGACAGAAATCCCACCTGTACCAAGAGTAATGAGAACCTCCCTCTTGGATGTCAAAAGTGACCAAGTAGGGAACCTAGACTTCTACTCAAAACTGACTGTAAGGAGGCAGTATTCCCAAACCATATAGCTCTCTTGCCACAGTAGTATCAGATTATTTTTTTAATATTTATTTTTTAGTTGTAGTTGGACACAATACTATTTATTCATTCATTCATTCATTCATTCATTCATTCATTTATTTTTACGTGGTGCTGAGGATTAAACCTAGGGCCTTGCATGTGCGAGGCGAGGCTCTACGGGTGACCTACAATCCCAGGCCCAGTAGTGTAAAATTAAACCAGCTAAAATTAAGCCAGACAGGTTTAAATAAAACCTAGTCTCGTAAGCAAAATGTCCAGTGTTAATAGAAAAGTCAATCGTCATACCAAGAAGCAGAAAGACCTCAAACTGAATGAAAAAGACAACCAATAGGAAACCACTACTGTAACAAACTATCAAAACATAATAATTTAAAACAAAACAAACACAAATTAATTATTTTTCAGTGCTGGAGGTCAGAAAAATGCCACAGATCTCACAGGGTCTAAAAACCAAAATTGGCAACACAGATGAAAAAACATTCCATTCTATATAAAAGAAACTCAGTTCCAATATAATGATATTTACATCCTGAAAGTAAAAGGGTAGAAATATATAAAAATATATGTCATGCAAACATCAATTTAAAAAGCAGGAGAGGCTATGCCATTATCAAATAAAGTTCAATTTAGAGCAAAGAAAATTACCGAGAGATAGTCTTTATATAAGGGATAATTCAAGAAGAAAGTATAGTAATTCTAAATGTGTATGTACCAAGCAACAAAGCTACAAAATATCTGAAACAAAAACTGATGGAACTTAAAGGAAAGAGGCAATTTTATAATCAGAAATTTCACTGCCCCTAATGATACTGACCAAATTATACTGTTATATAGTGTACATGTATAAATCTGTAACAACAAATCCCACTATTATATATAATTATAATACATCAATAAAAAGAAGAGAAAATTTTTTACTATGCTTTTTCTTAACTGATTGAATAACTAGACAGAAAATCAGCAAGGTTAATAAGAACTTAACATCATTAACAAATAGGACCTAATGCTCATTTCTATAACAATCCATCCTCTGACATCAAAAAACACATTTTTTTCATATACCCACAGAACACATACAAAAAGATACATCTTGAGACATAAAACAAAAAATAACAACAAAAAGCAAAAGAACTGAAATCAGTGTTCTCCAAGCACAACAGAATCAAACTAGAAAACAACCAAAGAAAGATAACAGAAAAATCTCTAAACACTTATAATGTAAACAATATATTTCTAAATAGTCCATGGATTAAAGAGTAAGTCTAAAAAGAAAAATATATTGAACTGAATGAACATGAAACTAGAACATAACAAATTTGTGGGACACAGTACAAAGCATGCTTACAGGAAAATTTATAACATTAAATGCATATTAGAAAAGCAGGAAGGAAATTGGTTAATCTTTTAAGCTCACACCACATAACCCACCCACCCCTGCTGCCATAATACAAGCAATGTAAGCAGAATAAATAATTTTAAAAATGCAATCAATAACACTGAAAACAGAAAATATTTTTTAAAATAAAGTTTCTTCAAAAAAGATGGGTGAAACTAAAATAACACAAATTACCAATATCAGTAGTTACAGTCTGAAAGTAAAAGGGTAGAAGAAACAAGAACTGTCACTATAGACCCTACAAACATCAAAATGCCTAAGAAAGGAAAACTACAAACAACTCTACACAAAATATGAGCACTTAGATTAAAGTTACCAATTCTTTGAAAAACAAACTACTGAAACTTACACAAGGAGAAATCATGACCTGATTAGTCCCATAACTCTTAAAAAATTAAAACAACAATGATGATGATGAAAGTTATCAGGCTCAAATAACAACAACAATAATAGTAATAATAATACCACCATTACCAGGCCCAAATGGTTTGACTAGTGAATTCTACCAAACATTAAGAATGAAATAATACATTTCACAATCTCTTTAAGGAAAATTTTAAAAGCTAAGAAGACAGTTCCTAACTCTTATGGGGCCTATATTACCCTAATAACAAAACTTGATAAAAATATCATAAGAAAGGAAAACTCAAAAGCAATAATATCTCCTATGTCAGAAATGTTCTATATCTTGACTATGGCAATATCGATATCCTGGATGGGATATTATACTACAGTTTTTCAAGATATTACTACTGTAAAAACGAGGTAAAAGGTACCTGGAGCCTCTATATTATGTCTTCCAAAAATGCATGTGAATCTATAATTATGTCAAAGTAAAAGTTTCCTAAAAATTTTAAAGAGAGCTAGAGCCACTAAATCCCAAAGTGTTAATGAATTCTAATATTATATGTGCTATTTTAAGAAAGCAAATATTAACAGTAAAAACTACTATGTTAGTCAGCTTTTCAATCCTGTGACTAACACACCTGACAAGAACAACCTGAAAGAAGAAAAGTTTATTCTGGACTCCTGGTTTTAGAGGTCAAAGTTCATGGTCAAACTACTCCACTGTCTGCGCCCCAGGTGAGGGACTACATCAAGGTAGTAAGATGTGGCAGAGAAAAGTTGCTCAGCTCAGGACAATCAGAAAGCAGACAAACAGAACAAGGAAGTAGGGGCAAAAATCATAATTCCCAAAGGCATGCCCCCAGTGATAGTTTCTCTAGCCACACCCTATCTGCTTAAGGTTGTCACCCAATATAGTAGTCCTTTCAAATCACTAATTCATCACATGGATCAATCTACCAATTCATTCATTTTTATAATCTAGTCACCTTGCACACTGCAACACTGTTTCATGAGCTTCTAGGAGACACCTCATATTTAAAACCATAAATTATAATAGATGTTAAAAAATCATTTAAAATAAGAGCAGTTTGGTTATATTTAAAATTTTAATCAAAATTGCAATGAAAATGCTATACAGTTGCTACAGTTTACTAGGGAAAATGACAGCTGCTCTCAGGGTATACACTAACAAGTTACTATGCTTCACAAATATGCCATTTTTGATGAGCTGAAAGATTATGCTTAATGATTAAGTTTGATGGCTTTAATTACACAAAAAGATTTATAAAAGCCTAAAGTATTAGAGGGCTAGGGTTATTGAAACAGAAAAATTAGACATTCAGAAAATTATATATAATTATATATATAGATATATATATATACACATATACATTACTAACTCATATAAGGCGTATTTACATTACTTGTGCTGCCTCTTAACTATGACTAGCTCAAATATTTTACATACTATACTTTTCCTTGTAGATCTTAAAAAGATTTTTTTCACATGTCAAAATGAAGCCAAGTGACATGAGAACAAAGACAAAAGAGCACTTATAAAGCTTTACAATGTTAACAAATTTATTAATTTTATTAAAATTATGCAATGATGTACTATTAGGTAATTTTTCTTTTATTGAAAGAATCTTTACCAAAAAAACCATATTAACAGATTTTAACATTATATATTAAAGAATTCCAGTTGTGAGTTTATAAACCAGTTTGATTTCATTTTCATTTTATGCCAGACCACATCCTTCCAAATGAATAAATAGGTTAGAAAGAAAGAAAAAAAACTAATTCTGTATATATATATATATATATATATATATATATATATGTATTTTTTTTTTTCCCTAATTCTGTATACCTAAGATCACTGACTATGGAGCCAAAATGCTTAAGTTTATAATTTAATAATTTCCCCTATGAATCTGTAAACTAGTATAACTTGGTATCTTCATCTATAAATGTGAGGACAATGATAACACCTACCTCATAGCTTCAGAATCAATGTCCTTAGAACAACAGTGTCTGGCTCACAGAGGCATTCAAGAAGGTTTATTACTATTATTGTATTTGACATATAGCTTTCTTAAGCTATTAAAATTTAGATTGCCGTAAGCAATATAAAAAATAATTTGACACAAATTACTCAACAAATGGGTACTAGAAAGAAAAAACTGAGCAGGGCATGGTGGCACACTCCTGTAATCCCAACAATTCAGGAGGCTGAGGCAGGAGATTCTCAAGTTCAAAGCTAGCCTCAGCAACTTAGCAAGGTCCTGTCTTCAAAGAAAAAAATTTAAAAGGGACAGGGATATGACTCAGTAGCTAAATGCCCCTGGGTTCAATCCCTGCAAAGGAAGGGAGGGAAGGAGGGAGGGATTATCTTTAGATACCCTTGACCTGTTTGTCCCTTGTGCAAATAAATACTTTTAAAATTTAAATCAATATGCCCTACATCAATTTTGGTCTATAAAAAAAGGAAAAAGAAAAAGAAAAGGTGACTAGTTCATATTCCACTCCTAAATTGTTTTTATATATTTAAGGTTTCAACAAAAGTGTTTCAACCACATTTATGATATATATTTATATTTTATTTATTGATTAATATATATTTATTTATATTTTATTTATGATAAATGAACTTATTTATTTATCAAATTTATTTATTTATAATTAAATTTATTATATTTATTTACTTATTGATATATATTTATTGTCCTATTCATATCCAAAATTACAAGCAGAATAAATAATAAAATTTTCTTAAAAACTTAAGGGTTAACATTTTCAGCATACCTTTAAAGCAGTATTCAGTTTTTTTCAACAATAACTAGTTTTAACTGTCACTATTACAGTACTAAAGATGATTCTTTTTTTAAAAAGTCAGGAATTCACCTTAATATAACAATAACTTTCTCTTAAACTCAGATGGATAAACACAGCTTATCTTAAAAGGTAAGGTATTCTCTTTTATTCTGTATTATTATTATTTATTATTATTCTTTATTTTCTAGAAGACATCTTATGAGACTTCATAATAATTCAGGAATAATTCATAAAGTTCAGATTAACAATATGAGAAATCTGTTTTTAATCATGTATACTGACAGGAAAAATATGCATGTGACATGCAATATGCCACAATTTAGCACAGCTAGCTTACAAAACTGTATATTAAGAACATATTAACAATAACCAAAAGAGAGGTGTAAAAATTAGGCCCTGGTTGGACATCTGGAAATTTGATTTGACAGATGCAGGCAGTTTGATCTTTCCAGAATTGGAATGTTCTCAATCACAGAGCCATCTACAAAATCTGTTGACAGAAAACTAAGTACATACCTCATCCACTATACTGATTAAAACTTTCAAAAAATGCACCATAGTTTAAGAGACGATATATGACTACAAGTAATCCAAAACAAATTTTCGACAACAGAAAATTATGTATAAAGAATATAATAAGATATGAGATGTCAAAAAATTAACAGTTAATCAGTATTTAAAACAACCCAAATTTTTATAAAGTAGAAAATAGACAATGTAATAAATAATGTAATATGACATAAGATGTCAAATAATTAATAATCAGTATTTGTAAAACTTGGAAGATATGCTACTCTCAGTTACCAGTCAGACCTGAGACACATTTGTTTACTTCATTTTATATATTTTACCAAATCCTGGGGGCAAAGAAGGGAGAAAGACACACAAAAGGCCAAACCCTTGTAAATATGATTCTACTGGGACAAATAACAAAAAAAAATGCAATTTCTGTTATCAATATATCTATCAAGAAAACAAAAGCTAATAGGAGTGTGAACAAACACTAATCTCTTGAGTCACAAAGTATCAGAGCAGAGATTTAATTGATGAACCATGTGAAGTTCTGGAGCAGTGTTCACTTCAGTAAACATCATGTTAGCCCAGCCACAGAAATGTGCTTCCTCTGTTTGAGGGACAGCAAGCATTCATCTGTAGCTGAAGTAGAGATCAAAAGAGAATATAAGATCAGAGATATGCAAGACAGGAACCAGATCATCTAGGTCATGGTTAAAGAATTTGGATTTTACTGAACATAGAGCTGATTTAAGCTTTAGAAAGACCATTCCAGCTATGGTGAAGAAAACTGAACAAGGTTCAGAGACCCATGAAGCTACTGCTGTCATGAAAGAAAAATAATGAAGCTAACACAGTGAGTATGGGAGAAATGGTTCCATCAGGAATCTGAAAGAACAGAAGACCTAATTACCAATCCACTGGATGCAGTCTGAGGAAAAGACTGCTAATTGTGACTTGAGCAAACCCTAATAGTCAAACCTAGAAAGGCAAGATACAAATCATCAAAAGATTTTGGCTTTATCTGAAAAGCAGTAGAGTAGGGAGAAGAAAGAAGAGACTCCAGACATTTTGTTGATTTACCAAGCCAGCTTCTGCAGGCACACAGCAGACTCCTCAACTCTGTTTGAAAACTTGAGTCACCACTGATTACTTCTGCAGAGACTGGGAGTCTGCCTAGCAATCATAGATTAGGATTTCCTATGAAGTGCAAAGAATCCATGTTAAAGTTATTTATTGTTGAGACAATCTGAGTGTAAATATATCTTTCTTCCCAACTCCTTTTCCTCTCAATCCCCTAAGAAACTACTAGGACCAATTACCTTGCCAACTTTTTGACCATCTAAACTAACCCAGTTTATCCCAATCATCATTAGTCCTGCCAATGATAAACATTCCTTTGGGCAGCTATCCTCCTCTAAACTCAGTCTTAATCTGCACTCACCTCCTTGGCTGACTCAACTTCCCACTATTACACTCTATCCTATTTACTGTGCCCCAGAAGATTATTTTTCATGGTTAACAAACCTCCCTCCCAGTCCTGTTCAAGGAACATTCTCTTTTGTCAATTACCTTGAACTTAAATATGGCTCTCATTATAGCATATGCAGTACCACTCTTTAAAAGGGAAGTGCCTCATTCTCCAAACCTTCATGTACTTCACATTCAAGAATACAGATATCCATCAGACTGAACATGATATAGCAGCACAATTTCGGAGAAATTCATAAAATAACTCTAAATTCACAAACAATATCAAATGTTTTAAGGGGACTCACTCAAAAAACTAAAATATCTCCACAGAAGTAATGAAGTGATTATAAACTGATGTTGCAGAATACTTAATGTCTCCTGGGACTATCCATGTATGTACACTTAATGTAATACTATGTAACATAAAAGGCTGATTTGATTAAAGAAAAAAAAGTGTGAAGCATATACACACAAAAATTTTAAAATAAAGTATACCAAAATGTTATCTCTAAGTGGTATAAATCATAAATAACTTTTTCTTTTTACACTTTTTCTATTTCCCTCAATTTCTCAATGTATTTTTATAACCAGAAAAAGGCCAAATATGCTTTTAAAAATCTATAATAATCATTTTAATAATATTTTAATAATGATAATACAGCAAACAACCTCTTCAACAAAATTTACGTAGGCCATTTTAGACTTTTCATATCCTTGCTTTAATTGAAAAGCTTATTTCCAAGTCCTTTAAATGATTGCCTAGAACATCAAAGTCATCAGAAACAAAAACATAACTCAAAAAAATCTCAATATTTTTTCTAAACATATCATCCACTTAAACAGTAATTCAGCAAAGAATGTAATCAGTCTCAGTTATTATGGTTTAGATGTGAGACGTTCCCCAAAAGCTCCCGTATTATTGCAAGAATATTCAGAGGTAAAATAACTGAATTATGAGAGCTGCAAGCAACCTAATCAGTCCATCTGAGTTTGAATAAAGTTGCTGTAGGTAGGTGGGGCATGACTGAAAGAGGTGGGTCACTGAGGGCATGCCTTGGACTGGTTCATCTTCTCTGTAGTCCCTTCACCACTCTTTTCTTCTGCTTCCTGGCGCCCATGAGCACAGTAAACTCCCCTACCATGCCCTTCCATCATGATGCTCTGCCTCAGAATAAAGGTACAATGAACTGAACCCTGCCCACCACGGACTAAATCTCTGAAACTAAGTCAAAATATACTTTTCCTCCTGTAACTTGTTCTTGTCAGGTGTTTTGAACACATCAACACAAACTGAGTGATACACAATTATTCTCTGTAAAATGAAGCACATACTGGTGCTTTATAAAGTTTTATACAACTCTATGCATTTTTTATTTTATAAGACAGCATTAATTAATCATGTATTTTTAAATGTTTTATAAGGAGATTTTCACCTTGCTAATTTCCTTTAAGAAAAATATATATATCCTTGTACACAGTTTTGGCTAATGTACCCAAGTAGTAAATGATAGGATGTTGGAAAGAAATTTTCAATAAGTAAATTCCCAATGAGAAAAACACTTTAAAACTTCCCTCTCAAAAGTTCAGCAATAAACCACAATTGCAACTGGAATAAAAAATTACTTCGAATAATATCTAATAACTCAAAGACATTACTTTGAAAAGAAAGTTCTTTCATACTTTCTTTTTGTGTGCAGTACTGGGGATGGGACCCAGCATCTTGCTGCACATGTCAGGCAAGTACTCTACCACTGAGCTGCATCCTCAGCCCACCCTTCTTTTTAAAACTTATGCTTAATCTTTTAAATTCAGTTTGAAAATAGTACCTCCACCATAATGCCCCTGGAAAGAATTGTTTAGTACAGAATCTGTGTGGACAGAAAACATTTTAGAATATGGTTCACCTAACTATTACTTCACTGAATTATATAACATGAACATATAAGTAGAACTAGGTAACAATTTCCAACAATACTCTTATTAGACTTTGTTTCTATTAAATCATATCTGAAAAGCTGTATATCTTTTTTTAAAAAAAAGTAGCAATTCTTGAAAATAATTCATAAAATCATATGATCAAGAATTTAATATCTTCCTATTTAAGAAAAGATGGCTTTCAAATCAATTTTAATAAACATGGTATCTGTCCTCCAGAAACACTCAGTTTCCATGAATGATTATGTCAGAGCTCTTTCCCGATATAATCTTAAAATCCATTACAAATCAGTAGTTAGCTTCTTATTATTACTAACATATTTAAACTTTGTCTTTAAAAAAAGTACAAATGGATCTACAAACAATGATGTATTATCTGAATCTAACAAATGGACAGGCAGGCCTTGAGAGCTGGAGAGGAGGAAAAGGTCAGAAAGAGGACACTGAGATATAGAGACAGTTTTGCTCGGCATTTATAATATACTGTATCTGTGTTTCTATGAACTGTATTTCTGCTTTGGTTGGAGACCACTCTACAGCTACTATAGTTGCTCATGGCTTTGTTAGAAGAAAATGAAAGGCTACAGAGATAATCTATGTAGGCCTCAGATTATATATTTTAATTTCATTATTTAAGACTATATATTTAATTATTTTTCTTACCTACACTGACTTAAACAGTTTTATTCCTCTAGAATGAGTTATCTTGATTTGGCAACCAAGGCATATAACCTTTTACTGAGAAAAATCATATTATTATTATTTAGCAGTGAGTGTATTAATTTTGGTATAGTGGGAAGTTATCCTTCTGTGCACAGTAATTAAGCAAAACTCAATATATTTTCATAGCTTACTCAATATAATGTTTTCATTTACCTCAGAATCTTGTTTAAAATGCACAGCATGTACTCTAAAACTTAAACGAAAACAAAAGATTTATTTTCTTCAAACAGGGCAAATTTAAAGGGTAGTTAAAAGTCATTTACTTTCACTCAACCTAAAACAATAACATTGGCACTGCAGTGACAAAGAGGCTCCAAATTACAAAGGTCAGTTAAGTAAAAGAGGGCAAAGGCAGCAGGACTCAGATACTAAAAATAAAAACAAAAATAGATTCAATGCAGCATTTTGAGAATGAAGATCAATGAAACAATAGTTGCTCAAAATTATATCAGTTATAATGTTATTTCCTACGTTGATATCAAAGATCCTTTCTATTTTAACATTCCTCTTTGCTGGTTCTTGGCATTTGTTTTAATAAATTTCTATATTTTACTTACATTATCCAAAGTAAAATATATTGCCCCAGTTAAAAAATAACTTGGCTATCATGGTAAAAGTGAAAATATATGATAAAAATATAAAGGGATGGCAAGCGAGAAGCAGCAGCATATTTTATTTACTATTGATCCAAGTAATAAGGCAGCAGGTTGTCTTTCCAATCAAAACTACTTTTATAGTTATACAAATGTCCTTGCCTGCTCAATAGCAAAGGTCTTAAAAAGAAATAACTGAGAAGAAGAGGTATAGGAAAATTATGATATAAACCATGAATGACTAAAATACAAGTGAATAATATTGTGATTTAATGCTATGATTCTAAGTAGAACAAGTTTATTGCTTATATGCATGACAACACAATTATTAACAAGACAGATATCTAATCAATAATAAAGTAATGGATAATGATGTAAATATTTGTTTAGCTTCATCAATAAAAAAATTCAATGCATGAAGATTTTATGAAATCAAGCTAGTAGTAGTTCTACAGATAAAATAACCTGGTAGGTGTTTTCTTACCTGTAAGGACAGCTTTTGCTGAAGGATCTGCCAGGTCCAGAGCTGATTTCCCATCAGTGTTCCGAATGTTTGGATCAGCTCCGTGCTGCAGCAGCACTGTGCAGGGAAAGCAGAAACAATATCTTACCTCAGGGATACAGAGATTATTTACTGGTAAGTGTCGCCTCGGCATGGTGTAGGCATAAACATACATTGCACAAATTTTTTTCTTTTGAGGAAAAAGAAAAGAAAGAAAAAGAGAAAAAAAGCACTGCAGCAAAAGAGCTTCTCTAGAGTAAAGGAAGTTGGCAACTTATGATACAGTATTATCACATGACTTGACATCATAAACATGAAACTAGAAAAATCTTGCAATATACAGTTTTAGTTTGCTTCCTTCGGGCAGCAGTAAGGGAAGCTGTGTGCTCACTGACTCACACTATGAAATATGCTAACTGTGAACCTGCCCTATCTTTACTACCACTGTGGCTGCTTGTTGCTGCTGCTGCTTTACTGCTGGATTTCCAAATGCTTTCTCTTCTCAGAATAGTTATAATACTGTGCAAGGCTTTTAGTGGCTCACCGCTTACATATGAAACTCACCATAACATACTGGCTTGCTTCCAAGAAGTTTAACAGACACAGTAATGCATGCAACTCAGGTACTCTGCAGTCAAGCTACACAAAGAATGGTCTTTTAAAATAATCTTTCCATCAAAAAAAATTTAAAAAAAACTTAATCTCTATAATAAAACATATACTAAGAAATGTATGTAACACATGCTATACTGGGTTAAAATAAGAGAGAATAACTGTAAAATCAACATGTAAATCTGTTAATCCAATATTTCTAAGCCCCATCTAGTATATGAGTATGTATATGGCAGTAGGGATTACTGCTATTAATACCACTCAAGCAATGATTAAACTAATAAATAGGCTCAGCATCCCTAGTCTAAAATCCAAAATCAAAAATGGTCTAAAATACAAAAAAAAAAAAAAAAAAAAAAAGAAAGAAAAAAGAAAAAGTGAGCATCTCTATGATGTTCCAAGTGGAAAATTCCACATCCGACTTTATGTGACAGGTCACAGTCAAAACACAAGTGTACTAAAAATGTTATATAAAATCACTTTCATGTCTAGACCTGGATCCCAACCCTAAGATATTTGTGTGTGTGTGCGTGCGCAATACAAACACACACACACAAATACTGCATATATATACAAATCTTCTAAATTCAAAAAAATCTGAAATCTGAAACATTTCTGATCCCCAGGATAAGTGCAATTCAAGTACAGCTTTTGGGTCACCTCCATTGACAAGACCTGAATTTTCATCTAGATCTTGGGTTGTTTTAGATATTAAAATTAGCCATGGCTTGAGAAGATACAGAGAAATCTTATGAAGATATTCTACAGTAGTCCCAACTTATCTGCAGCTTTGATTTCTGTGGTTTGAGTTACTGGCAGTCAACTACAGTCAGAAATATTAAATAGACAATTTCAAAAATAAACAATTCACGGGTGTTAAACTGTGTGCCAGGAATAGTATGATAAAATTTTACACTGTCCTTTTTCATCTATGTGGGATGAATCATGCCTCTGTCCTGCATATCCATGCTGTATACACTACTTACTCATTAGTCACTTGGCAGTCATCTTGATTATCAGATCAATTTTCATGGTATTACAAATGCTTACGTTCAAATAACCCTCATTTTACTTAATAATGGTCCCAAGAGTAGAGATGCTGGTAAGTGGGACATGCTAAAGAGAAGCTACAAAATGCTTCAAGTAAAAAGGGGGAAATTTTCAATATAGAGAAAATTTGAATGCTGGGGCTACTAAAATCTGTAAGAACAAATCTTTTAAACTGTGAAAATGAAAAAAGAAGTTAGTCTGTCCCATCACTAAACACAAGTTAGAAAACCACATTCATGATAATTTTTGTTACAATATATTATAATAACTGTTCTATTTCTATTATTAGTTATTACTGTTTATCACTTACTGTGGCTAGTTTATAAAGTAAACACTGCATGTATAGGAAAGACCACAGTATATATATGATCCAGCACTATCTGTGGTTTCAAGCATCTACTATGGGTCTTGGAATGTATTCCCCACAGATAAGGGGGATTCCTGTATATTATCCGCTTTTTCGGGGGGGGGGGCGTGCTGAGGATTGAACCCAGAGCTTCACTAAACACAATTCTACCACTGAGCTACAACCCCAGCTCCTATTATTTCACTCTTGAACATAAGCAATAAACATTATTAGTTTACAGATGTTTAATGTTAAGTATTTTCTAGAGATAAGACTTAAGTGGAATAAAATAGCAAGTACCAAAATATCAAACTGTAGTTACTTTTTCAACATAATGATAATGATTAGAACTTTTGCAGGAATAATACTTCTTTTATTCTAGGAAGAAACTAATGTGAAGATTTGGTTTGTAACAGGTTTTATCATGAAGAATCAAAAGGGAGCTGATATCAACTTGATAACCTTACATAGCTACTGAGTGAGCAAATGTAATAGAAAATAAAAGAATGATAGCTATCATGAAAAGTAGAGTTTTTTGTTGCATCTTCAGAAACTTTCAAACCCTGCTTTTAAACAAACAACATAAGAACATTTTTATTTAAGTGTTTAACAATTATAAGATGGGAACTTTCATAATGCAGCTTTTAATGGGTAGAGAAGCAAAATATTGAAAGCCTAAAAGACTACTCCTCCAAAAGTCAACTAAAACTCAATTCTTCCAGCTATAATCAGTATTTTACCTATCCCTATTTTGCAAGAGATATGCCATTACAATTTAATTGCAGTTTTATTTTATGTGACTTTAAAAGGAGTAATCTTTTTGAAATAATGTGTTTTCTGAACATTTTGAGGTCACATCTCCATCACTGAACCTGAACACATAGCTACATCTACTGCAGAATAATGTAGACACAGTAAAGCAGCAGCTGAAATTTCTGAACCACATGCTAATAAAAAAATCCATGTTAAAAATATTTACCCTTCTCTAGGCATAATCTCCCACCACAAAGGAGAGACAACAGAGATATACAAAGCCAAAACAAATGTATAGGAGAAAGCAGTTACAAAGCAGTCAAACAGAGCTGGAAAGTAACGTGAACAACATGAAAAAACAAGGGAAAAAAGGATTACAGATAATGCAGGACAACTTAAATCTACAGGAGGACCTAGAAGCATCAGAAACATGGACAGGGAAAGAAATCAAGGCATACCTAACTCAGATGGAACAGAATATTAGAGAAGACATGAGACAGCAAGTCCAAGCATTGAAAGTATATTTTGAAAACGAACTAAACAAACAAATTCAAACTGCGAAGAACGAGCTTTACCAGGAGATAGAGATCTTAAAAAAAAACAAACAGTAATCCTAGAAATGCAAGAAACCATAAACCAGATTAAAAACTCTAACGAGAATATTACAAATAGACTAGATCAAGTAGAAGTCAGAACATCAGATAATGAAGACAAAGTTTATCAACGTGAAAAGAATATAGTCAACACAGAAAAGATGCTTAAATCTCACGAGCAATCTATCCAAGAGATATGGGATCTCATCAAAAAACCAAATTTGAGAGTCATTGGGATAGAGAAGGCACAGAGGTTCAAACCAAAGGAATGGACAACTTATTAAATGAAATAATCTTAGAAAACTTCCCAGAAATGAAAGATGGAATGGATTGCCAAATCCTGGAAGCCTACAGGACCCCAAACATCCCAAACCGTAATAGACCAACTCCAAGACACATAATTATGAAGACAGCCAACATAAAGAACAAGGAGAGAATTTTAAAAGCTACGAGAGAAAGGAGGCAGATTACATTCAGGGGTAAACCAATGAGGTTAACGACTGATTTTTCATCACAGACTTTGAAAGTGAGAAGATCCTGGAACAACGTATTTCAAACACTGAAAAATAATGGATTCCAACCAAGAATACTGTATCCAGCAAAATTAAGCTTCAGATTTGACAATGAAATTAAAATCTTTCATGATAAACAAAAGCTAAAAGAATTCGCACCCAGAAAACCAGCACTGCAAAGCATTTTGGGCAAAATTCTACAGGAAGAGGAATGGAAACATAGTGTCCAAAACTAACAGCGGGAGGTATCTCAGTAACGGGGGAGGAAAATAATCAAAAAGTAAAAACTAGCCAAACTAAAATAAGTAAATAAATAAACATGACTGGAAGTACAAATCATATTTCAATTGTAACCTTAAATGTTAATGGACTAAACTCACCAATCAAGAGACACAACCTGGATCAAAAAAACAAATCCAACAATATGCTGCCTTCAGGAGACTCATATGATAGGAAAAGACATACACAGGCTGAAGTCGAAAGGTTGGGAAAAATCCTACCACTCACATGGCCCTCGGAAGCAAGCAGGAGTGACCATACTCATATCGAATAAAATCAACTTCAAACCTAAGTTAATCAAAAGGGATAAAGAAGGACACTATATCCTGTTAAAAGGAACCATCCACCAACAAGACATAACAAATATCAATTTGTATGTACCAAACAATGGTGCGGAAATGTTCATAAAACAAACTCTCCTCAAGTTCAAGAGTCAAATAGACCACAACACAATAATTATGGGTGACTTCAACACACCGCTCTTGCCATTAGACAGATTCTCCAGACATAAGCTGAATAAAGAAACTATAGAACTCAATAATACAATCAATAACCTAGACTTAACCAACATATATAGAATATATCACCATCATCAAGTGGATACACGTTCCTCTCAGCAGTACATGGATCTTACTCAAAGATAGATCATATATTATGCCATAGGGCAACTCTTAGTAAATATAAAGGTGTGGAGATAATACCATGCACCATATCTGATCATAATGGAATGAAACTGAAAATCAATGATAAAAGAAGGAAGGAAAAATCCTGCATCACACAGAAAATAAACAATATGTTACTGAATGATCAGTGGGTTACAGAAGACATAAAGGAGGAAATCAAAAAATTCTTAGAGATAAACGACAATTCAGACACAACATACCGGAATCTATGGGACACAATGAAAGCAGTTTTAAGAGGGAAATTCATTTCCTGGAGTTCATTCCTCAAAAAAAGAAAAAAACAACAAATAAATGAACTCACACTATATCTCAAAACCCTAGAAAAGGAAGAGCAAAACAACAGCAAATACAGCAGAAGACAAGAAATAATTAAAATCAGAGCAGAAATCAACGAAATTGAAACAAAAAAAACATTGAAAAAATTGATAAAACTAAAAGTTGGTTCTTTGGAAAAATAAATAAGATCGACAGACCCTTAGCCATGCTAACAAAGAGAAGAAGAGAGAAAACTCAAATTACTAACATACGGGATGAAAAAGGCAATATCACAACAGACACTACAGGAATACAAAAGATAATTAGAAAGTATTTTGAAACCCTATATTCTAATAAAATAGAAGACAGTGAGGATATCGATAAATTTCTTAAGTCATATGATTTGCCCAGATTGAGTCAGGAAGACACACACAATTTAAACAGACCAATACAAAGGAAGAAATAGAAGAAGCCATCAAAAGACTACCAACCAAGAAAAGCCCTGGACCAGATGGGTATACAGTGGAGTTTTACAAAACCTTCAAAGAAGAATTAATACCAATACTTTTCAAGATATTTCAAGAAACAGAAAAAGAAGGAGCTCTTCCAAATTCATTCTATGAGGCCAACATCACCCTGATCCCGAAACCAGACAAAGACACTTCAAAGAAAGAAAACTACAGACCAATATCTCTAATGAACATAGATGCAAAAATTCTCAATAAAATCCTGGTGAACGAATACAAAAGCATATCAAAAAAATTGTGTACCATGATCAAGTAGGATTCATCCCTGGGATGCAAGGTTGGTTCAATATACGGAAATCAATAAATGTTATTCACCACATCAATAGACTTAAAGATAAGAACCATATGATCATCTCGATAGATGCAGAAAAAGCATTCGACAAAGTACAGCATCCCTTTATGTTCAAAACACTAGAAAAACTAGGGATAACAGGAACTTACCTCAACATTGTAAAAGCTATATATGCTAAGCCTCAGGCTAGCATCATTCTAAAGGGAGAAAAATTGAAGGCATTCCCTCTAAAATCTGGAACAAGACAGGGATGCCCTCTATCACCACTTCTATTTAATTTAGTCCTTGAAATACTAGCCAGAGCAATTAGACAGACAAAAGAAATTAAAGGCATAAAAATAGGAACAGAAGAACTTAAAATATCACTATTTGCGGACGACATGATCCTATACCTAGAAGACCCAAAAGGGTCTACAAAGAAACTACTAGAACTAATAAATGAATTCAGCAAAGTGGCAGGATATAAAATCAACACGCATAAATCAAAGGCATTCCTGTATATCAGCAACAAAACTTCTGAAATGGAAATGAGGAAAACCACCCCATTCACAATATCCTCAAAAAAAATAAAATACTTGGGAATCAACCTAACAAAAGAGGTGAAAGATTTATATAATGAAAACTATAGAACCCTAAAGAGAGAGATAGAAGAAGATCTTAGAAGATGGAAAAATGTACCCTGTTCATGGATAGGCAGAACCAACATCATCAAAATGGCGATATTACCCAAAGTTCTCTACAAGTTCAGTGCAATGCCAATCAAAATCCCAACGGCATTTCTTGTAGAAATAGATAAGGCTATCATGAAATTCATATGGAAAAACAAAAGACCCAGAATAGCAAAAGCAATTCTAAGCAGGAAGTGTGAATCTGGAGGTATAGCGATTCCAGATTTCAAACTGTACTACAGAGCAATAGTAACAAAAACAGCATGGTACTGGTACCAAAACAGGCAGGTGGACCAATGGTACAGAATAGAGGACACAGAGACCAATCCACAAAATTACAACTTTCTTATATTTGATAAAGGGGCTAAAAGCATGCAATGGAGAAAGGATAGCATCTTCAACAAATGGTGCTGGGAAAACTGGAAATCCATATGCAACAAAATGAAGTTGAACCCCTTTCTCTCACCATGCACAAAATTTAATTCAAAATGGATCAAAGAGCTTGATATCAAATTAGAGACTCTGCGCCTGATAGAAGAAAAATTTGGCTCCGATCTACATATTGTGGGGTCGGGCTCCAAATTCCTTAATAGGACAACCATAGCCCAAGAGTTAAATACAAGAATAAACAAATGGGACTTACTTAAACTAAAAAGTTTTTTCTCAGCAAGAGAGACAATAAGAGAGGTAAATAGGGAACCTACATCCTGGGAACAAATCTTTACTCCTCACACTTCAGATAGAACCCTAATATCCAGAATATACAAAGAACTCAAAAAATTAAACAATAAGATAACAAATAACCCCTATCAACAAATGGGCCAAGGACCTGAACAGACACTTCTCAGAGGAGGACATACAATCAATCAACAAGTACATGAAAAAATGCTCACCATCTCTAGCAGTCAGAGAAATGCAAATCAAAACCACCCTAAGATACCATCTCACTCCAGTAAGATTGGCAGCCATTGTGAAGTCAAACAACAATAAGTGCTGGCGAAGATGTGGGGAAAGGGGTACACTTGTACATTGCTGGTGGGACTGCCAATTGGTGCGGCCAATATAGAAAGCAGTATGGAGATTCCTGGGAAAGCTGGGAATGGAACCACCATTTGACCCAGCTATTGCCCTTCTCGGTCTATTCCCTGAGGACCTCAAAAGAGCATACTATAGGGCTGGGGATGTGGCTCAAGCGGTAGCGAGCTCGCCTGGCATGCGTGCGGCCCGGGTTCGATCCTCAGCACCACATACCAACAAAGATGTTGTGTCCGTCCAGAACTAAAAAATAAATATTAAAAATTCTCTCTCTCTCTCCTCTCTCACTCTCTCTTAAAAAAAAAAAAAAGAGCATACTATAGGGATACTGCCACATCAATGATCATAGCAGCACAATTCACAATAGCTAGACTCTGGAATCAACCTACATGCCCTTCAATAGATGAATGGATTTAAAAATGTGGCATTTATACACAATGGAGTATTATGCAGCACTAAAAAACGAGAAAATCATGGAATTTGCAGGGAAATGGATGGCATTAGAGCAGATTATGCTAAGTGAAGCTAGCCAATCCTTAAAAAACAAATGCCAAATGTCTTCTTTGATATAAAGAGAGCAACTAAGAACAGAACAGGGAGGAAGAGCATGAGGAAAAGATTAACATTAAACAGAGACGAGTGCGGGGAGAAAAAGGGAAAGAGAAGAGAAACTGTATGGAAATGGAATCCATAAGACTTTGCTTCCAGTTGTTTTACTAATATATATCAACTTTTTATTTCTTGTGAAATAAGAGGAATAGAAAAAAGATAGCAACAGAAATCACAGATATATACATAAATATGTGTGTGTATATATATATATATATATATATATATATATATATATAAAACTTAATAAAAAAACAAAACTTAAAAAAGAGTTTTAAGAGAAATACAGGTATCTGCAATTACACCAGCAGGGATCTAAACTTATCTTAAACTTTCATAAAAGCCACAAGATAGCTGGGAAGGTTAAATCAGAACCATAAAGTGGTATGCAAAGAGTTTGAGCTTAAAGTCTAGCAATACCTATTAGCTACTAATATTTTACATTTGAAGCACATTTAAAAATGCAGACACTATTTGTACTCTCAACTCTAGAAATATCTACTAATTACATGCTTTGTTCTAAAGGTAGCAGTCAGCAAATTTTTCTGTTACAGAGACAGACAGTAAATATTTTAGGCTTTGTAGACTATATAGTTTATCACAACTACTTATCCTTACTTCAACTCTACTTACCATTATAGTGCAAAAGCAGCCACAGATAATACTTAGAATTAGCTGTACAATCTTACTTAATGATAATGAAATTTAAATTTTATATAATTTTCATGTGTCCCCAAATATTATTTTTTATTTAAAAAAACATTTACAAATATAAAAACAATTCTTAGCCATAGTAAAGCACAGGGTAGGATGGGTCTGGCCTATGAGCCAGAATGTATTGACCCCTGACCTTGGGCAGTGCTACATGGTGTGGTCTATGGACTGTGTGTATTCCCAGAACTCTTTGTAACCCATCTACATCAACATAATAAGCACAGAATTTGAGGGTCATCATTTAGAAATTTAGAATAAGCATTTTTAAACTAGTTTTTACATTTTTACCTGTATCATATTTACATTTTACAAAATCGGTCTATCATGCATTGGGGGGAAAAAACCCTCGTCTTCTATCACAAACGATTTGAGAACTGAGTCAGGGGACACATAAAATTCTCTGGAACTTTACTTCCCAGACCTCTCAAGTAAAGGAGTCAGACTAGATAGGTGAATTCTAGATGTCTAAGGTGAGGCCTGATAATGTTTTTTAGAATTACAGCCAAAGACCTGAAAAAAATCAAGATCTAAAATCTTTAAAAAACAAAAAATTTTTTTTTTCCTTTTTCCTAACACTTTTACCAAAAGACAACAAAACTAAAGTTGAGTTTATAACCACTGAAAATTGTCAGGTACTGACCAATGTGTCCCAAACTACTCCCTAAGCAAGTCTTCCAATCAAAAATCATTCTAAAGTACCTATAAATCACTGGTGTTTCACACTGTTCTGGGGATTTCTGGGGGGCTATTTTCTAATACCAAAAGAATGCCATGTACACAGGTAAAGGTAACAATGACAGCTTTCAAGAATGCCAGACTATACTTGAAATGATGTCATCTAAGACTCTGTTCTGAGGCTTCAAAATTTGCTTGCAAAGTTCTGAACAATGAAATGTGACTATTAATACATTACAAGAAACTCATCTTCTATAATCAATATGCATTGACAACATACATAAAACAGATTATGCTTAAATAGCACAATGTCACAAGCAAAGTTTCCAAAATATACAAAGTAAAGTTTGATGGAAAAACAAAAAAACTAAAATCTGAATAACATCCAATCCATAAATTTAAAGATACAATGGCCAATAAAAATTCTCTTATGTTATTTTTAACCAACTGGTACATTACCAAACTTCAAATCCATAAGACTTTGCTTCCAGTTGTTTTACTAATATATATCAACTTTTATTTTCTTGTGAAATAAGAGGAATAGAAAAAAGATAGCAACAGAAATCACAGATATTTAAAACTAAGGTAGGACCATAATATTATTTTTAAAGGTCATTTTCAAATAAGCTACAAACGTGATTTTTTTCCCATTTATGGTATAGGTGTTCTATTTACAGTGAGCCAGATTCAGAAAAAAGGACTTCAGTCACAATGTTCTATATACTTCCTCAAAACTTAAATTTAGGCATGTGCATCACTTCAATTCTTACAAAGAGAAACATTTCTGCATTTATACAAAGCCTCAATCTGTCAAACTGCTACTATGATAAACTGCATTTAACTATAGGCATTATTAACTCAATTAAGAAGACAGAATAGGAGAAACAAATGTGAATTTTCCAGGCTAAAAATGTAGAAAGGCTTTTAGAGTACACATCAAAAACTACTTTAGTAAGATTTTACTTTAAATGGCAAAAATTACACTGTTAAAAAATATTAAAGTTTCTATTTATGTGAACTTAGAGCTATGTTAAGAGTTTAAAGTTGTTCATGATGACACTCAAATATTAAAAAGCTTTTCAAGTATTTATAAGTATCTTACTCTTTAAGAATAAACAGATATTCACTTATTAGACTGAATGTAGAAAACTGAATCTCACAAAGGACAAAATTCCTTAGATTTTTTTTTTTTTAGAGTGGAAAGTATAAGCTTTATTAAAGGAGAGTAGAAAAGACTTCTCCCTGGAGGAAGAAGGGGACCCCAGAGGTGGAATCCCCTTAGATTTTTTTAAGCAAATAAAATTTTTAATTTTTTAGCAAAACATCAAAGGACCAATTTTAACTAACAACCCTCAGTGTATAGGATTCTCACCAATAAACATGGACTGTAAAAGACAAACTAATTTTTAACTAAAATCTATGCTATATCCTTGAGTTAATACATATTCAGACATCTCTTCTATAAAAACATGTACAATATTATAATGGTATAATACTATTACCATATATTTTTACACATATAGTGCTGAACATATTTGCATATTGTACATACTTTTAAAAATTCACTTATCTTTTCATTCGATATGTATTTATTATGGCATGAAAATAGTCCAGTTAGTATATATTTCTTTAAATCATCAAGAATTGATTTATTGCCAGGTGTGGTGGCACATGCCTGTAATCCCAGCAGCTTGGGAAGCTGAGGATGGAGGATGCCAAGTTCAAAAGCCAGCCTCAACAACTTAGCAAGACCCTGTCTCAAAATAGAAAAACAAAATGGGATAAGGATGTGACTCAGTGGTTAAATGCTCCTGGGTTCAATCCCTGGTACACCCCTCCCCCCAAAAAAAGAGTTGATTTATCACTAATAGTAAACATGAAAATTCAAAAGCAATCTCTGCTATCTTAACAGTAGTACAGCTAATGAAACTTTAGAATTTGTATGACTCTAATTTTCTATTTTCAATAATGACAGGCTAGATTATTTGGACCTCCCTTAGGCTGTAAACAATAAGCAGAACAAGATTTAAAACAAAAACAAATATACAACTTCCTAAAATCATTTATGAGCTAATGAAACAGTTAAAGTTTTACTAGCAGAAAAACTAAAGATCAAAATGAATCCAGCTGGGTACAGTGACACATGCCTCTAATCCCAGCAACTCATGAGGCTGAGGCAGGAGGATCACAAGGTCCAGGCCAGCCTCAGCAACTTAGCAAGACCCTCTCTCAAAATGAAAAATAGAAAGGACTGGGAATGTAACTCAGTAGTAAAGCACCCCTAGGTTCAATCCCCAGTACCAAAAAAAACAAAAAACAAAACAAAGAAGAAAAAATGTGGAAGCTGTAACTGTTCCGAAGTCAATTATTGATTTAGAATAATACAAACTGTCTTTCCAATGTCTCATGGGGCAAGATAACAGCAAAAAAATCCAGGGCCCTAAAAGAGCAGAGACTAACAAAGACTCCCCGCATAATAAGGTCTGTTCCTCAGGACAAAGATGATGTAGATGTGAGCTGGCCCTAGTCCAGCCCACCTAAGGCTTACTATTGAGTAGGTGCTATGGGTTGAGAACATAATATAGTAGAAGGTGCTGAGGAAGAGTAGTGTAGACAGAATCAGAAATTCTGGTTTTGAGAAAGTAAACAGAATCTACAGAACTCATTAACACACCTGGTACAATTAGAAAAACAAAGGCCACCTTAGTTATGAATGTGTGTCATGCCCTAATGAAGAGGTGCAGGTCTACAATGTCAAATATATTTTCACAGTAACATTAAAATAGTCTGCTGTTTTACAGAATTAACATTTGCACTGATGATGCAAAAGTAACAGAGGATAGAAATACTGCTAACTTGGCATGTATCAAGGTAAGTACCAACAGAATTTACTAGTGATCACTTTATTCGTTACCTTACGTTTGCAGTAAAAAGGGAGGACAGGAGTTTCACATTGGAATGTTCCTAGTGAAGTAGGAAAAATTATTAATTTTGTTAAATCTGAACCCTTAGAAACATGGGTTTTTTAAATATTCTTTGTGAAGAATTGGAAAGTACCCATAGGAACTTCGGTTGCGTATCAAAGTACAATGGTGGTTCCGAAGAAAAAGTACTTAAAGGATTATGAGTTGCAAGCTGAACAAGCCACTTTTTGTCATGAAGCATTATTTTTAATTAAAAAGACAACTGACATGAAAACTGTTATTCAGACTTGGCTACTTGGCAGACATATGTTCAAATGCCTATTATAAAATGTGAGTCTTCAAACAAAAATTAGAATTTTATTAATATTTTCACTTGTCTACCTGTGTGAATTTTCAAATTTATGTTCATTCAGCTGACACTGGTTATAAAAATAACAAATGTAGGTTTTTTGATATAGTAAAATAAAAACTAAGTAAACCAGTGTTTTTGGATCGATGAATAGGGGCAGAGTGCTTGCCTGCTATGCCTGAGGTCCTCAATTTGATCCCCATCCACACACACACACAAACACACAGTTAAAATGGAATGAATAGAAAATTACAAAATAATACAGAGGTACAAAATCCTTTCAAAGTACAAGATAACCAATGAATTATAATGTTACAGTGCAATAAGGTTTTCAGATATGGTTTCAAATTCCATGTAGCAATTAACCACTAAGAAATTATCAGTGTTGGGCTGGGGATATAGCTCAGTTGGTAGAGTGCTTGCCTCGCATGCATAAGGCACTAAGTTCGATCCCCAGTACCACCAAAAAAAAGAAAACAAAGAAATTATCACTGTTCAGGGCTGGGTTTGTAGCTCAGTGGTAGAACGTTTGCCTTCACATGTGAGTCACTGGGTTTGGTATTCAGAACCACATAAAAATAAATAAATAAAATAAAGGCATTGTATTCACCTACAATTAAAAATATTTTTTAAAAAGATTTCATCTCTTTAATTATCACTGTTATGTTTAAGTAAAGTATCAAAGAATATTCAATTATTTCAAAAAGTCCATTAATATATTCCTGGCTTTTCTAACTATAAATTGGCATGTTCTTCATATATGTATTTCAATCCAAAAACTATATCACCACAGACTGTACACAGAAGCAGATGAGAAAATCCAGCTATCTTTTGATTAAAGAGATTTGCATGAATGTAAAACAATTGTACTCTTGTCATTTTTCATTTTGGAAAATACAGTATTTTTCATAAAATACTAACAGGTAATGAGTTTATTTGCTAATTATATTAATAATATCTTAAAGTTCTTAGTTTTGATTTCTAATGTGGTATGTAAGACCCGCATAAACAAAATTTCTTTCGCATGCTCAATGATTTTTAGAATGTGAAGACTAAACATTTGAGAAATTCTGCTTAAGTCTAGACATGTACTAATAAAGTCTATAACCCCAAACAAACATATCCGTGGAACAGACAGGAGACTGAGCCTTACTATACTATAAAAAGCATGGGAAACACCTTAGGCTTTCCACAGATCTGTATTAACAAAACTTAAAAATCAAACCTTCACAAGTTCAGGGTAATTTTGAATCTGCAACTGAACTATATGCTAAAACAAGAATAAAAATTCTTCAGAACACCAAAAATGAAAATAAGTACTGCAGAATTATAACAATCTCAACTACTGAATTAAACTTTTAGACATATAAAGAAAAAGAACAATGTGATTTAGTAAGGAAAAAGTCACTAGAAACCATACCCAAAGCGGATTAAAGACTGACCCTTTGGTTAACAAAGATTTTGAAGCAGTAATTACATGAGTAAAACCAAAGAATTAAAGGAAATATACTTTAAAAATAAAATTTTTTTTAAAAAAGGCCTTAAGAAGTAAACTGACATACTCTGGCAAGCAAGTGGAGAAACTATAGAACTTCAGTTCAACACAACCTAATTTCAAGATTTATTGAAAGCTACAGTAGTCAACATGCTATGTAGTACTAGAATCAAAACAAAACGCAAATCTGTGAAATAGAAGATAGCTCTGAAATATAACATATCTAAAGTCAACTGATTTTTTAGCAAAAGAGTCATAGTAATTTAATGGTGGGAAAATGGTCTATTCAATAAATCATATTGGCATTGCTATCTAGAAAACAATGAAAAAAAAGTAAAAAACTTTTACATCATATAAACAAATTAACTCTGAAGAGACCAAGGTCTTAAATGTAGCTAAAAATTGAAAATAAAACCTGTAGAAGAAAATATGAAAAAAAAACTTTGGGATTTTTGAGAAATGCAAAGATTTTTTTAGACAGGAGAAAAAGAGCCTACGCCTTAAAATCAACTACTGGTAATTTGAACATTATCAGAATTAAGAACTGCTCTTTGAAAGTCATCATCAAGAACATGAAAAGGGAAGAAAAACTAGAAGAAAACATCTACAACATACAAATATGGTAAATAACTACCAGATTATATAAAGAATTCCCTACAAGTCAATCATGAAAAAACAATACAGTTTGAAAAAAACTAGAGTACTCACAAAAGAAGATATATTAGTAATGAGCATAAGAAAAGAAGTTCAACATTATGAGTCAACAGAGAAATACAAACTAAAGACAGTGTTACCAATTGTTAATTGAGGAGGTACTAAACTGGAACTCTCATACATTGCTGAAGAGTATAAGAAATGTTTGACTACTTTGGAGCTCAATTTGACATTTCGTTATAAATTTAAATATACTATACTATATGTCCCAGCATACATACCCAGCCTTAGGCATTCAACCAAAAGGAAACTTAAAAACCAAAAAACAAACAAACTAAAAAAAAAACCCTCATATGTCCATACAAAAAATTTACACATTCATGTTTATTTGTATTAGTCGAAATTAGAAACACTCTTAATTTCTATCAAGAGATTAAAAGACAAACAAATTGTAGCATATTCATACAATACAATACTACTCATAAATAAAAAAACCAAACTACTGAGGCATACAACAGAGGTAAAACCTCCAGAACATGCTGAGCAAAATAAGTCAGACTCCAAAGAACAAATTTCTATAATATAAAATTGACCTTATGTTTTCAAAAAGCTCAATATTGACTAGAGATGGCAGAAAGGAAGTAAATGAACCAAATGAGCACCAGAAAAATTTTTAGAGTGATAAAAATATTATATTATCTTGATTTGGGTAGTGGTTACATGGGTGTACATATTCGTCAAAATTCATTAAGCTATATATTTAGAATGGATCCATTTATTTCATTACCTCAAACTCAGTAAAGTTGTTTATATGATAAAGCTCAATCAAATTATTATCTTTCAGAAATCAAGAGGGTTTCACTGCAGATTAGACATAGCTAATGGGACAATTGCTGAACTGAAAAATACATATTGATATAGGTATTTCCAAGAATGCAGCATAAAAAAGAAACGTAGCAGATGGAATTTGAAGATCTAACATGCTCAACACTCTAAAAATTTTTTTTAAAAAATTAAAGAGATAATGCCTGATATTTTCCTAGAACTACCTGATATTTTCCTAGAACTAAAGGAAGACATCAATCTATACATTCAAGAAGTCCAGGGGCTAGGGTTGTGGCTCAGTGGTAGGGCGCTCGCCTAGCATGTCCGAGGCCCTGGGTTCGATCCTCAGCACCACATAAAAATAAATAAAGGTACTGTGTTCATCTACAACCAAAAAAATAAATATTTGAAAAAAAAATTTTTTTAAAAGAAGCCTAAGCAGAAAAAAAAAATGTTCACACAGATATCAGCAACAATAACCATAATACAACTCAATATACAGCACGAAGTTAAAAAGTGGTATATGAACTACATGGAAAATAATTTTTGTAAGCCTGTTTTAATATATATATTATGTTATATATAGTGATATGCTAAGCAGAGATTTAATTACAATTGCTATCATGTCCACTTACAAAATAATCCAATATATTTTATAACTACAAAGTCACCATATTTCTATTTTTCAGGACAGGTTTAATTTAGGTGATTATCAATTATGTAATACTTTTTAAAGTATTTTATATTACTGCTAGTAATAAAGGAGATATATTCAAAACTTTTCTATAATACTATGCTGCAACCAAGACATACAAAGTCTAGGTCTGATTAGCCAAATCAAAACAAAACAACTACTGAATATAAGTTTAATATTTTCCCCTTGTAAAATTTTACATTTAAAAAATAGTTTACTTTCTCTTTGTCTTTTTTTTAAGAATCCTTTACAATTACTGATTTTCTTTACAGCACTATTTCAACACCTGAATAAACTATTCATTTAAATTCTTTGAATTCTATCATTCATAGGAAATAAACACTGACTGTATACACCAGATTAAATGTAAGACACAAAAAAGAGTGATCAGTTCTGTTTTCTCTCAAGATACTCATGATAATAAGCAAATTTCTCTTGAGAATATGAGATAAACATTTCTTTGATGTTCAATGGTGTCTTTTGCAGTGAATGATTAGTGACATTCACTGAGTGAAGTAAGCTTCTTTCATCTTAATTAATATTCTTGGGAGGAACCTGAGAACCTCATTACATAATGCATAGACTAATGCGACCCATTTATAAAGCTCTTCTAAAATGGAGATTAAAGAACAAAATTTCCACAGAGCTGGGGTTGTGGCTCAGAGGTAGAGTGCTTGCCTACCATTCGTGAGGCACTGGGTTCGATCCTCAGCACCACATAAACATAAAATAAAGATATTGTGACCATCTGTAACTAAAAAAAAAAAATACATATTTTTTTAAAAAAAAGAGAAAAAGAATTCCAGTATAATTAACACAGAATAAAGCTAGGTCAGGAGACGTTTTCAAATAACTGCTGTGTGGTCTTAGCTTAGTCTCTGTAGCCATAAAATAAGATGATTAATAATTTCCCAGTTTTCCAGACCAATGCTATCCAATGCAACAGCCCACATATGACCACTGATTATGACCTTGAAATGAGTACAGAGACTGTGATGATCTGAATTTTTGGTTACATTTAATTACGGCTAAATTAAATTTAAAAATTGGTATTTCATTCAGCTACAGGGAAATGTTTGGAATACCTTAGGTATATGAATCTACTATTTCAAAATAGCAAAACTTGTGAAATCCAAATACAAATCAAGTATTACTCAGAAACATTTTATGTTTAACTGAGATGTGCTTTGAAATATAAAAGAAACACCAGATTTCAGAAACTTAGCTAAAAAATTATGAACATTACATATTGAAATAACATTTTGGATACACTGTTTAAATATATTATTAAACTGATATATTCCCTGCTTTGAAACTGATGAAAATTTTGAGCCACATAATTCTTTGTTGCAGGTATACTATGATGACTCCTCCATGGTGCTTTGGAAATTCGGCAAGTATCCTCTCAGTGTTTGTACATAAATACATGAACTGCAGTGAATCTGAGTGTTGAGTGAATACCTGGTGACCCTCTGCAATGGTGGAAAGTTGCCATGAGACAATATCTCCTCACTTCCCTCATTGAGAACTCCTCCTCTTTAGGTTCTTGAAGACCCAGCCCCAGCCCCTCACATGAAGTTGAAAAAGTTTCTTCCATTTCTATACACTTATTTATCAGGTTACTGCAAGTTATATTTCATGTAAAGAAAGATTTCTGCAGTTTAAAAACATTAAAAAAGTCCAAGCTCAGTGGCACATGCCTGCAATCCCAGCAGCTCAGGAGGCTGAGGCAGGAGGATTGCTAGTTCAAAGCCAACCTCAGCAAAAGCGAGTTGCTGTCTCTAAATAAAATACAAAATCATGATCAAGTGCTCCTGAGTTCAATCCCCGGCACCACCCCCAACACACACACACACAAAAAAAAACCATAAAAAAATAAATAGTAAATCAGTAAAATAAAATAGTGAATAAGCTAAAAAAGATAATAATATTAAAGAATTAGGGGCTGGGGATGTGGCTCAAGCGGTAGCGCGCTCGCCTGGCATGCGTGCGGCCCGGGTTCGATCCTCAGCACCACATACCAACAAAGATGTTGTGTCTGCCGAGAACTAAAAAATAAATATTAAAAATTCTCTCTCTCTCTCTCTCTCTCCTCTCTCACTCTCTCTTTAAAAAAAAAAGAATTAAAAATGAGCTCTAAAAATCCTTCTAAATTTAAGATGATAAGATCTATGAATTTATCTTTGAGTATAGACTTTGACAAATAGAGTGTTTTTTTTAAACAAGGAATAAAAACTATCTTAGCTATCAATACTGAATATTTCTTAAAGAATGGAGATATTCCATCAAAAACTAAGGCAGAAACATGTCCAAATATTTATCTTGCTGCTATCTGTCCTTGTCTCCTAGCCATTCCTCTCAGATACAAACACATTCACCTATATTATATGAATCTTTACTTCAAATTCTCACTAAGAGAATTTGGTCCAGCTTGGCTCAATATTCGGTTCTAGAGTTTAAAAGTTTGGCAAGGGAAACAGGAAGAGCCAATACAGATAACGGTACCAGGGAAGGAGGCATCAGTTCTGAGAGGATAACACAGCAGATAACCTCAATGGACACCTCCTATAAATCCAAACTTGTTTTTAAAATATGAAGATAGATTTAGTCATGGGTTAAGCAAAAATAGTGATATCTCAGAGAGTAAAATAATCAGGACTTCTGTGGTCTATTTTACACATTTATACATTATTTTAATGTTTAGTACAAATATATATATTATTTTAATGAAGTAATTGCTCCCTGGACAAAAATGATCTTTATGCATGCTTTAAGTATGTTGGCCAAAACAATGTTTTTCAAGGGCTGTTGTTTTAATTATTAAATTTGTAACCAGCAGAGAGATAATAGTTGAATGGTTCTGTCAACTAAATAACATCATATATGATGCCAGTATATGAAGTTAATAAAGTTAATTTAAAGTAAATCTATTAATTCAGATTCCATGATAATGCTGAGAATTTAGAAACAAGTCGTCTTAAAATAGTGAAGAAATGACTATTTTGCAAAATTATAAGGTTTTTGTCATACTTTTCTGGGTCATTGTCTTTCATATAAAAGTGATCAAAATTCAGAATCCTGTCAACATCTGAGACTTGTAATAAACTTAATTTCACCTAAGTAATCCATTTGTCCTTATGTGCCTCGTTAGAGAGAGATCCATTTAACATTTTTCCGTGTATCTCACTGTGGGGGGGGGGGAGGAAGAAACAAATGCAGTCCTATTAAGTTTCAAAAAATCCAGTTCTCTTGGACTAAATTGGCTTATCTTACTAATAGCAATGTATCATAGCTAAAGTTAAGAAGATAGCCCAAACTCAGAAGCTAAACCGCTGTGCTTAAAATCCCAATTCTGCTGCCATCAAGTTCTGGGACACTAGCAAGCCACTTTACCTCTCTGTGATTCTATTTTCTCATCTATAAATCAAGAGACAATTATAATAATACATACATCACAGAGTTGTTAGGAAGATAAAACAAGCATTTTTTTAAATGCCCAGAATATTCAAAGCATAATCATGTAACAATTTTGGTTTTCTTTTTGGTTGGGGGGGGGGGCGTGGGGATTGAACTCAGGGGCACTCTATGACTGAGTCACATCCCCAGCCCTACTTTGTGTTTTATTTAGAGACAGGGTCTCATCAAATTGCTTAGCGCCTTGCTAAATTGCTAAGGCTGGCTTTGAATTCGTGATCCTCCCACTTCCTTCCTCAGCCGTTTTAGCCAAGCCAACCAAGGTGCTGGGATGGGATTACAGGCATGAACCCCCTCAGCTGGCAACAATTTTCTTAAAAGGACATTACAAATATTTAATTACTGACTCAAAGGTACATTACATTACAGTAACTTAGCTACAGATTACTCTGTGTGTATATAGTGAGGATTTTTATATCCAAGGTCAATTATATTCCTTTTGAAATGAACAAAGTTAAGCCGTAATGTATTTATGAAATCTGCATTATCTGTTTTCACAAATCAGTTTATTATAAGATTAAGGCAGGTACTGAAATAAATAAAGCAATCACAGTAACATAACATCCTTCTTTCTATCTAAAAATTTTAAGAGAGTAAATCTGGAAAGAAAGTACTATCCCAGGAACTAGATAAACCCGAGTTTGGGATACTGCTCTGTACTTGGTAACTGACCTTGGGCAAGTTAGTTAATCTCTTCTTTCATATAATGTTACCTAATTCAGAGAACTGCTATTATAATTAAATGAACTCAATAAACACCCTATGTTATCCAAATCGGGATCTTTTCACCTGCCTCAAAAACAGAATCACAAACAGCTAAAACAAAACAAAACAAACAAACAAACAAACAAAAACTGTTGGATTAAAATAAAGACAAATCAGTAACAGCCAGAGGAACAATAAATTAATGTGAACCAAGCTTGAGGGAGATTGCTTTCTCTACAACTTGACTAGATTCAACTAAAAGAAATAAACCTAAGAATTAAAGTGAGTATCTTTACAATCTGACCATGTGAGTTTAAAATAGGATCACAGAATTTTTCCAGCTCTAAGGGGAGGACTGACTGCACATAAAGATGCTTCCTAACTTGACTTTCTGAATTCTTGACTAAAATGTTCATAACCACCCTTTCTCTCAAGCCCTCAAGGAATTCCTACTGTTCTAAACTTTCTATGTGTTACTCTTGAGATCAAAGAAAACACTTTTAATATTACTAGTTTACAAGGTTTAATGTTACATATTTTAAAACATTCCCCAAAGAAACAAGATTAAACCTGTACCCTAAATTCTGATTCTGCTTTGAACTTTAGTTTTGTTTTTGTTTTATGGTACTAGGGATTGAACTCAGGGCCTTGTGCATCCTAGGCAAGCACTGAGCTACATCACCAGACCCTTTTATTTGATTTTGAGACAGGGTCTTGCTAAGTTGCCTAGTCTTACTTCAAATTTGTGATCCTCCTGCTTCAGTCTCCCCAAATAGCTGGAATTACAGGTGTGTCCCGCCACACCCGGTTTGAACTTTGATTTCTTAAGAAATTATACCATTACTATTATTTTCCCATGCCTCTGAGAACTCACTTAACAGACTGAAACCTCAAAACAACACTGTAATTTGAATCTGAGGGAGACATAAAATATAATTTTAGGAGTTTCCATTCTCTGGGAAATTGTTGATATAAAATTAAGTAATTTTTAAAAATCAGTTTTGTTTTTCTATTGTATTTCGTAAATTACCTATTTGGATTGTTCTTAATAGTAGTATTCACTTATGTATTTCAGATCTTACCTCAGATCCATCCCCCAACTTCAAGAAGGAAAAGAATGCTCTTTTTTTTTCTTTTTTAAAATTTTATTTTAAAGGGGGAAAAGTTTATTTGGGGGTTCACAATTTTAGAAGTCTCAATTTACAGATGGTCAACTTCATTCCTTGGAGCCTGAAGTTAGGCAGAACATCATGATGGAAATGTGGGCAAAGAGGACCAAGCTAGGGACATAGTACCAGGAAGCAAAAAAAGAGCCTTTTTTCTTTTAATGAAGTTTCTCCTTTGTCCTTTCCCTTCCTCTCATTCCTAATGGGTTACAATTTTCAGAAGCAGCTACTATAATGCCCTCTGTCAGCTTGAAAGAGAACTACTTACCCGTAAATCATTTACTTTAAAAAATAATAACCATTGTTCACACTTCTTTAATATTAGTAAGCTTTCCCTTTATACTTGGTCACAGCAAACCAGAACTTTATTCTCCTAATATTGAAATACTTGTGGGGAAATTATTGTATCAATAATTTTCCATAATCTTACATGTAATATGTCTATTAAGTCAAAATCTAAAAAATAAAAGGGGACTTTATCCCATGTCTTACCAAATCACAATTCAAGTTTATAAAATTACAAAGGTTATAAAAGAAAGGGCATAATACTAATTCACATTGATAGTAACAAAGAACAGTATATGGGTAAATGCCAATGAGTCATTAAGCTTTTTCTGGGTGTTCACTTTGTGTCAGAATACCAAAGTCATCTATGCAAATATCTGTTTCATCTAAGGAGAGAAAGAGCAAGAGCAAGCAAGCAAACATTTACTGAGGCTCTGATTGTTTTAGATGTGTTATTTCCTTTAACATTACATAACCTTACACAGTAAACATGATACCCATTTTAGTTGAGACAAAAAAGTAATTAAATTACTTGTATAAATTCACAATTGTTAAGTGATAAACTAGATTTCTTATCTAATTCTAAAACCAACCATTTAAATTATTTGATCATTCTATACAAGTGCAAACTAAAATTATCCCAGAACTATAACTTCACCTTTCCTCCCCTTTTATGAATTCTAAGAGGCATATCTACACATTTATAAATATCCACTATTCCTATATTTAATGTCCTCGTCCTAACAACCCTATCAAACAATACCCCTGTGGGAACACTTGAAACCATAATTCTGACTAACATCCATGACAGCCTGTGTTCTCTTAAGGAGACCCACTGGAACTATCCTGCTCTTGTTCCCTCAATCCTCATACTTGAGCATATTCTTTCAAAAGATCACACTCAAAGCTGTGCCCTAAACAGGCAAAACCAAATCTGCACAACAGCAAATTTAGAAACTTTCAGGTCCCCAAATAAACAAATATTTGGATACACAGTGTTTGGAAGGTTTTGTTGTTGTTTTGTAAATCTTATTTATACTGTCATATATGGGGACAAAATATCAAACAACAGTGCACATTTTTAATCCTGGATTCTGTTTACACATGAAAAGTCTAGCACCCACCCAATTTGAAAAAGATTATCAGATTTTAAAAAGCCAAGATTTGTTTTAAAGTATATACTTTTTAAGCTTATAAATACAATTATACTATACTTCACAGCTTTCTAATTTAGTGAGGACTCCCTAAAATCTTTTGTCTCCAAACTGACCTGCCTCTGAAATCTCAATAATTGTGGAACTGTAAAAAGTGTGAAAACAGCTCAGATAAAATGGTTACCACGTAAAGTAAGAATTGACTGGTTACATGAGCCATTTTTCTCAAATACCATTAAATAAAAGCCCAAACGTTAAGTCATGCATCACTGAAACCCACAGATTGTTTTGAACTACCCTGGTCAATCTAAAGTAAAAAAATGTATGTATGAGGGGTTTTTATTCTTATTGTTTGGAGGGGGTAGTTACTCTTTCCTACTAATTTAAGTAGCTTTGCCATATTTCTTAAGGCTTTAAGAGAGTGAAGACATTCATACTAATGCATTTCCAAGAATTCTAAAATATGATAAACAAATATAAAACTATACACATATGTGTATTTGAGTTTGTGTATTATATGTATATTTACCACCATTATTCAATATGCCTACAATAATAGTATCAAATTTATTAGGTAAATGTATAACTACTCTAACCTTCTTGAAAAGCAGACAAATCATCAAGATAAGGATGCTCAGTGCCAGTGGGGATTATCTCAGAAGAGAAAAATCACTGACACCCTGGCTTCTCTTTTTAAGAATGCAAGTATGGAACTTTGCCAACTTTTAATTTTTATGAAAATGCTACACTGAGATTTGTTTATAAGATTCCAATTCAGTTTTTATATACAAAATTAATGTTAAAAAAGCAAAATGCAAGTATTCTGGCAGGAAAGGAGAAAGAAGACAATAATGAAATAAGACCAAGGAAATCATATTCAAGGCTTTGCTAAAATTTTAAACTAATCTTTGCAAGGTATATGGAAGTTGGGGGAAAAGAACTATCTATTCTTAACGTAGCTCATTTATGGATGATATATGCACAGAGAATGTGAATGACTAAATCAAGAGCCCTAACGTAGTTCTCCAGTAGCTAAAACCTCTTCATTCCTTACTAAGAAGCTGTGGATTTCCAGGAGTTTCCTAGAGCAACTAAGTAACTATACAGTCATTCAAAGAAAATTATATTTTCTAGAGTACTGTTTATAAAATAACAAAAACCAGAACTAGCCTAACTGCTCTAGAACAGAAAACTGATTTTAAAAAAATAAACATTATTTTTATAAAATTCTTGAAGCCTTTAAAATTAGATTATATTAAAACATTCAGTGATAACAAAATATGTTTAAAACAAAGTGAAAAGGGGAGAACAAAACAATGCATAGAATGGTCCCATTTTATGTAAAATGGATTGAACACTGTCTAACAGCACTAATCAAACTTTCTATATTAATGGAAATTTCTACATCTGCACTCTCCAATATGATATAAACAATAGCCTTCCTTTCTGCCCATCCCAATCCCCAATCACTCCCAGTTCCAGGGCATGAATTCACTGATGGATAATGTATTTTACCTCAGAGTTCTCACTACTACACTAATGTATATTCTCGAGTATTGTATGAGTCTTAATCTTGAACCAAAGCCAGCTTAGTAACAAATGAGTTTCAAGTAATACCAGCAGAATTTAAAAAAAAAAAATGATCACATCCCACTTTGGCAAAAAGTTTGGCACAAAATTTGCAACAATTGTAAAGTGATATATGGGTAAGTAGCCATAGAAGTGTCAAGATAATTTAAACTAGAGTTCATAGTGGAAAAATAAAAATTATTTTTCTAGAAAACATATATAAAGCAAAGTTAAATAAGAAAATTATGAGAAGGATATTACCTTAGGATTTATGTACAAAGTAGGTTTAAATTTTAGTGGACATTGAATTTTTTGATATTTTTTACAAAGCCTATATAAAGATTATTTTCTAACTTTAAAATGTGCTAAATATTAGGTGGTTTAAAAGCTAAACTTAAAAGAATGAAAAAAAGAATTAATCTGGCAGACTTGCAAAATGAAATTAACTTCTTATGCTTAAAATGTATTCAATAAATCCTCTCTAAATTTAGCAGACAGAAACTTCAGTTCTCAATCCAGACATTTCTTTTATAACGTTTTATCAGCTCAACAGACTGTAGGCAGAAGAGCAACTTTCTTCTTTACTCACTAGCAAAATTAATCTGAATCATCAATCTCACACAAAGGACATAAATATTAATGAAATTAACTAGGCTAAGTGCTTTGAGATAGCTCAAGGGAAAATCCTTTACTAATATCATCTATCCACAACAATTTTGGTTAAATTTACCACCATTACCTTTTCCTTTCTACCTTCCTATCTCCACTCATCTCCCATGAGAGGCAACCCAAAAGATTTGATCTGTAAGTAATAACAAAAAAGTTTTTTTTTTTTTACAGAAAGTTTCTTTCCAGAAAATCCATTATAGCCAAAAGTCAAGGCACAATTAGAATCAACATTTCTTTCTTTATATATATTTATTTATTTATCGTTAGTTTTAGGCGGATACATTAGTTTGTTTTTTTTATGTGGCGCCGAGGATTGAACCCAGTGCCTCCTGCATGCTAGGCGAGCACTCTACCACTGAGCCACCACCCCAGCCCCTGGAATCAACATTTCAAGGAAACCTGATGAAAGATAAGTAGTTACTTGACAAATGCCTGATATCTAAATAATTCATATCCAACTGTAAAATGTGTTTTGTACCTGTATATGAACAGGAATATCTGATATATGGCAATTCACACCACTTCAAGTTAAATTCAAAATATTACCTAATAGAAAATCACTTAGTTTCTTTATCTATAATGCACACTAATGAAAAAAAATCATCTTATGAACTGCTGTCGCTCCATACTAATTTCTCAAGTACATGATTAGATAATAATGTTAAGCAATGAGACTACAAAGAAAGAGGTTTCATTCTATCACAAAGAACTAACAATCAATCTGTGAATCTAACAACAATCTAACAATCTACTATCCATCAAGCAACCTATCAAGCAAGATTTAAAAACAGTATTATGGGAACATATAACAAGGAACTTAAACCAATTTGAAATCTACTTAAATTCACACTTTTTCTGATTCAGCTTAAAGACTGGTCCTATAGCTGCATTAAAGAGCAAATATATTCAGTGAACAGAGGGTTGACATTCACTTTTAGATGCCAATGAGAACTAGAGGCTTAGACTATAACCATATGAATAGGAGTCTTTGATACAACATTTTTCATCTTTTAATATTGTAGGCATATGAAATGTTGTAAGAATTCCACCAAAGCCAATAACATGAAGAAATAGCTCAAAGGATATCTATGTGTCTTCCGACTCTGGAAAAGTAGATAATGTTCACAATGCTATCAGAAGACATTAAAGGAAAGTATGAACCAAAAAAAAAATTTAAGTATTAGTGATCCTTCATTTATGAAATGGTTTCAGGCAATGAAATATTACTTTCAAACCAAAAACTGCTTTCCTGCATTTTTGCAATATAATTATAACTATAATCTTATATCACTGTAACTGCTTTTAACGTAAGTATGATGGCCAAATATAAATATGACCTTATTCCATGCTGGTAAACTTTTCGTATTTTAATTGATAAATTCAGATTTCACCAAAATTAAAAATATTTGCTTATCTAAAGATACCATTAAGAAAATGGAAGACAAAATTCAGATTAGGAGAAATTATTTCATGATTTACTCATCCAATAAACACCATACACAAACCAAAGAAGAATTCTCATAATTCATTAAGAAAAATCAGAACAAACAACAAAACAGTCAAAAGATCTAAACAGACACTTTATAAAAGAATGTATACAAATCCCAGTAGGTACATGCTGAACAAGTTCAGCCATCAGGAAAATGCATTTTCTTTTATAATCCAAACTACACTTATCATTCCACCCAGCCATCCCACTCCTAGGGATCAATCCAAAAAAAAAAAAAAAAATTGGTTTATACCAAGACACACATACCAATGGTTCCCAGCCCAGCAGGACTCTTCATAAGAGCCACCAACTGGAAACAATCCAAAGAGCCACCAACTGTGCCACATCCATACAATGGAACACTATACAAGAAAATAGGAACCACTAATACACATACATACATAATACACATACATACTGTTACCTAAATGAGCCCCTACAAAAAGGAAATGACTCAAATAACTACATTTTAGCTAAACAGGTCAAAGAATCACATAAAAGGGGTACATTACTACCACATTTGTAGAAATAATAAAATGGCAGTTTCATTATTAGGATATCATTATCATCATTATTAAAAAAGATTATCAATTGCTGAGGGCCATTACCAAGTAGGTATGACACATCAAAATCTCCTTGCCAGCGTACCCCATACTGCTTAGGACATTCGATGGGACATTGCATGTATGCTTTAGTAAGATGACCCTGCTCAAGGTGATCGAGGGTGGATCCAGGTTTGAGGAAGTATCCTGCAGGTTTGAGGAAGTATCCCGGTCCTTGGGTTTAGGGTGTTCCCGGTTTAAGGCGTTTCCCGGTTTAAGAATATGGGTTATAGGGATGTTGAGGTTGAAGATTATGGCTGCTGGGATTAGGGTGTTCCTGCTGCTTGTTCCCGTTGAGTTCTCCTGAGATTAAAACGGGATTTGAAAAAAGCCTCGTGGAGTAGGATTTGGGAACGGACATATTGGGAATTGCCCCTGAACGCGTGTGGAAGCTGGTGTGAGTTTGGAATAAAGAATTGCTGGTTGAACCTACAAAGCTGTGTGGTGGCTCGTGATTCTGTGCCAAGCCGAGACATTGGCATTCGGCAATCAATGAATGATTAAAAAAAGTAAGTATTCAATTTTCCATTCATTCCTTGATAATTATCTTGGAATGAATGGAAAACTGAATAGCCACAAGAAAACAAATGAAGCTAACCTATCCTCTCATGTGATATATCAATAGATCAAACACCAAGAGCTCAAACTCATAATTATAAGAAAAAACATAGGGTTAAATCTTCATGCACAGTGGCCTGCACAGGACCCTGGCTCACAGTAGGCCAGGGTCTATCCCTCCACCAGCAGGCACACCCGCTGGAGCCCAGCCTCCTCCATCACAGGACCACCCCTTTCTACCAGCCGACTATGAGGGAGCCTATGAGGGAGCCTGGGCCCAGCCCAGATCTGCCCACACCAACTTCCTAAGGACCCAAGACCAGGGTAGGTCCAAGTTCAGCCCCTGACATACCTGGGAGACTAAAGCCTAACTCACTTTCGTCTGTAGTTATCACTATAGCCTTCCCCAGGCAGTAGCTCCTAACTTTTTGACAATAGACAGGGCCTAGAAGCAGTTGAATCTCAGAGCAGGCATCCCAAAGAAAGTGTGAGGCCCACCCTTTCAGTCCTATCTCTGTAAGACATCCATAACATCAACTATTTTCTTGAGTTACCTTGGCTATTGCCGCCACACCTTTAGTTGCAGTAGCATACATTGAGAGACACCCAACAGGGTCTAGAAGCCCAACATCAAGGTGAGCTGCAGACATTCTGCATGGGTACTTCAAGAATATAGGGTAGAAACTATAATATTTCAGATCAACACTGCAAAAAAGAAAGACACATAGACAACATGAAAAACCAAGGGAGGAAAGTGCCCCAAACAAACCAGGATACTATAATAACAGAACCCATGGACAGCGAAGTTGATGAGAAGTTGATGAGAAGGAATTCAGAAGGTTCATAATTAAAATGATCTGTGAATTAAAGAATGACCTAAATGAGCAAATACAGGCAAAAATTGATCACTCCAACAACGAGATAAGAGAGCAAATACAGTAACAAAAGATTACTTAAAGAGACTCTGAAAAAAAAAAAAAAACAATCAAAAACCCTTGAAATGAAGGATACAATAAACCAGATAAAAAACTCAATAGAGAGCATAACCAACAGACTAGATCACTTGGAAGAAAAACATGAGATAATGAAGATAAAGTATACAATCTGGAAAATAAAGTTGATCACCCAATGAAGATAGTAAGAATCCATAAACAGAACATCCAATAATTATAGGACAGCATCAAAAGACCAAATCTAACAGTTACTGGGATAGAGGAAGGCACAGAGTTTCAAACCAAAGGAATGCACAATCTCTTCAATGAGAAAATTTCCCAAGCATGAAGAACAAATTGGAAAACCAAATACAAGAGGCTTGCAGAACACCAAATGTACAAAATTACAACAAATCTACATCAAGGCATATTATAATGAAAATGCCTAGCATGCAGAATAAGGATAGAATCTTAAAAGCCGCAACAGAGAAGATTCAGATCACATATAGGGGGAGACCAATTTGGATCTCAGCAGATTTTTCAAACCAGACCCTCAAAGCCAGGAAATCAAAGAACAACATATACCAAGCTCTGAAAGAAAATGGATGCCAACCAAGAATCTTATATCCAGCAAAATTAAGCTTTAGATTTGATAATGAAATAAAAACCTTCCATGATAAACAAAGTTATAAGAATTTACAACTAGAAATCCTGCACTACAGAACATCCTCAGCAAAATATTCCACGAAGAGAAAATGAAAAACAACGATGAAAATCGGCAGAGGAAGGGATTACACTAAAGGAAAATCTAATCAGGGGAGAAACTAAGTCACGTTACATACCATTCTCTCATCCTTCAATGACAGAATACACTTTCTTCTCAATAATAACTCTAAATGTTAATGGCCTAAACTCACCAATCAAAAGACATAGACTAGCAGACTGGATTAAAAAAAAAAAAAAAAGACCTAACTATATGGTGCCTCCAATAGACTCAGCTCATACAAAAAGACATCCACAGACTAAAGGTGAAGGGTTGGGAAAAATCATACCACTCACATGGACTGCAGAAGCAAGCAGGGGTTTCCATCCTCATATCAAATAAAGTACACTTCGAGATAAAGTCAATCAACAAGGATAAAGAAGGACACTACCTACTGCTCAAAGGAATCATACACCAACAAGACGTAACAATTTTAAATATATATGCCCCAAACAATGGAGCATCTACGTTTATCAAACAAACTCTTCTCAAGTGCCGCAAACTGCCCGGCCCCGGGCCGGTTGAGTCCCGCTCCTGCTGCCGAGCACTGCCTGCGGCACCCCTGCTGAGCGATCCCCTGCTGAGCTGTCAGTGCACACGGGCTTGCAATCTTGCAACCCGGTTGGGCACAAAAACACAAGCCAGTCAAACTGAGACAAAGTTTTATTTAGAGAGAGGCCGTGTGCGTCCCCTAACAGGTGGGTCCGCCACGTGTGTGTTCTACCTGAGCCGGGGGGGTTTCCCCTTCCCCCGGAACACCCTCCTACCATCCTTTCCCAACCAATGGGAACTCTCCCATTACAAGAGTGACATGAGTAACCTGAGTCTTGAAATGGGCCCAGCTGAACAGCATGAGTCCAATTACCATATGAATGTGAATTGCTGGCTGGCAGTCAATAAAATCCAAAGGTGCCTGTATCAATATTTTTGCTGTGGCTCCTAACACTCAAGTTCAAGAGTCAAATAGAATACAACACAATAATTTTGGGTGACTTTAACACACCTCTTTCATCACTAGATAGATCTTTCAAACAAAAGCTGAACAAAGAAATTATAGAACAATAATACAATCAAAAACTTAAGACTTAACTGAAGTATATAGAATATGTCATCCTTCAATGAGAGAATACACTTTCTTCTCAGCAGCACATGGATCCTTCTCTAAAATAGACCATATACTATGCCACAAAGCAATTCTGTAAATATAAAAAAGTAGAGATACTACCATGCAATCTATCAGATCATAATGGAATGAAATTCTAAATCAATGATAAAAAATAAAAGCTACTCCAACACATGAAGACTAAATAATATCCTACTGAATGAACAATGGGTTATAGAAGACATCGAGGAGGAGATTTAAAAAAAAATTAGAAATGAATGAGAACACAAGATATAACATATCAAAATCTCTGGGACACTATGAAAGCAGTACTAAGAGGAAAATTCATTACATGGAGTTCATTCCTTAAAAGAAGAAAAAGTCATCAAATAAATGACTTAACATTACATCTCAAAGCCCTAGAAAAAGAACAAATCTACACAAAAAGCAGTAGAAGACAGGAAATAATTAAAATCAGAGCTAAAAATCAATGACAGTGAAACACAAGAAACAACTGAAAAATTGACAGAACAAAAATTGGTTCTTTGAATAAAATAAATAAAATTGACAGACCCTTAGCCATGCTAATGAAGAGGAGAGAGAAAACTCAAATTACTAACATAGTGATGAAAAAGGAAATATCATGACAGACACTACAGAAATACAGAAGATAATTAGAAATTATTTTGAAACCTTTTACTCCAATAAAATAGAAAATATTGAAGGCATCGACAAATTTCTAGAATCGTATAATTTGCCCAAATTGAGTCAGGATGATATACACAATTTAAACAGATCAATTTAAGCAACAAAATAGTAGACGCTATCAAAAGTCTACTAACCAAGAAAAGCCCAGGACCGGATGAATACACAGCCAAGTTCTAAAAGACCTTTAAAGAAGAGCTAATACCAATACTCTTCAATTTATTTCAGGAAATAGAAAAAGAGGGAGCACTTCCAAACTCATTCTATGAGGCCAATATCAACCTGATTCCAAAACCAGGCAAACACAAAATGGATCAAAGACCTAGGAATAAAACCAGAGACCAATATCTCTAATGAACATAGATGCAAAAATTCTCAATAAAATTCTGGCAAATCGAATACAAAAACATCAAAAAAAATCGTGCACCACAATCAAGTGGGATTCACCCCAGGGATACAAGGTTGGTTCAACATATGGAAATCAATAAATGTAATTCATCACATCAATAAACTTAAAGAATCATATGATCATCTCAATAGCCGCAGAAAAAGCATTTGAAAAAATACACCACCCCTTCATGTTCAAAACACTAGAAAAATAGGGATAACAGGAATGTACCTCATCATAAAGGCTATCTATGCTAAGCCCCAGACCAACATCATTCTAAATGGAGAAAAACTGAAGGCATTCACTTGAAAAACTGGAACAAAACAGGCATGCCCTCTTTCACCACTTCTATTTAACACACTGAAATTGAAACACTGGCCAGGGCAATTAGACAGAAAAAAAAGAAATTAACAGGATACACATAGGAAAAGAACTCAAATTGGCACTATTTGCTGATGATATGATTCTATACCTAGAAGACCCTAAAAGTTTCACGAGAAAACTTCTAGAACTAATAAGTGAATTCAGCAAAGTAGGATATAAAATCAACACCCATAAATCAAACGCATTTCTGTATATCAGTGACAAATCCTCAGAAAGGGAAACGAGGAAAACTACCCCATTTACAATAGCCTCAAAAAAATAAAATACTTGGGAATCAACTTAAAAAAAGAGGAGAAAGATCTATAATGAAAATTACAGAATCCTAAAGAAAGAAATCAAAGAAGACCTTAGAAGTGGAAAGATCTACCTTGCTCTTGGATAGGCAGAATTAATATTATCAAAATGACCAGACTACCAAAAGCACTATACAGACTTAATACAATTCCAATCAAAATCCCAATGACATTCCTCATAGAATTAGGAAAAACCAGTCATGAAATTCATCTGGAAAAATAAAGAGACCCAGAATAACTAAATCAATCCTCAGCAGGAAGAGGGAAGCAGGTGGCATCGCTATACCAGATCCTAAACTATACTACAGAGCAATAATAACAAAAACAGCATGGTACTGGCACCAAAACAGACTGGTAGACCAATGGTACAGAACAGAGGACACAGAGACTAATCCACAAAATTACAATTATCTTATGTTAGACAAAAACACACAGTGGAAAAAAGATAGCCTCTTCAACAAATGGTGCTGGGAAAATTAGAAATCCATATGCAACAAAATGAAATTAAACCCCTCTCACCACACACAAAACTCAATTCAAAATGGATCAAAGACCTAGGAATAAAACCAGAGACCCTGCATCTGATAGGAGAAAAAGTAGGCCCTAATCTCCATCATGTGGGATTAGGCCCCAACTTCCTTAATAAGACTCCTGTGGCACAAGAATTAAAATCAATAATCAATAAATGGGATGGACTCAAATTAAAAAGTTTCTTCTCAGCAAAAGAAACAATATGTGAGGGGAACAGAGAGCCTACATCTTGGAAGCAAATCTTTATCCCTCATACATCAATTAGAACACTAATCTCTAGGATATATAAAGAACTCAAAAAACTAAACTCCCAAAAAACAAATAACCCAATCAATAAATGGACCAAGGACCTGAAGAGACACTTCTCAGATGATGATGTACAATCAATCAACAAATACATGAAAAAATGTTCATCATCACTAGCAATCAGAGAAATGCAAATCAAAACCACTCTAAGATTTCATCTTTCTCCAGTCAGAATGGCAGCTATTATGAAGGCAAACAACAATAAGTGTTGGCGGGGATGTGGGGAAAAAGGTTCACTCATACATTACTGGTGGGACTGCAAATTGGTACAGCCAATATGGAAAGCAGTATGGAGATTTCTTGGAAAATTTGGAATGGAACCACCATTTGACTCAGCTATCCCTCTCCTTGGTCTATAACCAAAGGACTTAAAAACAGCATACTACAGGGACATAGCCACATCAATGTTTATAGCAGCACAATTCACAATAGCTAAACTGTGGAACCAAACTAGATGCCCTTCAGTAGATGAATGGACAAAGAAAATGTGGCATATATACACAATGGAATATTACTCGGCAATAAAAGAGAATAAAATCATGGCATTTGCAGGTAAATGGATGGAGTTAGAGAAGATAATGCTAAGTGAAGTTAGCCAATCCCAAAAAACCAAATGCCGATTGTTTTCTCTAATATAAGGAGGCTGATTCATAGTGGGGTAGGGAGGGGGAGCATGGGAGGAACAGACTAACTCTAGATAGGGCAGAGGGGTGAGATGGGAAGGGAAGTGGCATGGGTTAGAAATGATGGTGGAATGTGATAAACATTATTATCCAAAGTATGTGTATGAAGACACGAATTGGTGTGAATATACTTTGTATACAACCAGAGATATGAAAAATTGTACTCTATATGTGTAATAAGAACTGTAATGCATTCTGCTATCATATATAAATAAAAAAATTTTTAAAAGTCTTCATAATCTAGAGTTTGCAATGTAGTCACAAATGTGACACAAAAGCACAAGCAACAAAAGAAAAAAAGTAGACACTTTAATGATTACCAACATAATTCCATCTATAACCTAACTCCTATTTGCATGTAAAGTAACATATTCCCAGGTTCCCAGGATAAGATGTGGACATTTCTGGGCCATTATTCTGTCTGCCACATATAGTAATCCTCTTTATTCACAGGGTATTGGCCTCAGGACAACCCCTGCACCAAAAAATATCAAAATCCCTGAATAATAAAGTCACTCATATAAAAATGGCATAGTATTTGCATATAAACTACCACCCTTATTATTTAAATCATGTCTTGATTTCTTATAATAATACAATGTAAATGTTATGAAAATAGGTATTACACAATGTGATTTAGGAAATTATGACCAAAAAAAATCTACATGTTCAATAAAGGCAATCCTCCTCCTACCCCTGAACATGCTCAATCTACAATTGTTTGGATCTACAGATGAAGAATCTTTGATGTGGAAAAGTCAACTGAATATATCCCTTCTTATAATCAGAAAAGGTTTTAAAAGCACAACCACATTAAATTTATATAGCATTCCAACATCTCATAATGTCTATAAAATTCCAGCAAGATATTTTTTTAAATATTTTTTTAGTTGTGTAGACCTTTATTTTATTCATTTACTTATACATGGTGCTCAGAATCAAACCCAGTGCCTCACACATGCTAGGCAAGCACTCTACCACTGAGCCACAGCCTCAGCCCCAGCAAGATATTTTTATTTGATAATCAAAGCAATTAAGGTACAGAGAATAATCTGCCCTATAATATGTCCCCAACCAATGTGCTTGCTAATGGGAGATCCAAAGGTAGTCTCCAGATGCTCTGGCTTCTAGTTGATTGCTTTTCATAACTGATGGCAATGGTTCTCAACTACCCTAAAAGCAAAGTTCATCAAGGCTGATAATTCCATATTATATCAGCCCACAAATCAACAAATCAATTAGATTATTTGCCACTTAATTTCATAGATGTATATACACACATGAAAATACATGAATTTATATATATATAAAACTATGTATGCAATATATTATCATAGTGTTTTAACTTTTATTTTTAATCAAGATTTCACCTCAGTGGACATATTACATCTAATTGAATGAATGCAAATTTTACCTGTGTAAGTGATTGAAAGCTGAAGGTATGCCCTTTATTTTCTAAGGGAAAAAAAAGTGGGGGAAGGAGAGAGAATCAATTTAAAAGGGGAAGAACAGGGAAAACTGTTTAATAAGAAGGAATTCCTAAATTGTAAGTGAGAGAAAAAAACTGGCAGAAATCCTATTACATGTTAAATAATTAACTGAAGTTCTGAACAGAGATGGGAAAATGAGAATTACAGCTAATAGCTTTCACTAGTTCATTTAGATAACCAACTTAATTTTAATTATGTTATTAAATGATACTATCTTTACATAGTTTGCCTAATCTTTTCAAATAAGCCAATATGCTTACAGACTTTTAAGAAAAATACCATCAAATCTCATTTTCTCTTGCATTTTCAGTAAATATAAAAGCAACTTAATATCATGTAATAACAGGAAAATTATTTCTAATCATGTTATTTCAACAATAAGCTATTGGGCATATACCATACTGATATTACACTATATATCTCATAGGGATATTACATGAAGATGCTTTACTTGTATTATCTTAATCACCCTAACTAGAAGACATACAATTTTTACCCCTATTTTAATAACAAAAGATGTTAACTCACTCAAAGACCCTGATCTCTGACTTTAACCACTAAGATATAATCCCACTGATCCTAGAAAACATATCTATTTTTTAAGTCCTATTAGATTTTACAAAGCAGTATGAATTTTGGACTTCCACGTAAGATAAAGAGTTAAGATCCCACAAGTCCATATACAAGATAAAGGAAAACAAAAAGTGGTTAAAAGTGTACAGAAAGAAAGCAAGTTAACAGCAGCTTTGTTTCCTAATATAACATCACTTAATACATTCAGCCTTTCTTACTCTCAAAAAGGTGAGGAACTGCTCTCTATTAAGGGAGCTGAAGTTCAATCCTTTTCTTCTAACAGTCTTTGGAAGGTATTCCATTGTGTTCAAGCCTTCAATGTTGTAAATGATTTTCTTTCCCTTTTCTGTAGGCAGCGATTCTCCCCAAACAACTTCAGTATGGCCCCTCTTCAATGTAGCCTATCAATGCAGTATTAAACTCCTTAAGCCTTTTCAACATCTAAATGGGGTTTTCTTCCTTATCATTTAATTATTATTGAGCTCTTCCATTAGTTCTTTTTTCTTTTCCTTCTGGAACTCCTATAACATGTAGAGTTTTAAAACAGTGTTACCTTTTACAGGATTTATCGTTTTCCTCATGATTTTCATGTGTTAACATTTTTGCCTATATTGGGGGATACTTCCCAAATCTGATCTTTAAGGCTACTAATATTGTCTTTATTCATCTATTGAACTTTTGCTTTCAAAAAAATTATTTTGGGGGGACTCCAGAAAGTCTTTTCCATATTAATTTTTAATTAATTTTCCTGAGGGATATTTTAAAATTAGGTACTCATCTGATCCCTTCAATCATCCTAGATATATATGCTAACTATTCTCTCAATCTTCCTCTCCATTTGACATGAGTGGTTATTTTTCATTTAGCTTACCAGGTTTCAGGTCCAGATGTTAGGGTATTCCAAAGTGAGAATCCCAGATGTGTTAGAAAACCATGCCCCATATTATCTTTAGAATTACTTTCCATGGTAGCCAGCAAGCTGTCCTTCCTGGAGGCACAAGAGGAGGCCTCCAAAGGCAATATATTCTGTTCCCTTCACCCTTGAAAATTCCAGAGAATAAGAAGTGGGCAGGTGATATACATGGGAATAGCAGGAAGGCAATGGAAATAGGCAAAAATGTTAACACATGGAAATTGTACAGACAGGAAGGTATAAAACCAATCTTAGAAAACAAGTCTATACGGTAAGTAGAAGAAAGCATAACTGTCTTTTAGTAAGAACTTTATAGCCTGACCACTGCCAACTCTGCAACAAAAAAATCTGATGCTTAGAATGATTCTTTAATATCTCTATAACTTTGTACTCAAAATTCTACATTATAGAATGGAGTGCTGATTGACCAGAGGTCATTACTGACTGCCCAAAGGGTAGAAAGAAGGAATATCTGACTCCACCAGTTTCTGTATTTCTCCCTATTGTGAACATCCATAGTTTCAAATCTCCAAAACTAGGAAAGAAATTGGATACTAGTTAGTGAAAAAGGGAAAAAAAAGAAAGAAACAAATGGCAGATATCCATCATTATTACTTCCAGAATTTATATCAACTGACTGCATGAAAAGTTTACACCTACAATTTGCTTTTAAAACAGTTTCCAAGCATCAGCATTTAGAAAGTCTCAAAAAAAAAAAATCACATTATATATGCAGAAAAGAAAACAGCATTTATTTTAATTTTCTTGAGACTATATTATGAACATAGGGAGAATTTATTAAGTTTTAAAGGCAGAAAGTGTGATTTCTGACATAAATTGGGTTTGTCATAAACAATACAAAAGTATCATAAACATCACTTTAATCAATTTCATGACCTCAGCCTTAAGTAGCTGCTTTAATTATACAAGCACTTAAGTTGGTTTTTAAATAACCTCAGTCTATACTTTCTTATTTTTCATGGTGGCTAAATAGTAGCTTTAAAGGGTTAAAGACTTCTAAATTGGTATTTTTAAGTGTCATTAAAGGATGAACAGAGAGAACCAGGAAATCTATAAAACAGAGTAGTTAAAATTCAAGTTGAGATCTTAGCAATAATGATAACAGCAGCAATTAATACCACTTAATATTTTCTGAGTATGTACAAGATATTCTTCTAAGTACATGTATCTGCTAATCCTCTCAAGAATCCCAGAGAAAGATGTATATATAGTACTCCTATTTTACATATAATAAAACGTGAGAGGTTAAGTAAATAGCCCCTTATCTCACCCACAGCAGAAAACTGATGAGGTGCGGATGTAAGACCAAGCATGTCTTTATGGCAATCTGCCTTAAAGCTCCCCTTAAGCCAATAATAATATTTTCTATTATATTTCACATACAGAGGTGTGATTAATCTTAAGATAATAAGGTATTTCATCATCTAGGCAAAAACCTTTAAAAATCAATTTTGTAGACCAGTCTTTGAAAATTATCAGACTCAAACAAAAAGGAAAACAGGCTTTCAATACTTTTGTTCAGTAGCTAAAAACAGAAATTTTCTTCATAGAAACACTTAAGATTTCTTTTACTATGCTCAAATTCAGTAAGTATTACATAGATGCTATCAGAGATTACAAAGGATTGAGAAAGTTCCTGAAAGGTAAGTATCAGAAAGGTGTACAACCAATCTTGAGTTCCCTATTACACACTTCAATAGCAAGTGTATCTCAAATCTATTTTGATCACAGTTTCACAGGTACTCTTCCCTTTCCCTCAATTCTTATAAGGCCACAAAACTTATAACAAAAGAAGGGCAATATGTGCCACTGCCTACTGAGGACTGTGGGAATTGGGGGCTGCAGGGATCCATTCTTTAAATATTCAAGCACTATACTTAGTCCTATCAACAGAACTTAGATAAAAAATGGTATTTTTTGGGAGGAGGATGTAGAGGAGAAGAATATTAGTTTCAATAATAAATTCAAAGCACTGGTAAAAAAAATTCATAAATATAGGTATAAAAACTTAATACTGAAGTTTAAAAAGGTGAAAATAGTGTAAAATTATGACTAATGACAGATAAAAATCCAATGGATATGACAATAAGATGACACAGAAATAGTGATGACAGGGATGCTAAAAATCTAGTTTAAGTAAGAATAACTATCAAGTTCAACAATAGTGATTACACACAAAAGCAAGTAATTTAAGAAGTTTTGTGGTCAGAAAAAGGATAAGTTCAAGCTTTTCAAGGTAGTCTTATGTAAGAACTTGGCACAGGATATGGCAGAGTTAGTGAGAGGCTTGGGAGGAAATGAGAGGATCAACCCAAAGTAGAAGATGCCAGAGAGCTAGATGGACAGGATGTCCAAAGGTTTATGTCAACAAATGCTGAAGTAACCAAGGATAATGACAGGGAATGTGATAAAGAAGTTGAGCCAGATAAAGCAATAATTTGAGGAAAACTGAAAAATATATGGAGGCTGGAATAGATGTCTATAAGGGGGAAACCACTATTAAGAGGAAGTCTTAATAGTGGTACCACCAGTACATTTTTTTAAAATGTTAACATAAAGACAGTTGTGGCTCAGGGGTAGAGCACTCGCCTAGCATGTGTGAGGCACTGGGTTTCATCCTCAGCACCACATAAAAATAAAATGAAGGCATTGTGTCCATCTACAACAAAAAAATAAACATTTCTTTTAAGAAATAATAATGAATTTCTCATGTGTGAAAAAGAAATACTGAATGGCTATAAATTAAGATAATTTAGATATTTAAAATGGTTGAAAAATTCAATAAGGTTTGAAATCACTTTTTGTAGCTTAAAAATTCTAAGCTTTTAACTACTAGATATAAAACACATAATCAGGAATGGGAAGACTCTGCAGCCAGGTAAGTAATTTGCAAAAAAAAAAAAAAAAAGGGAGGGGGGCTGGGGGCTGGGGCTGTGTCTCAGTGGTAACATGCTCTCCTAGCATGCATGAGGCACTGGGTTCGATCCTCAGCACCACATAAAAATAAATAAAATAAAGACCATCAACAACTAAAACACATAATCAGAGCTTTCCAGTTCTAGTGAAACTGGCTGGTGTTCAATTTTAGTAACTTACAGAAGTTCTTTGGTTCAGTACTAGATGACTTTCTCTGAACCAAGCTATCATATCCAAATATGCCATCTAATTTAGTAAGAATTTATACTTTATAACAGCTCTCATTGATGTAAGGATGGGAAATTTGCAGTCTTTTAATAGCCTATAAATTAATTAAACTTGACAATGGTAATCCATCAAAATTAAGTTCTACACCAGTTGATGTTTGATTTGCATTCGGAGAGCTAATGTTGTGAATTTTGTTCCTAACCAACAACTTTAGATTCCCATCTACTTCCCTTTTGATGGAAAGGAATTCCCAAGCAATAAATCTTCACCTTTTCTGGGGGAACATTATTCATACCACAGTTTAACACACATACACACACACATACACACCCCACAAACAAACACACACACAAAGTAAGCCTTCATTTAAAACTGTACTTTAAATTGGACTTACAATTTAGGTATCATCAAATAATACTTACCAATACAGACATCAATTTTCCCTTTAATAGCAGCTTCATGCAGAGGTGTATAGTTCCAGTTATCCCTGGCATTTGGATCAGCTCCTTGGCACAGCAACAGACTCACAACCTCAGCATGGCCAAAAGAACAGGCATTATGAAGTGGAATGAGACCTCCATCATCACGAGCATGTACATTAGCACCCATCTGTAGTAAGTGTTCCACAACATCCTTCCTTCCAAAACCTAAAAAGAATGTGGAAATGTTTTTATACATTAAATCAATTTTGTAAAAAGAGCCAACAAATATGCACTTAAATAGTCTATACTAAAAAGAGCCAAACAAAATACAAAAAAAAAAAAATATTAGCTCCGCTCAAAAGGATCTTCATTTCACAGAACCAGAACTATGGAAGCTCTTTTAATCACCCACTCATGCAGTTGATTCAAAAAATATTCCTTAATCACTTGGTATGTGGCTGGGCAATTGTGCCAGAAATACCAAAGAATGAGACAAGACTCCTATCCAAAGCACTCACTTTCCTCTCAAGTTTCACAAGGCAAAATTACATGTAGAAAACACATTTCTATATTTCAAAAGGTAAAGATTACTTAAATACTGCCGACAACCAAGGCTAAGATATATCATAATATTCACCATTACATTTTTAGAGAAATTGGAGAGGAATGTAAGTATAACAGAAATAGTCTGGTAACGGGACTCTAAAAAGAAAGATTAAAGATGATGTCAGAATATCTATTATTGAGATAGGAGGGTTAAAATATGTGAAGTAGATGGTTAAATGAAACTATTCAAGCTTGGATTTACTGACTAAAAATATCACCAGGCAGATAAGTGGGAATACAGGCATTTGAGAATATAGAATCAGAACATCAATAATGAAACAGACTGAATTTGAAGAAACCCCCACATCTGAAATTTAGAGCAACGTCCTCATGCTGAGAAACTACACTCCTAAGGCCTGACAGGCACCAAGCAAGCTGAGAGTGGAGGCCTGTAACACAAGGTAACTAAATCTATGTATGTATATTTCCCTTTTGTCTCACTTCCCTACTTGATCTCCTTTAAAAGCTTCATGGGCCTTCAGAGATTTCAAAGATGAAAGTTTTTGAAATAATAAGTGTCTTTTATTTTCCTTCAAAACTGGCTTTGAATAAAACCTATTTTCCTACCAAGCTGAGTGAAGTACCCTAGCCTCTCCTCAAAACCACTGCCAGTACTACTGTCGCCTGGTAACAGAAAGAAGCATCAATTTTCAGACAGAAAAGGGGGAAGGGCCAGGCAGAGTCTGAAGCAAATGCTTAGAAAGGTAGAAAACACCAAGCAGGACAAGAATGAAATCAAGGAGCAAAAATGTTAAGTAAAGTTCAGCATAAGGATTTAGTGAGATCAACAAAGAAGTAAAAAAAATGGCCATTTATAATTTTAGAGTAATTTTAGTACAATGATAAAATCACAAGCTACACTGTAATGAGATATAAAAGAAAATTGCACTTATTATCATCTTATACATGATTTTTTTTCCACCTTATATTTTATTAGGTTTTACTGGCTACATATCACTACCTTCATGCTACTACATACTAGGTAATGTTGTGAGAAAATGGCACCTTACATAATGAAAGTCATATTCTCCTCCACTTTAATGCATACATTAAATAAATGAGAACCATATGAACAATAGTAAGGATAAAGATTTATTTCAAGATATACGCTCCATGCTATCTATAGAAATTCATTCATTCTAGGAAAGCAAGAAGAAAAAGTCCCTAAGATATGTTTCCACAGACATGAATCACAAAGTCAGAATTAGGTTTTCATGGAAAATATCATTCAAATTAAGCTGCAAATTTTGGGTGAAAGATGTCAATTTTTTATTAGTAAATGGAAGTGCATAAATATAGGATGCAAGCTAACGTTATTGTCACAATCCTACTGGGGTTTGCTGGCAGAGCTTTACAGATGTTAGTTCCCTTTGATTCCCCAACTTCCATATCCTTCCTCCCTCTTCCATCACATCCCTGCTCTTCCACTGCACCAAAGACACTTTACTTACCCAGGAAGACAATAACTCTCCTTCCCCATACAGATTTAAATAAACCTTGAGTGAAAACTTACTTTTCCCAACTAGTGCACCAATGTTTGAGAACTAAATTCCTTTCTTCAATGATAATCAAATAAATTTTAAACATAGCTTATCAGTTGGCACTTTTAAAAATACTCATTATAATATCCATAAAGCAAAATAGGAAGGTATGTGTTTATTTTTTCTAAAACTTTTAGATCTACAACATAAAATGAAAGTGGTTAGTATTCGGAAGAAGGGGGTGAAGTAGAACTGTGCTCCAACACTGATGTGATTGTAAACCAGTAGGGACACATTTGAAAAAGCAGCAGTTATCATCAGGCTGAAGCAAATACACCCTCTGATTTATCACTTTTCAATCTTTATCATAAAAAAAAATTCACATATAAACAAAGATTCTGCATCAAGAATATCATAATTACCTACAGGAAATCATGAAAACAATTTAAATGTCCAACAGATGCTTTGTTAAGTAAATGACTGTTAGATTGGACTTACTATTTAGTATCATCAAATAATAATGTGTCATCCTATCTTAAGTGGGACATTACAGAACACTATGAATGTACTCAATGCCACTGAATTTTACACTTAAAAACAATAAGATGATAAATTTTGTTATACACATTCCTCCACAATTTTTTTTTCAAAATCACCAAAAAGTACAAACTATATGTAAGAAAAAAGGATGTTATAGAAAATTTTAAAACATACAAAAGTATTTTTTAGGTTAAAGTCTTCAAGAGTAAAAATATATGAAACAAAATACTGGAGAAAAAAATCATACATGTATTTATAAAAACTATAAATGAATAGAAAAAAAGACAAAATCACTAGAGTGATTGTGATATTTTTCTTTACTTTTTTTTTCTTGTTTTTTTGTTTTTTTGGCATATTCTGAAAGCTAATCCTAGTTGTTATTGCCCTATAAATACTTTCTGCTTATGGTTCATTTTTAAACTGTTTACAATTTGATCTCATACAAGTTTTAATATATCAATCTTTTCTAACATGATTTGTATCTTCTCTACAACCTTTAAGAAATCCTTTCCTATTTCTATCCCATTCCTACATTTTCTACTAGATTACATATGCTCCTATACCTACAATGGAGTTACAACCCAATAAACCCATTTTAAGCTGAAAATATTAAGGCAAAAATCCATTTAATATATCTAAACTACAAAACATTCTAGCTTAGCAACACATTAGAAACTACTGAGTAATGGTTTTTTGTCCTTGTGACTATGTGGCTGATTGGAGCCTCAGCCACTGACCAGCCACCAGGAGAGAGTATTGTACTTCAAGCCCAATAAAAAATAAAATCTCAGAGTTCAAAGATCAGTTTCTACTGATTACTTATAACTTTAGCACCATGCTAAGTCAAAAAACTGCTAAAACAAATCACTAAAAGCTGGGAATCATCTAGACCTATATAATTCTGCTTTCACATTTAGATCTTTCATCTACCTATACTAGATGTGAATTAGAAATCTAATTTTATTTTCCTTTCTTTTCTCTTTGGTGGGTCAGTTTGTTCATTAAAATAACTTTAAGGTAAGTCTAGATATTAGCAGGGCAAATTTCAATCTACTTTGTTGCTCTTAAATAATTATCTTGATTAATATTGCTACTTTATGTTCCATATGAATATTTTCAAGTTCCGCAAAGAAACTTATGTTTTTATTTGTTGTTTTGCTTTGTTTTTTTAAAGTTCAAAGATTAGAATTCTGGAAAGTTGACAAAATTATAACACTGGACTTCCACAAACCCAGGTCTCTATCCTTCTATTTTGTTTTTTCTCTGTTAATATCTTGTACATTTGTCAAAAATCATTGGGTATTTTAAGGTATTTGCTCCTATTGGGATGAAGAGGGCAATAATATGTTAGGAGAGGGGTCAGTGGAGCTAGATCACTCCAAGCCTTAGAGTATACAGCAAAGAGTTTCAATTTAAGTAGGGGTTTGTCAGGTAGCCATATCTGTCCGCTAACTAATGTGGTACCTTTAAAAGAGGAAATGGCAAGTGAGGTCAGAAAGATAACTAAGGGCTTGACTATGTAGGGCCCCTGTATCAGGCAGGAACACATTTAGTTCCAATGACAATGCCCAACTAGGGATTCACTTATCTCACACAACTTGTCTAGACATTGACACACCAGGCTCACAACAAGCAGTTTACTAATAAATGATATTAGGAATCATTTAATAATCTTTCCACTCTGGCATCCTTATCATATGCAAGCTTTCTTCTACTTGCTTATCACCACATGCTGTTATCTCCAATCTTGATATCCAAGTTCCCAGGCAAGAAGCTGAGAAAGGGTAAAGGAAGAAAAGCCTTTCTCTTAAGTCTTTTTTATTATTAAGGAAGCAAAAACCTCTCCAAATACTTCTACCTATATCACATTAGCCAAAAATGTTTGTCATCTGTCCACCTTCAAAAACAGGCTGGAAAGCCAAGTCTTTTAAAGTTCCTTGGGAAACAGGGCTGCCTTGAACAAAATCTAGAATGTTAAAGAAGATGAATTTGGGTGAATAATCAACAGTATCTGCTGCAACATGGTTAAGCCATGGGTAGAAGTTTGGTTTTCATTATACAGGGCCATTTATAAGGGAAATTACCTGATTCTGTTTAAGTCTTAATTAGCTATGTAAAAAACATACTGGAAAAGATCAGGAGCAAAATCAGAGGCACCAGTTAAGAAAAATTCTGCTTACTTGCCTTAGTCTAGCAAGAGTTAATGATGGCTTGGAATAGTAGTGGCAGCATAGATAAGTCAAAGACCACAGAACTGCAGTAGGTTTTTGTAAAAAAACAAGAACAACAGAATCCCAGGATTATAACTTTGGCAAATCAGTTTATGAAGGTATGTTTGGGGAAAGTCAAGATAAGCAGGCCAATAAAAAGCTCACCCTAAAAAACTACTCTTCACCAAATATTAAATTAAGTAACATGATTTGTAAATTTCAGCACATTCTTGCCCCTAAAGAATATATAAGAAGCCAAGCAGAGTGGCTCACTACTGTAATACCAGTGGCTCCAGAGGCTGAGGCAGGAGGACTTCGAGTTCAAAGCCAGCCTCAGCAACAGTGAGGCACTAAGCAACTCAGTAAGACCCCTGTCTCTAATAAAATACAAAATGGGGCTGGGGATGTGGCTCAGAAGTGGAGTGCTGTTGAGAGCCACAGCCAAAGGGGCCCCAGCAAACTTCCAGCTGCCAGCAAACTTCCAGCTGCCGGCTGATGATTGGCTCACAGTGGCCCCAGCAACATCTAGCTGATTGGCTCCTCTGCGGTCATGTTCATTGGGCTGTTTCCCTGCCCTTCAAGCTGCCGGCTGATGATTGGCTCACAGTGGCCCCAGCAACATCTAGCTGATTGGCTCCTCTGCGGTCATGTTCATTGGGCTGTTTCCCTGCCCTTCAGACTACGGAACTGCTCATTGGGGGACTTCTTTGGCTCCGCCCACGTGACCTAGCCAATCGGCCTCAAGAGGAGGAGGATTGTGGGAGGTGGTGGTTGGTGTGTGGAGAGGCTTGTGGAAGCCGGTGGTGGCAGTTGGGCTCTGAGGGTTTTTCCTGAGGAGCTGTTTTGTTTGGCGTTTGTAGTTTTAAAAATAAAGTTTGTTTCTTTTGACAAGTGGCTCCTGAATTGTGCCCAGCCAGACTGCGGCAGAGTGCCCCTGAGTTCAATCCTTGGTACCCACCCACCCCCAAAAAAGTATAAGAAACAATGACAGTATTCCACAAATTCAAACTTAAATATATTATGTTGAAAGAATCATGCTGACACTCAGAAAAATCTAAGTTTATAAGATGGCTTAACTGAAAATACTTCACAATTTTCCTTATTCTAATATTAAATAAAAGGTGACAATTAAGGCCATTTAAAAATATTTCAATGTTCACTGTTATCTATTCTCCAGTTCTGAGTTTGAAAATACAAAGTTGTTTCACTTATCTTCAGCTTTTAAACTTGCCCAAAATTAAAACTTCAAAGAAACAACCTTAGCCAATGTTAAATCTTGTAACTCACAACTACAACTACTAAAATTTAATAAAAAGAGGAAAACCTAAGATACTTTGAGTATTTAAAACTGCTGTTTTTTTTTTTTTTTTAATGGCTGCAAAGTTACAGCTTAAAGACATTTTCCCCCTAATTGGACTGTCAGCAAAGCTGCAAACAATATATATCATTTGAACTGTTAATCCACTGATCTGCCCAATGAGAAAATTTATATCATCTCATATTTTTCAAAATAATTTTCCTTACATATAAAAAGATCTCATTACTCCCCCAAAAAACCTCAAAATAATAAAAAAATGTTTGGAATTGTTTAGGAAAATCACACATACATACACACACACGCACACACACACACACGTCATTTTCCTAACATAGATGGGAAAGATAAAAAGACACTTGGTGATAGATGTAATTTGTTCATTATTGCCTTTAAAAACATTAGGAAAAAACTAGAATACAAAGAATTAGAATAGCCCATTCGCTACATATAGTTACCTCTGCATTAAACATTACCAATCCACTTCCATGCCAAAAGAAAAAACCTCTAAACAGTGTCAAAATTATTTTCAATGAAACAAAATTCAACTGAGACATTTACACTAGAGTTAAGTTATTAAATAACGTTTCTTTCTAGCCAAATGATTCATCATTCACTAACACTAGAAGTGCCAAATATTTGTGAGCATCTCTAGAGGTCTGCTAAACATAGTAATTTATAATTTTGCCAAATTAAAAATGTGAATAACATCTGTACTTGGCTGATGTACAAAAGGCATCTGCAGAATTTCACAGTGGTATACAGAGCAACAGTACCTTCTTTTCTTTACCTTCTAAAGTTCTTTAAGATTTTCAGTTTTATTTCATTTTATGAAATAAAGATATTCTCTAATCTGGGAGTTGGGGAAAGATTTAGGAAATATACACTAACAATATTAAGGCTTTTCTATATCCTGGATTCAATTTAAACAGTCCAACATGCACAAAATCATAGATAACCAGTAACAGGCTTCTGCTTATTTTATAATAAATGTTCTTTGACACACAGAACATTCCACTTAATATTCAAAATCACAATTGCTTCATTTTCTAATTCGTTACAACATATATTAGCTTCTCTGATCATTTGATCAGAAGTCACCGTTAAACAAAGGGAAATATATATCACTGTTGTTTTTACATTAACTATTTAGAAAATAAACTACAAAATGAGTTTTATTGAGGGTGAATAGATTTATCATTTGTTAAAGGTAGAATCTGACCAATTAAGTTTTTCCATCTTATAAAACACGATTTAGAAAGGAAATTTATGCTTACAGGAAAGAGTTAATCAAGTGCATTAAAAAAGACATGCCTTTCCCAAACTCAGTGGAGAAATCACCCAATGGAGAAGCAAAAAAGATAGGATAAGACCCCAGATTCTAGTTTAAAATACCTGGACAGGTGGGCGGGTGGACGAGTGATAAACCAGAAGAAAGCTTTCATTCCTCAACATTGTGACATTTTCCCAAACACTATTGAGGAATATGAAAACAGTACCTCCAGCCCTGTTCCAGACAGTAGAGAGGTAACATCAAGGTAAAACATTGGAAGCTTCCCAGTGAGCAAAGCCCAGGTGAGCTCCCAATTAGGTAATAACAATGAGTGTGACATCAATTAGAAAAGAAGGGCCAGGTAAATCCTGAGCAACCAGGCTAGAGTTGAGAAGAAATTATCATATAGGAACTCTCTACCTGGAAGCATGTCCCTATTTACAACAAACCACCTGAAGGAATAAACCTAGAGCACAGGCTTTCATTGCTCTAAATCCAAACCTGTGTAGAACTTTTCCAAAAGGTGCCTGAAAGGGATAAATAGGAGAGAATGAGAGAAGAGATAGGCAAGAGGGAGGATGGGAGGATAGGAAATACTGTAGAAATAAAGACAGGACTTCTCATAATTAAAGAAAGATGTAAAATTTCACAAGGCCATGCATGGGTTTGATCCCCAGCACTATAGAACAAAACAAGCCTTCGGGTTAATAAGAGTTCATGCAGTACCAAACATAACTGAAAGACACATTACACAATATCAAGAAATATCTAAATCCTTCAGAAAGGAAACAGATCAACTTTTTTTAAAAAATAAAAGGAATCATTGACTGAAGTCAAACTTCTCAATGTTGAGAAAAAGCTTTTCAATGCGTAACTTCATATCTTCATCTCTTACATGTAAGAGTGAAATGAAAACATCAGATGTAAAATCTTGAAGCTGAACAGAAAAAGATCTTAGTTGAAAACACTCAAAAATACTTAATCATGACCAAAAAATTCCATAGTGCATACATGTGCGTATTTATCTATGTGTCGTGAATTAACTCAATAAGAATCTATTGCTGTTTCAAGAAACATTAACCAATAAAAACTAATAAATCATTACAACAAGTGGGTTACAAAGAGTACATAGCAATTCAAACTTAACCAGGTCTGGGTCAGGAAAGCTTCCCTAATGAAGTGATACTGTGAGCTAAGATCTAATGCAGTTAATCAGATAAAAGGATAAAGACAAATATTCCAAAGAGGCCAAGATATATAGTAGATACAAGAGTAAAGGTTAGAAACATTCTATATTCAAGTACCTTTTAAAAATTACATACATATATATATATATATATACACACACACATATATATATTATATATATATATATATATATATAATATATATATTTACTTGTAGGTGGACACAATAACTTTATTTTTATGTGATGCTGAGGATTGAACTCAGTGCCTCATGCAAGCGCTCTACCACTGAGCCCCAGTCCCAGCCCTAAAGTACCTTTTAAAAGAATTTCAGAATAGTTTAGAGACAGGAATAGAGACTGAAAGAGGCAACAATAAAGAAATCAAACTTTCTGCCACAAGAATCATGAAAAAAACAGTATCACCTTTCAAAACTGAAATTTCAGAACTAAAATTCCTTTTTTTTTTTTTTTTTGGTTACTGAGAAGACTGTGACCATTCCCCACCAAAATATCAAATATAAATTTCTGCTATGTGAACTTAGACATAAGAAAACTGCAAAAGTAAATATCTATTTGTATCATCTTAGAAACCAAGGAGAAAGTCCAAAAAGACCTGAAATTCTGCTGACAGTTTTCAGTATACCTTCCCTTATTTTCAACATAGACCTGATTGTAGAAGTACTTAATCATTGCAATGTAGGGAGAGAAAAGTTAAAACACAGCACAAAGAAAGAATCGTAAATAGAAGTCAAAAGAAAAAAGATGTCTCCTAATAAAAAAGAAACCCCACCTTTACTTTCATTTTAATGGTTATATTTTTCAATAGATGGTTCAAGGAAACTGGCTTCCTGCTTAGAAAAAAAATTATTTTTTTACAGTAGGTAGCAAAAAAAGTTCAAAATATATTAAGATGTAAATGTTAACATGAAACCAGAAAAAAATAGGTAGACATTTGCATGATCTCAAGAATAGAAGCAACAGAGAAAAACTAAAGGTAAAAGGATAAAAACAAATATTCCAAAGAGGCTAAGATATACAGTACATGCAAAGGTCAAGGTTAGAAACACTATATATTCAAGTACCTTTAAAAAAAATTAAAGGCAATACATTTGGAAGTTTATAGATAAAATTAAAACAAGCAAGAAAAATATTTGCAGTGATTGTAATAAAACACAAATAATAAAACACCAAAAAGCAAAAGAAAAAAAAATAGTTAATTCACAAAAAAAGGAAATACCACTTATTTTTAAAAAACAAAAATCAATAAGCTGAGAAATAAAGAAATGCAAATTAAAACACGAATACTATTTTTTAAACTAAGAAGTTAAGAAATGAAACTGGAGTTGTAGCTTAATGGTAGAGCGCTGGCCTAGCACATGAAAGGCATGGATTCGATCCTTAGCACCACATAAAAATAAATAAAATAAAGGCATTGTGTCCATCTACAATTAAAAAATATGTATTTAGAAAAAAGCTAAGAAATGTGCTTTAAATGTTGATGTTCAGAGACCTACAAAAGTATTTGTAGGACCACTATTCATAATAGCCAACACACAGAAACTATGCAAATGTTCAAGTAAAATGGGTAAGTAGTATATTCACACAAAGGAATTCTATACAAGGAAAATAAACTACATGATAGCTGAATTTCACACAAAACAGAATCAATTATATAATACCACTTATTTATCACATTCAAAAACAGACTAACATTCACTGAAAGATGGTAAAGGGCTAGTGATCCAGAAGACCCAAAAGTAGGAGGTTGTGGTTGGCTAATAATGTTCTGATTCTTGACCTGGGTACTAGTTACCTAGTCATATTCACTTTTAAAAATTCACCTTACTGTACATTTTGAATTGTGCACACTTCTGTGTATATGCTGTATTTCAAAAAAGAAACCATGAAACTATGGCTGATATGGCCAAGGGTATGTCAGGAATATAACCTAATAGAACCTTTTAGGAAGCAAGTTTAGGAACACCTATCTACATGCAAAATCTCTCTAGGTCTATATGTAGAGCATGGTCTTAAAACTTTAGCAGTTACATTTCAGTTCATTTCATAATCTCAAAACACCTATAACAATTTCAGGAACACCAAGCAAGTTTTTCTTGATATAAAAACCACTTCACAGGCTTATAAGAAGTGAGTAACAACTGTCAAATTACTTTCTAATTCATAAACATCTGTATAACTTAGAAATTTTTTAAAAAGAGAGAGAGAGAGAATTTTAATATTTATTTATTTTTTTTTTTAGTTTTTTGGCAGACACAACATTTGTTTGTATGTGATGCTGAGGATCGAACCCGGGCCGCACGCATGCCAGGCGAGCCCGCTACCACTTGAGGCACATCCCCAGCCCCAACTTAGAAATCTTAACTGAGTTCCATGTGTCCTCAAGCAATAACTCTCAACCTTGCCTGCACATAAAAATTAGCAGGAGATTTTAAAAGAACAAAGCCCTACCCTTCTACTGTAGTGATTTAATTGGTTCTGGGTTAAGAATAATTGCTCTTAGAGTATCAGCATCACCTGGAACCTGTTAAAAATACAAATTTTCAGGCTCACTCCAGACCCACTGGAAGAAAAATTCTGAGGGAGGGTGCTGCCCAGCAACCTGTGTTTTAACAAGCCCGCCAGGCGATTCCAATGCAGTTTGAGAACCACGGTTATAGGGAATATGTAAAAATTCACACACTTAAAACTCAAAAAGATCAGAAATCAGAAGTGCTAACTACCAAAGGTTTCTTCACTTTTTTCCAAATCTACTACAGAGGGAAAAAGTTGCAGGTCCAAGGAATGAAACAGCTGCCACATACCCTTGGCCATAACAGCCATAGTTTCATAGTTCATTTGTTCAAATATTTATAGAGCACCTACTATAAGCAATTCACAGATATTAAAATTCTCATATATCCCAAATTTATCTGCTTTCATAAAATTCCAATACAATAACAGAACTTTCTATTGTTAATTTTTTGTGAGCACCATTATTGGGGGGGGGAAGCAAATTTCTAATATCTTGCCCTAAAAATTAGCTCAAAAGAAATTCTTTCACAAACAAAAATATTTCCCTGCAAAGAGGAAAAGCATAACCTGGCATCCCAAAACATTAAAAAAAAAAAATAGTTAACATGTTTTCATGAACTGCAATACCAGGTCATTTCATTAAAAAAAAAAAAAAAAAAGATAATAACAACCCAAGCATTTGGAAAAGGACAGTATAACTTATTAACAGGATGGATGAGAATGTCAAAACAGTTCCCATGGTTGCAGAATATATCAAAATGAGGGCCTCTGGGCTTTTAAGTATTTTCTTATACATATCATAGCTTTTCAAAAGCATTATAGATAACTAGGCATCAGGAGGTTTCATTAATTTTTAAACTGTAACTAACACAGAAACTATAGTGTTAAAGTGTTTTTGTCAATCAGTAAATTCAAGTCAGCTTTTTACCAGTTAGGACTTGTAGTTAACAGAAATCATCTGCTAACTACCAAAGGTTTCTTCACTTTTTTCCAAATCTACTACAGAGGAAAAAAGTTGCAGGTCCAAGGAATGAAATAGCTGCCACCAAAGAGCAGTTTAAGTTTGTTACATGGAAAAAGGCACTTTATTTCTGCTTTTCCAATAATTTAAAAGAAAGAAGTTCATTTGTTAAAACTGAATAAGGAGCTGACACACTCCAAAAAACAGCCTCCAAAAAGTAAATGGATAAAAAACAGTTTAAGCTCATCCTGATTTAATTCTATAAAACACATACCTGAACAAACAGGCAAAACAAGTTCCACAAAAGAACCCAACAACTAACCATGGGGAAGAGCAATCTTGGAAATCTGATGAAACCTGAGGAACACTCAAATACAAAACTCTCAGAAGTGTCCTCAATTACTTGAAATCAAAACAAAAAAAATTAGGCCCATATTTAGTTATTCTGAGCACCCAGGCTTTAGCAGAAAGCCCTAAGAAACTCACCCTACCCAATTCTTTTTAAAGAATGCAGTGTTTTATATTAAAAACATTGGACTAAAAGTCCATTTCTAGATGTTTCTTTCTTGTACACATTTTATTTTTTAGTAAGCAAAGTTCCATAAGGGAAGGTTTCAGCTAGTTCTTACACACACCCTATACATCTAAACTAACCCTACTCAATTTCTTATTATGAATCCACATAAATGATGGGTATCTTAGCCCATTTTCTGCTGCTATAATAGAATACAATTATAAACAATAGAAAAATTATAAACAACAGAAATTTGTTTGGCTCACAGTTCTGGGAGCTGGAAAGTCTGAGATCAAGTCAAGGGGTCTGCATCTAGTCAAGGACAGGGTAGGGCAAGCAAATAGGCATGCACACAAGGCAGAGCAGAAACTGGAGGAACTCATCATTTTTATTAGGAACACACTCCCACAACAGGAGTGTGAAAGTACTCCTAATACTGTTATAATGGCAATTAAACTTAAGTTTTGGAGAGGACATTCAAACTAGTTCCTGGCTCCCAGGCTCAAACTTGGGCTCCCTCCCCTTTCCTCCCTTCTCTGGCTATATCCTAACTTCCTGAGCTCATCTGTCAGAAGAATACAAGTACCCTGACATAAGGAGAAAATAAAGCGGCACCCATCTCTGAAATTACTGCATATTTTATAACCAACTATCCAAAAGACTGCTTTGTCTACAAAACAAAAGGAGACTATTAAATACATAAATGTGTATTCACCACAAAATTTTGGCAGATTTTAAGCCAAAATTGTGGCAAAAATAAGTGGGATGTGACCATTGTGTGGAGGTTCAAAAAAAAAAAAAAAAAAAACTTGTGCTAGTATTACTTAAAAATCATTTATTACAAAACTGTCTTCGGTATATGATCAGGATGCACCAAGTACTCATGATTCATTTTCTCCCTCACTTTATCACAAAACTAATGATTTTATTGCAAAAGCAAATCCTAAAATAAAATATATTTTCTCAGAATAATTTACATTCCTTGATTGCTTTTCTGGGTTCTCAGTTTAAGATTCTATTTTTTAACATATTGATTCTTGCAACATGGCCCTTCATGATATGCTTTCTATCCTTCAAATGTATTTCTTTGGCCTCTTAACTTAAAAAATTACTTTCCCATCTGGAAAGAACATAATGTCTGTGACCTGTTCAATTTGTTGGGAGAAGGGGATGCCATAGTAGAGAAAAGCAGGCACATGTTTGGACTAGATTTACCAAAAGGACTTCTATGTAACAGGAAGGTGATGTTTCTTATTTTAAGTGCTATTACTCTTAAGAGATGATCTTACTATAAACCTTACTGTGAGACCTCATCTATTTTAGGCCAGAGTGCGTATCCAACATGAGAAAAAAGATAAGGGGAGTTACTCCCAGCATCTCAAACCCTTATTTTTATCCTTATAATTATTATGAAGTTAATATCTGTAAAAACAAGCAGTGGAAAAAATTAAAGGCAAAGCTCTTAGAAGAATGTGAGCAAAATAATATCCCTACACACCATTAATATCTACCAAAAGAAAATGTCCACAGGACAGACAAAAATTATTATCAGTTATTTCAATACTAGTAAAAGATAATATAAAAATGCTACAGCATATGAAAAAATAGCATGTGTGAATCAGAAAGATGACCAATTCAGGAAATACTTCAAAGCAAAATAAATAAGTAAATAAAGCTATTTCAAGAAGAGAAAACTAAAGAAGTTACTTTGCCCTGCTTTATTCTCATATTTTGCTAAAACAAAAGGGAAAAAAATATCGTAGACAATGCCTTATAACTGGGGTCAGTTAACTATAATACATACATCAAATCCAGCCCATCATTTGTTTCTGTAAATAAAGTTTTACTGGAATACAATCACATTTATTCATTTATATATTGTCTATGGATATTTTTATGGTACAAAGGCAAAGCTGAGTTGCAGTGACAAAGGCCAAATTGCCCACAAAGCCTAATATTTACCGCCTGACTATTTGCATGAAGTTTCTTAACTCCTGCCTTAAAGAGAAATAAAAGGGAGAAAAAAAAACATGTTTTTAACTTAAAAAAAGTATTAAAAAAAGATTCAAAGCAAATGATCACAATCAGGGGCTGGAGATGGGGCAGAATGAGCTATTTTCTTTAATAGGCACAGAGTTCATATTTAGAATGACAAAAAAATTCTGGAAATGGATACAGTGGTGACTGTATAACATGGTGAATGTACTTAATGTTCTCAATTTATACACTTAAAATGGTTATACACTTAGAAATGGTTAAAATAAGTTTTATGTTCTGTATATTTTCACACACACACAAAAAAGCAAGTAACAAATTTAGAAAACAAAGGTTCAATATGCCTAAAAGGGGGAAAAAAACAAAAATTAAAAAGTATTTGAGAAACTTTTCTGAAAGAAAAGGTCTGAAACTATGGAAAGAAAAGATACACCATGAATCTGAGCAAACAGCAATCTCATCTAAAGGGGCTAACACCAAGACATACTCCAATAGAATCACTGGACTTCAATAAAAAATGTCTTTGGACATCCAGGGAAAAACAACCAAGAGAAAGAAAATCAACTTATTATCATACCATCAACATTAATAGCTTTGACCAAAAGAAAATGAAATAACATTTAAAATAATCAGGAAAGAAAACAAAAACCAAAGATTAAGGTAAAAGCTAACTATTAGTGACTTAAAATTATTTTCAGAGAATCTGCTTCCAGGACACTTTCCTGAGTAAACTATGATAAAGATAAGTGACAAACCACCAAAATGATTAGCGACATCAAATAACTAGTTACATCAAATAACTAGCAGTGATTTAAAACAGAAATAGAGTAGTAGCTATAAAATAATGATTTCAGGTATTTAGACTATATAATAAATCACTGCAAAATTTAGTGGCTGAACATAACAATAACCACATATGTCTGATGACATCCTGAATGATAACCAAGCTCAGTCACTGAAGGCTAGGTGAGGCTGGAGTATCCAAGGTGGCTCACTCCCTCAGCTAGAAGTGAATACTGGCTGAGAGCTTCAATGGGGACGATGGGCCAGTCTTCCTTCTCCACCCCATCTTTCTTAAAACATGGAGACCGGGCTTCAAAATTGAGTCTTCCCGATACATAAAAGTAAAAATTTCAAATCTCTGAAAGTTCAAATGTTACATATCATAACTTCAGCCACATTACGCTCATCCCAGCAAATCACAAGACCAACTCAAATACAGAGGAAATAGCTCTTCCTCCTGATGAATGGTGCAGCATACACACAAAACTGAGAATCCTAATTGGAAAATTCAAATTCCAAAACATGATACTACAAAAATTCCACACCATGACTCTTTGTTTCATGCACAAAATTATTAAAAATACCATATAAAATTACCCTCGGGCTATGTATACAAAGTATATATAAAACACAAATGAATTTTCATGTTGGGGTTTGGGTCCTATCCCTAAGAGATTTCATTACATATATGCAAATATTTCAAATCTTAGAAAATCCAAAATCTGAAACCCTCTGCTCCCAAATATTTCAGATAAGGAACAGTCAATATGTACACCAAGGGGAAGAATATATAACAGCCACATTTGAGGACTATTACACATATATATTTGCTGAACTAAAAGTATGACTAAATTTGTTAGAGAAAGTATGTAATGGTTACATCCTCTTAAAATTTAGCAAAAGTAAAGGAGCATATGCAACTTTTTAACTATTTGCAGTAAGCATTTTGGTGACTATTATTATTTTGAGACTGTGCATAGTATAGAATTAAGCAAATAAATAATTATGTAGTATTCTATAATAACTAGGCTCTTGGAAACCATAGGTGCATATGGAAAAGAGAAGTCGTTAAGTAAAACCCAGTAGTTCTGAATTTGAATTGAATATGTGAATATTAGCTAATAGGGTAGATTAAGAAAGACAAACTGTCAGAATGTTTAAAAACACAACACCCAAATATATACTATCTACAACAGATACACTTTATGAAGACCAAGACAGATTGAAAGTAAATGACTGGAAAAAAATGTACCATGCTTAGCTTATTATAGTAAGCTAAGAAAGCTGAAGTATATTCATATATGATAAAGTAGTCTTAAGAAAAAAAGAATATTACTGGAGGTAAAATGTAACATTTCATGATGATTCAAAACATGAAGTTCAAATCTTCAGTAAGTTATATATTAAATGGACTGAATGTGTGTGTGTGTTCTCTCAAAATCCATATGTTGAAATTTTAACCACCAGTGTGAAAGTATTAGGAGGTGGATCTTTGGGAGGTAATTAGATCATTAGAATGGAGCCTTCGTAAATGGAACTAGTGCCTTTTTAAGAAGACACATGAGAATGTTCTCTTTCTTTGCCTCAACCACATGAGGGTACAATAAGAAGCCCAAAATCTGCAACACAGAAGACAGCCCTCACTAGATTCCACCCCTGCTGGCATACTTATCTCAGACTTCCTGCCTCCAGAATTATGATAAATAATTTTTTGTTGTTTATAAGCCATTCAGACTATTATACTTTTATAGCAGCCTGATTTGACTAAAACAACATATAGTCATAAATGTTTATGTATCTACTAACAGAGCTTAAAAATACAAAGTTGGGCCTGGGGTGTAGCTTAATGATAGAGGAAGGTCTAGCCTGTGCAAGGCCATGGATTTAATCCCTAGCACTGGGAGAAATATATAGATATAGATACAGATAGATATATATAGATATATATAGATACAATCAAAGACAAAAATAGACAATATAAGTATTAGAGTTGGAGAACTTAGCTAATGATACCAATGGACAAAAACATCAGTAAAGATATGAGATCAAAACAACACTATCAACTACCTCATTTTAATTGATATTTACATAACACTAGAACCAACAACTGCATAATGCATAATCTTTTCAAAAGCATTCACCAAGACAGATCAAATGCTGACCCAAAGAACAAAAGCCTCAATAAATCTGAATGGTCTAAAATCATATAGGATATGCCCTTCTTATTTCAGTAAAATTAAATTAGAAATCAATAATAAGACATCTAGGAAATACCAACAATTTAGAAATTAAACAACACATTGCTAGCCAGGACCTAGGCACATACCTAGAATCCTAGAGAGGCTTGAGGCAGAAGGACTGCAAGTTCCAAGCCTGCCTCAGTAATTTAGAAGACCCTCAACAACTTAGACCCTGTCAAGACAAAAAATAAAAAAGGGATGCGGATGTATCTCAGCCGTAAAAGTTCCCCTAGGTTCAATCCCTAGTACCCAAAACAAACAAAAAACTGACGCTTATTGCTAAATAACTCATGGATCAGGGAGAAAACACAAATAGAATAAGAAAACATTTCAAGCTGAATGATAATGAAAATACTACATATTAAAATCTGTGTAATTTGCCGCACAGTGGCACACACCTGTAATCCCAGTGGCTCAGGAGGCTGAGACAGGAGGATCAAGAGTTCAAAGCCAGCCTTAGCAAAGGTGAGACACTAAACAACTCAGTGAGACCCTGTCTCTAAATAAAATACAAAATAGGGCTGGGGATGTGGCTCAGTGATCTAGTGCCTCTGGGCTCAATCCCTGGTACCCAAAAATATATAAATAAATAATCTGTGGAATTCATTTAAAATAGTGATTTAAAAGAAAATTATACTTTACTTTCTTAGAAAAGTATAAAAACTAATAATCTTCAGTTAGTTTTTTTAGAGTAAGCTAGGAAATGAGAAACAAGGTCAATGTGGAAGGCAGCTTCTAAGATGACTCCCAGTGATCTCCAACTCTTGGTATAAAGTCAAAAGTTGCACATGATGTTTTGCTCAACAATGATCACAACCATAACTGCGGTCCTATAAAATTACAATGAAGTCAACAAATTCCTATCATCTAGTGACCTCATAGCCATTGTAATGTTTAGTGTAACACATTACTCCAATGTGTGTGGTGATGGTACAAACCTACGGCAAAATCATATAAAACTGGAGCACATACAATTATGTACAGGACATAATACTTGATAATGGTAATAAAAGACTATTATTGGTTTATGTATTTACAATATTATGCTTTTTATTATTATTTTAGAGTGTACTCCTACTTATTAAAAAGAAATCAACCATAAAACTGCCTCAGGCAGGTCCTTCGGGAGGCATTCCAGAAGAAAACATTGTTATCATAGAGGATGACAGCTCCATGTGTGTTACACTCCTGAGGACCTTCCAGTGGGTCAAGATATGGAGGTGGGTGACAGTGATGATTCTGACCCAGTGTAGGCTAGGCTAATTAATGTGTATGTTTGTGTCTTGATTTTTAAACAAAAAAAGTTTCAAAAGTAAAAAAATAAAATAAAATAAAAAAATAACAGAAACATAAGTTTTAAAATAGAAAAAAGCTTATAGAGTGAGAATGTAAAGAATGAAAATATTTTTGAACACTTGTACAAAGTGTTTATGTTTTAAGCTAAGTGTTATTACAAAAGAATCAGAAGTTTTAAATTTAAAATTTATGAAATAAAAAAGTTACAGTAAATTGAGGTCAACCCACCATTAGAAAATATTTTGGTAAATTTAATGTAGCCCTAAGTGTACATGTTTATACAATCTACAGTAGCATACAATAATTTCTAGGCCTTCACATTCACTCACTGTTCACTCACAACTCACTCAGAGTAACTTCCAGTCCTACAACCTCCATTCACGTATACATGCCTAACCAGGTATACCAATTGTTTAAAATCTTTTATATGGTATTTTTACTACTCTTCTTCTGTTTAAATACACAAATACCTACCATTGTATCATAACTGTTTACAATATTCAGTTCATTAACATGCTCTACAGGTTTGTAGCAGAGGAGCAATACACTATACAATATGGCCTAGGTGTATATGGGCTATATAATCTAGTTATATAATTATATAATATAATCTATATAATTGACATGCATTAAAAAATATGCTAGAGGAACTTTGAAGCAGATAATATTAACAGAAATTATGCAGTATTACAATTTATGAAAGCATTCCTCTATTATTTAAAAGTCTGTTCATTATTCTTTGAACAATTTGCTTCTAAAAAGTGATATTAAGACAAAAGAAACATTTGCTCTTTCTTTCTAACTAGAAGTTCTATGGAAACTTTTTTTTAAAAGGTGGGGGTTTTGTGGTGGTTTTTGTTTGTTTGTCTTATTTTTTTTGTTTGTACCAGGGATTGAACCCAGGGGCCCTAAACGCATAGAGTCACATCCCCAAGCCATTTTTTAATTTTTAATTTTGAGACAGGATCTCTTTAAATTGCTCAGGGCCTCAGAAATTTACCGAGCATGGCTGGATTTGAGCTTGTGATCCTCCTGCCTTAGTCTCCTATAAAAAGAGGTATCTTAAGGAAATATTAAGGTTTTAAGATAACACTAAGTAAAAGATAATCTAGTTTGTAAACAATAATTTGAAGTCTAAGAAGATATTTCTTAGATTATGAAACTAATTCCTTTCAGTACCAAAGTAGACCCTTCTTAAACCATGAGGCAAGACATTTACTTGGAAGTACAACCAAGGACAACTGGTACAATTAAAGTACAAAAAGATTCCCACTCCAGGACTGAAGCAGAAACCTTACTTCAAAATGTCTTCAGAATCCAATGCTTTGTTAAAACCTTAAAGAAGAAACAAAACAAAACCTCAACTTTTCTACAAAAATAGATCTTGTCAGAATTATACTGGTCCCTTCACAAAAATGTTACTATTAGGAACTGAATTAAGATGGTATTGTTATAAATTGGTCCTATTTATGAAGATCTTTGAGTGTTGTACTGCTGACAACAGAATGTCAGCGACGAAGACCTTATCTATAGAAAAGTTAACTTTAGTCAACAGTTAAAAAAAAAAAAATCATTAGGAAGATTAGAAATAGTATTCTGAAAGTCATTTGAAACAGTATTTTGAGAACTGATATCAACAAGGAAAAACGAAGATTACATTCTAATTGTGGCCAGGACAATTCTAATATTAATTCTATTGCTGGAAAGAATATAAGAATATGATTAGTATTCTTATAGCAATATAAGTGAAATCATAAGTACTATTTATATATGGCTTAATACTGTGCCTGAGGTTGTTAAATGGTTTCATTTCATGCTACCTAAATGTAAACTCATTTTTAAATAGAAATAAAGGCATTATTTATTATTCCTTCCATCATTTGCTTGGCTAGCTTGGGCTTAACCTTTGAATTCCTTTAAAAAAGAAAAAAAAAAAACTCCTTATCTAGAAAGACTTCTTAACTGTTCCAAACCCAGAATAACAGCCCTATCACACACTCCAAAAGAGAGCATTCTGTTCTTTTCCTATCACTCTAGGTAGCACACTTTGTGGAGTTTTGTTAATTGTTTTTCTTTAGACTTTCCCAGTACACTGGAAGCTCCGTAAGAGTAAGGACTATCTGCTACTCCAAAATTGTCAGTATTTAATACCTGACCTATAAGTAATAAAATATTTATGAAACAAATGAACTACAACTTTTCTACCCAAGGGACTTTACCAACTTCCTATCTTTAAAATATTTATTTCATTGACTACCATAATAACCAACTAATAGTTAACAAAAAATTACTTTTAACTACTTGACCTATACCTAAGGGAAACTACATTGAAAAAAGCTTTAATGTTATCCTAGAAACAGGAAAGTAAAGGAAATTGACTCAAGGATGTTATATTTTTATATCATGAATATATCATGAATTTTACTGTTATTATTTTCTGTTATCCACAACTGAACTATAACCTTTTTTTTTCTAAAAAGTCAATTCTAGGTTAAACTATTACTTAATTACAAAGCTGTTTTATTGTTTGTATTCTAGATTACCTAGGAATATATAAACCTCAAGAGCAGAATTAAAAATAACTTGTGGCAAATAGATGAGGTGTGATTTGGAAGACACTTGATGAGTAAATTAATACATAAATAAATATAACTAATTATAATTTGTTAGTGATTACTTATAAAGAGTTATTGTAAAAAATGACAAGACTTGTGAAACACTATTTTAAAAGATTTAGAATAAGTTGCAAAAGTAAACAATCTTGGCTGATTTATAAAATCAGACTTAGATCTTTCAATCAGCTTAAAGAAAAGAAATGCTATTTCATCTAAAATATGTAAGACCCTTGAGTGAACATCTAGTTAGATGAAAGCCTATTTATGACTCAATTCACTGTATTCCTAACAGTAATGTCTGTATATTAAGAATGGATACACTGACCTAAAAATGATTTTCTGTGTTTCTCATACCACTCACTGGTCAAGATCCTAAATGGATCTTTGGCTTAAAATGAGATGAGTTATGACAAAAATATCCAAGTACCACACTTGTGTATGGAAAAGTATAGTGTCCTGAAGATTTTCATTCCATTTTGTTGGAGTATGTAAAATGTATTTCTAAGTATGGCTACAATAAAAAAATATATATATGAAAGCTATCCTTGTCTATAAACCCCCAATTACTTTTCCCTCAAAACACTGCAAGAATCAGAAATCCTGCACTGCAATTACTCACCAAAATGAAATGTTACCTTAACCCAAGAATAGGTTATGATAGTGTAAGCTTGATATCACAAGCTCTAAAATTGTGATATCAAGTGCTGGAATGAAAATTTCACTACTTCTTGAATGAATCAGGACTTTATTTAAACAGTCTGTGCCTCTCTTGTATCATCTGTAAAATTAGGATAATATCTACTGAGCTGCAATTAAAATAAATACAAATTCCAAACATAGTTTTACTATTAACATCCAAATGAAGGAGTGATGTGACATACATTACAAATAGAAACTTATTAGAGGGTACCTTTGGTGTTACTTTGAAGTGTGTGGGTGGGTAGGAGTGCCTACTTTGTATCTTTCTGTCCTACTTGAATTTTATAACATATATAAAGTACTTCTAATATAATGTTTTTAATGCATATAACTTTATTAACTTTATTTTTAAAAATATCAATAGAAAGTGTCTGAGCAGTGAGACTGTTATCTGTTATCCTGTTTTTGTCTTACATTTCTCTGTTTAACAAAAATAATAAAGTGTTTCCAAAAGAAAATATTCAACTACTTGCTAAAAATGAATAAATAAGCAATGGTTAAAAAAAAAAAAAGTGTGAGGTCCAGAGTTAGGAGTTTGCAGATTTTTCATATTTTACTTATCCAATCTTACTATAGCATTTCTGCCCATGAGTAAACTGAGGCAACTGAGTCTTTTACACGACTAACAGCGGTATCCACAAGTTCAAAGCCTGTATTTCTTCTAAATTCACATAATGCAGTCAAATATTATTCTCCCAGTTGTTTCAAACTGACATATTTTGGTCTTCCTAACTGAACTGTAAACTTCTTAAAAGGTTTAAGAGTTGAAAGGTTCCAGAAACTCCACTGAAGGTTACTAAGACTATGATACATCCTTAAACACTTGTTGAGTTACATCAAACTTCTGGTATAGACTCTCCTCGAGGAACATAACCCTGTTGTAAAAACACAATAAATTAGCACACGCTCTAAAGCCAAATCTAACTTTATTCCTACATTCTCAGAACTGAAAAAGTTTTAAGAATATACATATCCAGAGATTACGCTACAGGAAGTTTTAGAATAAGTACAAGTATCATCACTATGCAAACACTAAAGAATGGATTCACACATCCCATTCCCACGCCCCCGTCCCCCAGACTCAACCTAAAGAAAGGAAACTCTAGTCTTCCGGTAAGGTATTAAAGAACCATAACCACGCCCACATCTTGTTTCAACTTAATAACCTGTTTTCTTTCTCTAATCGGACCACCGACCCCTCAAGTCCAAACCTGTAATAAACAATTCAAAAGTGTCTGACCTGCAGCGAAGTGCAGGGGAGAAGACTTCCGGCCGGCCATGTCCTTTGCATTTACGTTTGCGGCGTCCACCAGCCTCTTTACCCGGGACACGTCCCCATTGCGACAGGCCTCCAGTAGTTCCCGTAGGGCCCCGCTCACTGCTGGGACCCCTGTCCCAGCTGCCGCTGCCCCAGGCCCCAAAGCTGCAGTGGAACTAACTCCGGACGCGTCGGGGCTCTCAGCCAAGCTTGATCCAGGGGAGGATGGAGAGGAAGATGAGGAAGACGTCGGGGAAGAAGAGGACGACGGAGAATTGTTACTGCCACCGCCGGCCGGGTTGGGAGCGACCCCGACGGCAGATGATGCAGAAGCCGCCGGGACCGCGGTAGTTGCGGCGACGGTACAAATTGTGCTGGTGGTATTGCAACAGCTGGTACTCTCAACCGGGTCCGGGGATCTGGGCCTGTCGGGCGGATCCCGACTGCCATCCCCCTCCGGCAGTGCTAGGCCGTGCCGCGGGGAGGCGAAGGGGGCCAGACCACCGGCTGTGGGGGAGGCTGGGGTGGTCCCCGGAGCCAGGCCGGGACTGAGAGGTGGGGGAGGTGGCGGCGGCGGCGCCGAAGCCCCTGGGGCGGGCTGGAGCTGTTGTTGATGATGGTGGTGATGATGCTGAGAGCGACGCGACGCCGCCATCTTCGGACTCCCCCAGCACTGTCACTGCGGCAACGGCCCCACCACCCGCCCTCACTTCCGACTTCTGGGCCAATCAGCATCCGGCACACAGGAAATGATACTAGACGCTGTGGGCGGAGTCAAAGAGAAGGAGGGAAGTATTGGAAGCTCAGGGAACAACCTACGAAGGGGGCGTGGCTCTGTGGCTGAGGGGCGGGCTTTGTGACGCCCTGGCGGGCCGGCTGGACAGATTTGAATGCTGGAATCAACATCTGCCAAAGTGCGAAAGAAACTTCCTGCGTTTCTCACTTTCAGCCTACCTTCCTTTCTTGCTCTGATTAGTTCCCAAATACTCAGTTATAATTAACTCATTGGAAATTTTTTAAAATTTAAACTATTTTTTTCCAGCTATCTCCTTTGATCTCTTGTTCCTTTCATACGAATTTTCTCATTCTATGTATATATTTTTTTAATCCTCCAGTTCAAAAGTGTCTCGATTACCAGGATTGTAAATCATTCCTCTCATTCCACTTCCCTCTCCCCTCCCAAATTCAGATAAAATTCTGACTGCTATCACGCACCTTTCAGATGCTATTTTCAACTAATTTTTTTCTCTCCCTTTAGAAATACTTGTTTTGTCAGCAAAAGAAATGTGTCATACAGGCACAGTGGCACACGCCTGTGGTCACAGCTACTAGATTGGCTGCAGTAGGAAGATGGCAGGTTCAAGGTCAGCCTCTGTAATTTGAAGTAAAAAAAACTTTAAAAAGGCTGGAATGTAGCACAGATAGCACCTCATATTTAATCCTCAGTACAAACACACACACACACACACACACACAAGCCTGGAGTCTCAGTTTACTCAGTAGGCTTAGGAAGGAGAAGCAAGTTCCAGGCCATCCTGGGCAAACTAGCATGATTCCATCTAAAAAAAAAAAAAAAAAAAAAAAAAAGGAAGGAAGGAAAAAGATATATCCATGAATGGGATAATCTCAGTGAGATCTCATTTCACACCTCTGTCCAATAGTGAAGTAGGCATTTATTCACTGTAATTAGTGTGATGTTAATATTCTCATTTCAGTAGAAAGTTGAGTTTATTTAGTGCTATCAACTAAATGCAATAGGATCAGAAACATAAGTGGCATTTAATTTTCATCAAATATGGAGTTACAGTATAATTCCAACATTATCCTTTTTTCTTATAAATTCGTGCCATTTGTTTACATTAGATACTTGACAAAAAGTGTGGCTGGATAAGAAAACTCTACAGTGCAACTGAAATCAGGCCACAACACAATTCTCCCAGTTTTGAATCCTTTTTTTTATTTTTTACTTCATAAATGATATTTCAATACATAAGACAACCAAATTTATAAGTCTTTATACTTTTCCAGGAAAACATTTAGGTGTCATAAACAAATCAATGTGTAAAAATCAAATTTATAAAAATAAACACAACTTATTTTAGGATATGTGGTTATTACTGCACTAATTTTAATTCCTCAGAATGCAGACAAACCCCAGACATATAGAAGCATGACCACACAGTGGTATCCATAATCTAGGTTGTGCTTAGATTCATAGATTCATTCATAGTTGTTTCCCTTAGATTCATAGATTCATTCTTGAAAGAAGGAGGCAAAAATCGGTCATTTCATCCCCCTTCAGACCTACAACAGGGCTCCCATTGTTGGTTTATTATTATAAACCCTGAGATATAATAGGATCCACATTTTCCCAAGATTCTGGATTTCTTTTTTCAATGAATATTACAATGGTTTTTCAAAAGGTGTATACAGCAAAAGATGAGGGTCTACTAACTGCAACAATCATGATCAGAACCAAAGGAATAATTCCTTCTTTTTCATCAGAATCTAGAAACTGCTCCTGATAACTTCAGAGTAAAATGCCAAATCGGTGTCATTCTCTTGAATCTTAACTTCTTAATGCAGAGCACTAGATTGCATTGAGGAGTGGGAGGTGAATCAACATGATATGTGAGTTATCCATAGCACATCTTTTGCCCCCTCATTTATGACCTTCCTGAATGGAAAGCATAGGGATATCTCATCTGGTCCCCTGATGGCTAGTTGCTCATGTATCAGAAAGAGAAGTAATGTACAAGCTAATTCAGAACACATCTATTGTGTCTGTTCATTAGTACAAAATAAATAAGAAAATCTCTGCTGAGTAGAATAAAAACACAGAATTGCCTGAAACTATTCTACCAGTAAACCATGTCTGAAAATGCATTCGATCAATTGGAAATTGCTTTTTTCATCCTCAGTGGAGAGTAGTAAAAGTACTTAACATTAATTATTTATAAGGTTTTTAGGTTTATATGGACTAATGGTGAGCTCTACACATAAAAGGGTAAATATCATTACCTTATCTGTGGTCAAACACAATTCCAAGAGGGATGCATTGTATCACAGTGAAAAGAACAAAGCCTGGAGTCAAACAATTGGAGCGTGAATCACATCTCTGACATTTACTAGTTGGCTAATCTTGGTAGATAAACTTCAGCTCTGTCAGTCTAAACTCCTGATTTCATTGGAGCACTGATGTCATGAGGATTAAAAGACCTAGGTATTTTGTAAGCACTCCTCGAATGTTATTTCTGTTCTCTTAAGTGCTGTACATAAACTGTTAATATACATTATCAATGACTATTGATAATTTTTTTCTTCCAAAGATAGGGATTTCCGAAGATCGGGATTGGGAGTAAATATCCACCATTTCTCTTGTCACATGAATCTTGAGCAAACAAAGATTTAACTTGTTTCCTCATTTTGATAATTCAGGATTCTTTATAATCTCTGACATCTCTAAGAATTGTTGAAGAATCCAATAAAGTAGCATCTTATCAGATATTTTAAAATGTGAGCGTATAGCACTCTTCTAGGTCATATTTTTGATGTAGAAAAAAACACCAACTCAAAGGGCACTTACGTTCTGGACTATGTTCTGACGTTTGCTGTTTTTCTCCAAGGAGTCATGAGGACACTCCTTGAAAGTTACACAATCATAAACTTGCACATTTTCCATATTGCAGTTAGACTTAGTGTGGTTATTCCATTTGTATGTATCCCATAGATCTGCCTCAGATCCAAGTTCACTGGTAGTATTTCACATGTAAGGTCCAGTTGTTCTTTGATGCCTTATGCAATGCCTTCTCTGCAAATCCACAAGCACAAGCCAGAACTACATTTTCATCAAGACCATGACATGTCTTCATCTTGGTCTCAGAGGAAGATAATAAATTATTCTTATGTCACAAATTCCTGTGGTGCCAAGGACCCAGATTTCTATATGAAAGTGTTAACTGCTTTTTGCTGACGTTCCATCCAAAAAACCCACATGAATCTTTCCTTGTAAAGCCACAGGTAGGCAACAAGGTCAACAACTAATCACACTAACTACATTGTATCAGAGGACATTTTGGTAAAAGAAAAAAGCAACTTATCACCAGAGAGGAAAGTATTGTAATTCAAAGATCCCCTATGTAAGTTTCTTAGCAACTCTCATTGAAGATTTTAATCACTTTATGAGATATCTCTACATACCAGGGACCTCTACACAAAGCTCCTAAGATATCTGTAAACTTCCCTCTTATAACTTAATTTTTTTCTTGCTAGGTATGGTCTTTACACTTGGGAGTAGTCAGTTCAATGTGAAGTATTAGTTCCCAGCAGAGAGGCAGTATAAAATAGTGGTGAAGAAGGCGGATTCTAGGGCTGGGGATAACGCTCAGTTGGTAGAGTGTTTGCCTTGCATGCACAAGGCCATGGGTTCAATCTCCAGCACCACAAAAGTAAAAAAAGAAGAATGTGGATTCTAGGGCTTGGGTTATAGCTCAGTGATGGACTGCTTGCCTCATGTGTGAGGCACTGGGTTCAATTCTCAGCACTACATAAAAGTCCATCAACAAATAAAATATATTAATAAAAGAAAAAGAATGTGGATTCTGCATGCCAATTGCTTGGATATAATTCTTAGCTTTGTTGTTCTGTGTATGATTTAAGGACTCCACATGAAGCATTTTAACGGGATGAATAAAATCCTATTTGCTTTAAAAATGGTAAACAAGTTTTCACATTAAATTTTTTTCCTTATGAGCATTTTTTCCCAAAATTAATTAAATCCATACATGTATACCCCTTTAAGGACTAATATCTGCCCACCTCACTCCAAAAAAAAAAAAAAAATACACTCTATTCCCCAAACTCATAAACATGTTTAGAAAAGTTCCAAAAAGTTCTTGAATGCATTTGTAAGAAATGGTATAATTAGTCAACAATGCATATATAATGATGTATGACTTAGGTGTAGCCAACGAGGGGTTGCAAGTATCATACACTGATCATGAGGTGACTCCTACCCTGGTAAAGATAGGGCAAAACCTGCCAGCAGAGACCATCCAAACTTCTGGCTAGACATGAGTGACAGCTGAGGCCACGAGAGGCATTTGTCAATCCTCAAACAGGTGATGAAGCATACCTTCCACCCACGATCTCCTTTTGCTTCCTGTTTTTACTTAGCTTCTTGAAGGAAATAGTGAGTGAAAGCTCTTGGAATCAAAGGGTGTTTGTGTGCAGATTCTCTCATGATTGCCTACTCGGTCACATCCTGAACCTAGGTCTTTGTTTTGATATTGAGTTGCTCAGAAGAAACCACTGTACAATCCTGAGCAAGTCATGTAACTTCTTTGTAATTGCATCTGCAAGGTGGGGATATTAATAGCTGTTATAAAGTAATATGTGCCAAGTGCCTAGAACAGCTTCTAGCATATAGTAAATACTTTAAAAATCTCAGCTGTCATTATTAAGAACTGGGGAGACCTCTGGTATGGGACATAGAAAGGTTAACAGAGAGGCATGGCTCATTTTGCAGACCCAACAACATGCAGGTTCCTTTCAACCTAATAATGTTTTTCCCCTCTCACACCTGCTTCTTCTTTTGCTTTAGAATGTCTTTAAGGAAAGTCTAGTAAACTTGGAAGTCTAATAAGCTTGTGTTTGAGGAAGTACAAATAGCTCCTTCTAGCTATAGTCAGGGTGTGGGGAGGTGGAGACTGCAAGAGTCTCCCTGGGCCTGAAGATATGCAAATTTCTTTCAAAAAAAATTCTACCCCTTAGTGCTGAGAAGCCACTGTTGCTGTGGTGTGGGAAAGAACCAAAGCTACCAAGAGCACCTCGAGAGAAACTACACGTAGTTCCTGAATTCCTTAGTCCAGGATGTTTGAAAAAAAGAAAGAAAGAAAAAAAAAAAAAACTCCCATAGAAAGTGCATTTAGAACCATGAATCGCCAAATATGTAAGAAGGAGCAACCACGTGACACGAAAACAGGAAAACGGCAAACCCAACACCTCAAAGACTACAGTTAATAGAGCATCCCCAAACTACTTTTATGAACATAATTAGGCTAATGGTAAACAGAACCATGTTACCTCAAAGATGTCCATGCTTTAATACCTGGAATCTGAGAATTTCCTACTTTATGCGACAAAGTAGATTTAAGTTTGCATTTAGAATTGCTAATCAACTAACTTTAAAATAAAAAGATTTTCCTGGAATGTGGGAATGGGCTTAATATAAACACAAGAGTCCTTACAGATGCAAAAAGACAAGACCAAGGACATTGAAATGACCCAATGTGAGGAATTGTTTTTCCCCACCAAAACTCATGTTGAGACTTAATTTCTCAATGAGGCAGTGTTGGGAAGTGGAACCTAGTGAGAGGTGTTGGAGTCACAGGAGCAAAGCCTCATGAATGCTTTCTTGCCAAATGGATTAGCTATCTTAGGAACTGGCTCCCTTTTCTTTCTTCCACAGGCACCCACTTTCCCACCGATTGTTCCAATATGTTTAGAAGCAGCAACGAAGCCCTTAACAGATAAAAACTGCCCAATTTTGAACTCTCAGCCTCCAAATTATGGGACAAAATAAAGCCTTTTTCTTTATACACTATCAGTCGTGGGTGTTCTGTTATAGTAATAGAAAATTAACTAAGCTATTGCTGATTGTGAAGATGAAAGGAGGGGACTGGAAGTTTCTAGAGGTTGGAAAGTAGAAATAGATAGATTATTCCCTGAAACCTACAGAAAACAATGTAGCTCTACTAACACCTTGATTTTTAGCCCAGTAGACCCATGCCAAATTTATGACTATAGAACTGTAAAATAAATTTGTATGATTTTTAAACTACTAATTTGTTACAACAGCAATATAAAACTAATATAGAGCTTTTTGGGGAAATCAGATAATAGGATGCAACCAGTCTAATTTTCCACATGACAATAAGCTAAAATTGCATAGTTGCTACCACTGGGTATTGCCAGAGGGCAATTATTCTCCACCATTCCTTTTGTGCATTTACATTTTGCTGACTTTCCTCAGCTAAGGTTGTGGCCAAAGTCACTTGTGTGTTTTCTATGTGCCAGGTAGCTTACAAGACGTGGAGATTAGCAGAATGAGTCAGATGTGTTCCTAGATTGTTGAGTGCTTATGATCTAGAGAGGGAGACAGAATAAAAAACAGATGATGTTACCAGTGTAGTGAGGCTATATGAGATCAGGACACAGAGGGTACTTTCTTAGAATACAAAGCACTGTGTAGCAGCCTCTGGGATTCAAAAGTGATGCATTTGAAAAGGTGATATCTCCATGTCTCTAACATAAGACCCCAGTTTCAAATAGCAAGTATAATTTATACAGTACTTATGATATATCACAAACCATCCCAGGCACCTTATCTATGCTAATTTACTTTTACTTCAGAATAACTCTGTGAGGCAGGTATTGTTATCACATTGCACAGATGATAAAACTTGGGGACTGAAAATTTAAGTAACTTGCTGGGCTGGGCATGGCGGTCCACACCTGTAATCCCAGTGGCTCAGGAGGCTGAGACAGCAGGATCTCAAGTTCAGAGCCAGCCTCAGTAAAAGCGAGATGCTAAGCAATTCAGTGAGACCCTGTCTCTAAATAAAATACAAAATACGGCTGGGGATGTAACTCAGTGGTCGAGTGCCCCTGAGTTCAATCCTGATTTTTAAAAAATAAAAAAGAAAGAAAAACTTAAATGCCCAAGATCACATGTTTAGGAAGAGTAGAGTTGAAGTTAAGGTATGTTGGCACTGGTGTCTGAGTTTTTGACATCTACTATAGTCAGCTTTTGTCACTGTAACCAACATATCTGACACAGCATAGAGAAAGAAAAATTTATTTTGGTCCATACTTTCTGAGGTTTCAGTCCAGTCATCTGGCTCTATTGCTTTGGGCCCTAGGTAAGGCAGAAAGGAAGGGTTTGGTGGAGGAAAGCTGCTCAACTCATGGCTCTCAGAAAGCAGAGGGAGTGAATGCAGGGACAATATGTGACACCCCAGAGCATTCCTCAGTGACCTACTTCTTCCAACCATGCCCTACCTGCTTACAGTTTCTACCTCCTCCCATTAATCCATTTAAATTATTAATTCATCAAATGGATAAATCCATTTTAGGTCAGAACTTTCATGATCCAATCACTTTCCCCAAATCCCACCTCTGGATATTGTTGCACTGGGGACCAAGTCTTTAACACATTAGCTTTTGGGGTACGTTCCAGAGCCAAACCCTAACAATACCCCTTCTATACTACATTCTGTAATAACTCAAATATCTGTGCTGGAGTGTCAAAAGTAGAATCGATGTCGAATCAGTGTCTATGCTTAAAGTGAGGCCCAGTGCTCTTCTGGAGCTTCACTCTTCCCCTGAGTTAAAGAGAAACTAATTCTCAATGGGTGAAATAGTTCCCCATAGCCTCAGTGTTTGTATTGGAGATGACTTCTTAGAAATGGCAGTGCACATACTTCCTGGTTGATTCGATCCACACCCATACCTCTAGCAACATTCAATGGGTAGCCACTTTTTACAGAGATACTTAAGGTACATTTGGTCAGTTTTTATAATCACTACACTCAGCCACAACCAATGAAACAATCATACATCACTATGCAGGGTAACCAAAACCTTCAATGTCATCTATCCATCCATCCATTTAGTAATTCATCAAATATTCATTGAGGGCAAACTAAGTGCTAGGCACAATTGGGGCAATGCAATAAACAAAACAGAAAATCCTGCTCTTATGAAACTCACATATATACACTTAAGGAAAATAGACAATAAACAAATAGGTAAAATCTGTGTTCTGTCAGATGATGATAAATGCTATGGTAAGAACTTGGGGAAAACAGGGCAATGAAGATAGGGATATAATTTTAAAAGTGGTACTTAGCAAAGGTCTCAATGAAAATGGAATATCTGAGCAAAGATCTGGAAGAGGTAAAAGAATAAGCACAAATACATCTGGGGAAAGAGAGTTCCAAGCCAAGGGAACAAGTAATACTCTGGGGAGAGAGAGAGTTAGAATATTCAAACAACACAAAAGAAGCTCATGCATTTGAAGCAGAGTGAATAAGGGGGTCAGATAGAATCAAAGACTAACACATCAAATTACAAGGACCTCAAGGCCAGAGCAGGACTTTGCCATGAGTAAGCTGGGAGTTCTTGAATGATTCTGAGCAGAAGAATGGCACAGCTGGACATATTTCTAAAAAGCTTACTCTAGCTGCTGTGTTAAATAATGCTCTAGGGAGAAAGAGGCTATTAAAATGTAATAAATAACAGTGGCAAGAAAACAAGAAGAATCAGGAATGAATCCGAGGTTTACCTGAGCAAATAGATAGAAAGGGTTGCCACTTATTAGATGGAGAATAGTTCCCTATTTATTAGATGGGGAATATATTAAATGGGGTTTGTGTTTGAACTTGCCAAGTTTAAAATTACTGTTAGATATTCAAGTGCAGTTGCATGTTTGAGTATGGAGTTTGGGAGAGATGTGAAGGTAAAGATATAAACTGGGGAGTCGTCAACATATAGGAGTTTTTTTAAGCCATAAAAACAGATGAGATATTACTGAATGAAAGATTGTAGCTGGAGAAGAGTTCCCAAGATTGGGATTCAGAGCATTCCAGACCCACTGCTGAGAAAGGAAGAACTAGTGGAATAAGATTGAAACTAGTAGAGAGTAAGTGTTCTAGAAACCACTGAAGAAGTGATTCAAGAAATATGGCAGAATAAAAATTATTGACCCCCAGTTCTTCACCACTTTCTGGGTCTGTGCTCCTAACTGTACGACTTTACAATTACTCCACCTACACATAAAGTGCAGTAACCAGCTCCTTGATTTTAGACTCAATGGCATGATTTTCTTTGGCCAATAAAAATGTTGGTGGACTTCCCACTTGCCAGTGCCAATTTTGAGTCCAGACCCTAATGGGCCAATTCTTCAGTAAATGGAGCAAAGGGAAGGAAAGGAATAAAGTAACAAAGAGAAAAAGGAGTGGTGTCGAGATAGAACTTTTGGGGATGTACTTTTAGTTTCTAATCTTCTTTTATAGCTTATACTTTTATTAATGAGTAGATACTATTTGTATCTTTTTTTTTTTAGAATAAGGTTGCAAATGTTTTAAGATCCTCCATTAAAGGAGTTCAAAATCATTGTGACTTATTTCAAACATTTAGAATATTATATTTGCCAGCATCCTCTTATTTTATAATAAATCTGTTCATCTATAATTCACATAAGTACAATTTACCATTTAAAGTGTACACTTTGATGGTTTTTAAGGTACTCAAAGTTGTGCAACCATTGGCACAATCAATATTGGAACATTTGCAGCATCCTCAAAAGAAAACTCATGCCCATTAAGAGTCATTCAAGAGAGGGATTTTAAGATAGAAAGAATGAAAGTTTATTTTTGTGCTACTGAAAATATAATACAGAAGAGGAAATTCATGGTGCAGGACAAAGGGATAATTTCTGGGGCAATACATCCTTGGATAGGCAGGAAAGATGAGATCTAGAAGACCTTCACTGGAAGTTCATCTTTACTGTCTAGGGAGAAGGTAGAATGTACAGGCACAGCAGAAAGTAAATGGCTACATATATGGTGATGGGAGGTAAAGAACAATTCTTGCTTGCTTCTACTTCTCAGTGAAATAGAAACTAGAATAAGAGAAACTGTCTTTCTTTGTTTTTCTCTGGATCTCATTGGCCCAAATTGGGTCACATTTTTATTTCTAAAGTAATCCCTGTTGCTGGGTGAATTCCATGCACTGATGAACTTGGGTTACATTCCTTTATCAACAAGCAGTGAAAGAGTTGGGCTCAAATTAATCATAACCCTCCTCTGGGATCAATTCTCCAAATAATATAGCTCATTTTTAATGGGAGAAGGTAAAACTGGATTCTTCCCACACTTTCCCATAATCACACTTCAAATAGTACGGGCAGACCTCAAAACCTTAAGCAAGGAGTGTACTAGTTTCCTACTGCTGCCGTAACAAATTATCTCACACTCAGTGGCTTAAAATACTACAACACAAATTTATTCTCTTAAGCCCTAGAGTCAGAAGTTTGTGATAAATTCTAGTGTCCTTTGAGTGGGAGAATCTGTTTTCTTGACTCTTTTCAGCCCTCACTGGCTGTATTCTTCAACTTTTGATGCCTTCCTCCATCTTCAAAACACATTACTCCAACTTCTGCTTTTATCACATCATGTTCTGTCTAACTCTCCTGCTTTATCCTTAAAAGGGACCATTATGGTTTCATTGGACTCAACCAGATAATTCAAGGAAACCTCACCACCTCAAAATTCTTAATTATGCCTACACAGTTCTTATTACTATAGAAAATAGCATTTATGGGTTCTGGGGATTAGGATGCAAGCACATTTCAGTGACCTTTATTAAGGGCAATGAGAATACCCAAGCATGTCTTATATGAAGAGGAAAGAGGTCCATCCTAGGGAGCAAAACGGGGTTAGATGAGCACATGGAGGAAGAAGCAGACTATCTTGTACTACATTTACTCAGGGAATTGTAATAGGATGAACACTGTCCTACCATAAAGGATTATAAACACCCTGGCTTTTTGTGAGATAACTTAGTTCACAGGTATCTAGATTGCCTTTCTCTTCCAAAGACATCATACTGGTCCCTTAAATTGATAGCATTGTGAACAGGAAGTAGCAACTAATTTAGACTTATTGGTAAGACATTTGCATACCAGAGAATGGGAAATAAATCCAAAAAAAATTCAGGCGATGTCTACCTCAGTGAAACTTCTAGGAGGCCAGTGGTGTGTGGGGCATGTCAGGATGTCTCTTCCAATATGAAGAATAAGTTGCTGCTTATGGCCCATCCTACAACCCCCCTAAGATGCATAATGCTGAGTGAGTGAGTCTCTTTGGATTTTGAAGGCAAAAAAGTCCCCGTTAGACTTGTGACTTCAGCCTATTTACTGAGTGACCCATAAAAAACTACAGGATTTGAGTTAAGTCCAGAACAAGAGAAAGTGCTGAAACTGGTTCAGGCTGCCATGCAAGGTGCTTGACTATCTGGACCACGTGACCCAGCAGATGCAATGACAATGAAAGTGTCAGCAACAGATAAGGATGCTGTTTAGGGACTTTAGTAGGCTCATATAGGTGAATCATGGTGTAGACCCTTAATTTTAGAACAAAGTTCTGCCATCCTCTGTAGATATCTTCTCTCCTTTTGAGAAACTTGCTTGCTACTGGACTTAGTAGAAGCTGAGCATTTACTCATGGTTTACCAAGTTACCACATGACATGTGCTACCCATCATGAAGTAGGTGTTGTCTGATCCATTAAGCTATAAGTTTGGGCAAACAGAGAAACACTCCATCGTCAAATGGAAATAGCATATTCAATATCAGATTCAAGCAGGTCCTAAAGAATTGGCATGAAGAAGTAGCCTGATTGCCCAGGGCTTCCACTCCTCCTACACTACCTTTTTCTCCCAGTTTGAATTCATGGCCTCATGGGGGAGTTACCTAAGACCAGTTGACTTAGGAATAGAAAATTTGGGCCTGATTCAAAGATGGTTCTTCAGGCACCACCTGAAAATGGACAGCTGTACTAGAGCCCTTTTCTCAGACACTCCTGAAGGACAGAAGGCAAATTCTCCCAGTGTGCCTAGTTTTTCATTTTATTTGGAAGGAGCATCAGCCAGACGTGCAATTATATATGTTAATAGACTGTGGCCAATGGTTTAGCTGAATAATTAGGGACCCAGAAAGAACATGATTGGAAAATTAGTGACAAGGAAGTCTAGGGAAGGCACATATAGATTGGCCTCTCTGAATGAGCAAAAGACATGTTGTGTTTCTTGTGACTGGTTCACCAAAAGTTGACCTCCGCAAAGTATAATGTTAATGATCAAATGATGTGTTCTCTGAATAACTGTCAACTTTTCCCCAGCCATATCTATTATTACCCAATGGGTTCATGAATGGATATGGCTGAGATGGAAGTTATGCATGGGTTCAACAACATAGACTTGCATTTACCAATGCTGATCTGGATACAATCACTATTGAAAGTCCCATCTGTTAGCAACTAATACCAAAACTGAGTCCCCACTATGGTACCATTCTATGAGATGATCAGCCAGCTACCTGGAGGCACTTTGGTTACATTGAACCTGCTTCCATCATGAACTGGTTGATGTTATATTCTCACTAGACTAGAAACTTATTCTGGATGTATATTTGCCTTGCCTATATGCAATTCTTTGCCTCAAATTACCTTCCACAATTTTACTTGAAAAATTTATTGTCCATTATCATAGTATAAGGATTACAATAAGCATTGCTTCTGATTAATTAATTCATTTCACAGTAAATTAAGTGCAGCAATGGGCCCATTGTCACAAAATGTAGTGATCTCATCATATTCCTCGTCATACTGAAACAGTTGTCTTGATAGAACAGTACAGTGGCCTTTTGAAGAGACTTAGTTATGGAACCAGTTAGGTAGCAATATTTTACAAGGTTAAAACCATTTTCCAAGGAATGTATGTGCTCTTATTCAGCATCCAATGTACAGTGTTCTTTCTCCTCTAGTCAGCATTCACAGGTCAAAGAATCAAGGGGCGGAAGTAAAAGTAGCAATGCTTACTGTTATCCCTAGAGATCAGCTAGCAAAAACTTTCTCTCCTTTCTGTGATCTCATTCTCTGGTAGTCTAAGTCTTAATCTCAAGCAAGAAATGCTTCCACCAGGAAACACAGTAATGATTCCATTCATTGAACTGTAAGTCAAGACTGCTGCCTGGCTATTTTGGACTCCTCTTGCCTCTGAATTAACAGGCAAAGAGAGGAGTTAGTGTATTGGCAGGAGGATTGATCCTGATTACCAAGGGGAAATTGGATTGGAGATAAGGAAGAGTATGTTTGGAATACAGAAGATGCCTTAGGGAACACTATGCCCTGTGATTAAAAGCAATGAAAGAAACTATAATAGTTCAATTCAGACAGGGGTAGTAATGTCCTAGACCTTGGAAAAATAAAAGTTTGGGTCACTCCACCAGGCAAAGGTCAGTAAGGTTGCTGCTGCAGGAAATGGAAATATAGAATGGGTAATGGAAGAAGGTAGCTTTAAATACCAACTAAAACTACTTGGTCAGTTGCAAAAATTAGGTCTACAAATGTCTTGAGTATTCCTTTTTTTGTTAGAAATATGCTTACATATATTTGTTTTCTTCTTTTTCTTATTACCTTATCATCTAACACAAGGTGTGCTAGTAATAGTTGACATTACATAATAACAACTAAGATACAAGAAGCCAAATGAGGACTTTTTAATGCGTATTGACTTTCTTTTGTAAAATGTAGAGGTTATTTGAACTAATTTAGTGATTATTGAAAGAAGAGCACTATGAAATTGTGTTAATAAATAATACATACACTAAATTGTTGAAATGTTTATACATCTGATTGTTTCCTTAGAATGTTTTAATTCAGGTCTCTTTGATGTTATTGAATGGTACCATCCATTCACCCATTAGGTCAGTCCCGAACCCGAAGAATCATCCTTAATTTCTCTCTTTTATGCACTGTGGCAACCTCTATCCCAACATACTCACAGCTAGGGTATCAGCAATTCCTAGAAACTCAATCCTGAAAATATAGTATAAATCTTAGCATTTTATATGATTTTTCCCACCACCACTCTGGTTCAAGCCAGCAGTATAACTTTACTTGGACTAATATAATAATCTTCAGCTATATCTCTGTGCTTCCACTCTGCTACTTCCCTCTCCAGCCAAGCCCACTTTTTTGGTAATAATTTAAAAATTAAAATATTTAAATTATGAAATATACACAGAGAATTTGCATAAAATATAAAGCAAATACCTATATATCATTCAAATCACAGGATAAAACATTACTAACACCCCCAAATTCTCTCTACGACCTCTTTCCCTTCTTTTTCTACAGTATCAACTATACCAACTTTTAAACCATAACTATTTCCTTGTTTTCCTGTATATTTTTGTGACTTAAGTGTAGTTTATTTTACCTACTCCTTGATGAACCTCAAAACATTGTTTTTTATGTTAATAAAAAAGTTAAACTTAATTTTTTCTAGAAGGAGAGAGTACTGTATGTTTATATCTCCCCAAAATTCACATGCTGAATGTTCCAAAGTAATGGTATTTGGAAATAGGGTTTGGGTGGAAATTGGGTCAAGAGAATGGAGCCTGGACACAGGAATTAATGTCCTTCTAAAAAGATATACATGTGTACTGGGCACAGTGGTGCACATCTGTAATCCCAGTGACTTAGGAAGTTGAGGCAGGAGGATTTCAAGTTTGAGATCAACCTTAGCAACTTAATGAGGCTCTAAGCAACTCAGTGGCCCTGTCTCAAAATAAAATATAAGAAGAGTTAAGGATGTGGTTCAGTGGTAGAGTTCAATCCCCAGTGCAAATACATAAATAGATAAATAAATAAATGAGACATGCAATCTTTCTCTTTCTCTCTTTCTCCATTACCACTGGTCCCTACCATGTAGGCATATAATAAGATTCTCACCGGATACCTGACCTGTTGGCACTTTGATCTTGGACTTCCCAGACTCTAGAATGTAAGAAAGCAATGTTTGTTGTTTCAACTACCCAATCCATGGTATCTTTGTTATAGTAACCCAAACTGACTTAGCCAATGGGAAAGGAAGTGAGGATACTGTGATAGCTTGTTTGTCAGCTTGTAACCAAAATACCTGACACAAACAGTTTAAGAGAAGTGTTTTTTTTTTTCCTCATAATTTCATAGGTTTCAGACCATGGTTGGCCACTTCCACTGCTTTGGGTCTAAAATGAGTCAGAACATCATGGCAGAAGGGTGTGGCAGAGGAGAGCTGCTTAGCACATGGCAGCTGGGAAGGAGGGAGAGGGAGAAGAAGAGAGGAAAGGAGGAGAGAGAGAGAGAGAGAGAGAGAGAGAGAGAGAGAGAGAGAGAGAGAGAGAGCCTCAGCACAAGTAATACCATTTTAGGCATGCTACCAGTGACTCATTACCTCCAACTAAGGCTACTTCCCAATAATCCATTCAAATTATTAATCCACCAAATGTATTAATTCACTGATCAGGTTATAGCCCTCCTGATTAATTATTTCTAAAGAGCCTCACCTCTGGATATTGCTGCACTGGGAACCAAGTCTTTAAGTACATGAACCTGTGGGGGATATTCTAGATCCAGGCCATAACAGATGGGGAGTGCTAGAAATGAACACTCAACTTGCAGTTAAAGAGTTAAAACTTGCTGTATCTAGTCCATTTTTGCTCTTTTGTTTCCTTCCAGACAAATGCTAAATAAAACAGGATGTTATAATGTGACTTTAGTTTCGATTTTGACTGAGTACATAAGACCCTAGATAGCAAGTGTGTCACACAAATTGAATTTCTAGATTGCTCATCTACAGTTTGCAAAAGAAGTGGCTATGAACTAAGCCTGCCATCCACTCTAAAGAAAATAACTTAAGATGTGGAATAGAGAAGGACATTTCTTTGGGGAGTATCATCACTGGACTGTGAGTACTAGCCCTCATGAGAGACGGGTGGAAGACTTCCCCCTTATCTCTCTTCAAAGAGACCATCCAGAGGGCTTGATAAGTGACGATGGAATGTGCTACAAATAGTAGACCAATGTCTAGCATGCACCCGAGGAATTTAAGATGAGAGGCTTTGACTCTCATCTGGCAGAGCAGAGAGAGAAGCAATGAGCTGCACTGGGGGTAGGGGATGTGGTCTGTGGAGTTCATGCAAATATTATTCATGAGGCAGAAGCTGGCTTTAGAGATGAAAGGAGCTGACCTGGTTTTGCAATCTGCTCAAAAGCAATGCCTCAGAGGGGCTAGAGACTAAGGAAGAAAATGCTAGCAGTCAGCCAGAGGAAAAATCACAGGAAATGGAGTCCAATATTCTCAAGAGCACATCTGAAGAATCTGCAATGCACCCTATAAAAGAAGTCAGTTTGGTCATCTATCCTACCAGAGTGAGTCAGTTTTAAACATTTGGCATGCTCATAGGGAACCCGAAACTAATACGTTTTCTGTCCTTTATATCTCCTTCCTCCCTTCATTAATCCTAGAGACATCAGAATCCAAGGCCAGTATAGTCAGAGTTTTCCAGAGAAATAGATCTCTCTCTCTCTCTCTCTCTCTCTCTCTCTCTCTCTCTCTCTCTCTCTCTCACACACACACACACACACACACACAGAGAGAGAGAGACAAAGAGAGAGAGAGATTGATTTATTACAGCAATTGACTTACATGGTTACAAGAAGTCTCTTAATTTGCCATCTGCAGGTTGGAGAACCAAGGAGTTGGCATATTATTGAAACTGAATCTAAAGGCCTGAAAATACAATAGTGAAAGTCCTAGTCTGAGTTCAAACATCTGAGAATTAGTAACACCAGAGTCTATGGGCAGAAGAACATGGATGTCCCAGATTAAGCAAAGAGAAGAGTGAATCCACTCTTCCTCTGCCTTTTTGTTCTATTCAGACCCTTAACAGATTGGATGACAGTAATACCCTTGCAGACACACTCAGAAAATCATGCTTTACCAGTCATCTTGGAAACTGACACATAAAATTAACTCCCGAGGCCACCAGACAAAGCAGGGAAGAAGAGAAGCCAGGGCAGAGAATAAAAACCAACACATCTTTCTGGCAAACTGGTGAGGGGGCAGTTGTAACTTTCAAACAAGTTCCATTTTCTATGATTTTACTATTCTGTGCATATATACTATAAGATGAAAAGTTTTATTTTAATTATAATCTAAAAAGACATTATTATCTTTGAATAAATTAATAAAAAAGACCTTAAATATTATTCCTGATAGACATTTGCGTCCCTACAACTGGGAAGGGAAACGGAAGGGGCTACTTAATCTTATCTGTTCTTTCATTCCTTAGAAGGTAGAAGGTAGATCCTGCCCATGGATTTCTGTATTGCTACCCCCCACCACACTGGTCACTCTAGGCTCTTCCAATTTGTCCTCGTCAGCCATGGTACGTGAGTGTTCCACTCTCTGTCAGTATCCATTCTGTCATGAGGCTTAGATTTCACTCATGCCTTGTTTTCCTCTGAGGAAGCTAAAGCTCATGCTAATCACGGTATATAAACTGATGATTTTGAGGAATGATACTTATGGGCATCACAGAGGAGTGGGAAGCTATGGCTGCAGAACAGCACAGGAAGGAGGAGTTGGCTCCATTTCCAGCTTCCTGCTGTGCCTTCCATTCCTTGGAGCTCCCAGGTATGGCTCTGTGCTCAAGAAGGAAAAGGGTGCTCCCAGTCCCATATGACACCAGCTCAGCTGTGCCCTCTGGTATTCCAGAACTTTACACACTGGCCTAAACTTCTGTGTTATGAAGAACTGGGTTCTCTGTCAATAGAATTGCATCTCTTCCTTCAAAGTTCTTGCCAAAATATACATTAAGTTAAAGTACCTATCATTAGAATTGTAGAACGTTGTTACCATGGAACTTCCTTATTTTTCCCCACAAGAGATTTTGTCCTTTCAAAAATTCAGAGTTGAAGAAGGGATCATAATGGTACATTTTTTTTCTTCTCTCTTCCTGCAAATACTATTCTCCAGCTCCCTCTGGATATCCTTTCATGCTTAGGCTCAAAGGCCTCAAGATGACTTTATCTTCTCATTTGCTAGGGTTTATAATCAATCTATGTTGGAAATTCTTTAATGCAGGGAGGGTTCTAAAGAATCCAAGAAAAGGAGAACTGAGGTTCAGCTGAAAAGCAGAAATTCGATCATATCAGTGGTTGGCTGACATCTTGAATGATTAGTATGCCAGGCCATACAGGATAATAAATATTTTGAATATCATCCCTAGCTATGGGTTCTCACATATAGAGGGTGAAAAATATATACAACTCTGCTATGTTGAGGCTTTATGGGATTACATGTTCTTTTATTTTGTATAACACCCAAAATGTCAGAGACATCCAATAATGCTGATCAGCCATGTAATGCAGTGTAGATTGTTGAAGTACCATCATCGATGACTCCCATCTCAATATGCATAGGCATTACAAACACTGGAGGGCCTGCTCTGTCGTTGCTTCTGGAGGCAGACAGAATGCAGAATAGTTTGTTGCGGTCTATGAGCAGAATGCCCAGAATCCCACCACAAACCCCTGTGGGAAGCTCCATGCCAACTAAGGGCACCTAAGGAGAAGGTCTTATGAGTCCCAGTGATGGGCACCTTCACTATCACCTCATCACCTAACGTGAACTGAATACTTGAACATCTGCTGGCAACTACAGTGGTGTCATTGGGATTTATATTTCAAGTGGACTTATAGTTCATGAAGGGATCTGTTTCATTATCATGGAATGTTGTATTGGATTCCCTTTCTAGTTATTTAGAAGAAAAAAAAAGTGCAGAGAAATAAAATGGATAAAAAGTGACTAATGTGGGTAATTATCTTTAAAATCCTTGCCAATACAGTACTTTCAGATTCTTTTTTATCGTTTTTCTTTTGGCCCTCTGAAAAACAAATCCCTTTGGAAATTTAACTTATTGAAAATCTATAGACTTCAGCCAACCCTTTCTAAAAAGCAAGAGCATCGTTATGGCTTTTCTGAAGCACAAAAAGAGGTGCTTAACTTTAATTATACCAAGCTTTTATTGATTTGGATGGCTTAATATCTTAAGCCTCGATTAACATCAGAGAACTTTATAATCATCATTATTCAGGCTTGGAGAGATGGAGGAAATCAGAAGAGCAGCTACCTTCCGTGGGGACCTCCATGGTGACAGAGATATGAATTAAGATAGGGAGGCTAATGGCTTTTGGTAGCTATTGAGAATACACAGGTACTTATTGATCAGATGAACTCAGAGCAGATATAAATAATCAAAAAGTAAGATTTTACTAAAAAAAAAACTTCTTTCAGAAGTACATTACAATAATAAGAATGATACGAGTAGCATCCATTTATTGAGTTCACCTTATACTGCTTCTGAAAGCACCCTTAACAAATGGAGATTCAGGGTCCCCCCTGGGACCCCCATAGCCTTTTAGGGCCTCAGTTTGTCTGACCTGAAAGTCTGTGCTCTTTGTATTTTCTTTCTTATTTTATTTTCCTTAGGATGTATTGCTTCCAGGTTGCCAGTGATGTTCAGATATTATGGAATCAGCTGCAGAGATTCTTTTCCTACAGTGATTTATTATGAGTCAGTGCTACCGGAAACAAGTGTGTTGAAGAGAATAGTTGAAATGTGCGCTGACAACACATCTCATGATTATTTCCTTGTGAAACGGAAAGGTGTTTCAAACATCTCTGACAATGAAATATGGTCACGTATTTATACCCAAACGTTGACTCCTGTCTTTCACTTGTTAAATGATGAGAAGTCCAGACTTAGGTTTCTGCTTTCCAAATAGGTTCTAGGATTCTTGGGGCTGTTTATGCCTGTCAATGATTGTCTTCTTCCTTGCCAGCTGCTGCCTGCCAGGAAATATGATGAAAGATCAGATTCCACTGTCTTTTGATGTTGTGAAGGCCCTGCTTGTCTTGGATGTTTCTAGCTGTGTGGTCTTGCTGAAGTCCTGAGCAGGCTGCAGCCAAGCTCTGGCAGTCCTACAGGATGGTCCCTGCCTGAGCATCACCATCTGCTGATGAGCCTATCTGAGGGTAATTATCCAATTTGGAAAATAAAATGAGAAGATATATAAAGATATTTACAGAAACTCTGCCAGCCATCCTTTCCCTTGATATGTTTCTATACTTAATATTCAAAGGGACACATTGCCACAAGGGTCTTTATTTTGCATGCTTGGTCCCTTTGTTTTAGTAGTGGTAGAGCTTTTCTAAATAAAATGAAATTAGAAGTTTGCTGGAAGAACATGAAATGCTAGAACTGAAAGTGATCTTAGACATTATGTTGCCCAAACTGCTATTAAATAGCTGAAAAACTGGAAGCATCCATCATTTTATGTAGTAGTGGTCCACGTCTTGAGGCTAGAAATTAGGATACCAGTCCAGACATCTCAACATTGCCAATTATTTTTTTTCCTTTGGAACTGTTTTATTAAATCATAAATGTGCAATGCCATCTTAACTCTACACTTATTTTTTTTAAAGGAAAAATATTATGTCCTATTACACCATGATCCTGTCTAATGGCTTTTCAAATTTTTGAGAAAAATCTTCAGCAAGATTTTTTGCATGTCACCTGAAAATCACAATTAACATTATCAAAGAAGGAAAGCTTCTGCATTTTTTATAAAGAGCACTAGAAAGAAATAATTAAAAAGCTAAGAAACTGTCTCAAAGCTTTTTTTTTTAAATCCCTCTTTCACAGTAATATTATTAAGTAATCCAATTCACACCAACGAGCTTTCTGCGTTTGTTCTGGTGTCTTCCGGCATATCACTGTATTATTTATTTATGCATGATTGAGATAAGAATTTCCTTCAGGTTATTTTGATAACCCAAAGCTGTCCTGTTAGCTCTGAACTCTCAAGCTCTCATATTTATGCAATGAAGCTTGTGGCAAAAGGAAGCAGCTCAACATTGACTCCTCCCACCACAACCCCAATGCCTCCTATTCTCCTCTACCCTATGGTCCCTCATATTCCTGTTACCACGAAACTTTCTACTCTTCATTCCCACCCAATTCTTTTGGGAAAATAGAATTAAAAAGAGCTTTAGGTGATGAGTTGCTCCATTGTTAAACAAGATTGGTTTTCCAAAATTCAGATTTTGAATGTTGAATAAGAGAAGAGAGCCGGGAGTGGGGTGGGATGGGGGTGGGGGGAGGCATTCCAATTCTTCTTTGGAAAGTTGTTGTTGGTACCTCAATTCAGCTTCCTAATAATGGGTGAAAATTTCTTCAGTATATCATTGGCTTCATTTTTAATAACGATGCCACTATATTCATGTGATGGTTTATTGTTAACAAACATGTGTACAGACATTCTTCCATTTGATGATTGCAAAAATCCTGAATAAGTTGATCACATGGCTACCCCTAATTGGGAAAAAAGAAACTTAGGCTGAGGGAGGAACTATTACTTGTTTAAACTCCTGCAGATCATATATGATAGAGCTGGTCTTATATGTAAATGTTTTTTTGAATATAAGAAGTGCATAAAAGAAGTGCATCTTCCTTGTTCATGCTATATTCACCCCCAAACTGATGATTTCACATCCCAGATCCATCCCTACCACACCTGTTTTCTACATTGTAATACCTGGGACATTTCTCGGGCTCCTTTGTTTCCTTGCCTTCTGGTAGACTCAATTAATGGGAAATTCATATGATTGGCAGTCAGGAGGAAAGAAGAGCCAGGGTAATTCTCCATCTGTCTCAGCACCCCCATAGCATCTCTGGATAGTGATCTCCAAGACTCTTGTTTCCCACCAGATAGCTCTCTTGCTTATTGGAGATAACCAGGCGTAAGTGTACAATTTAGTGTCACAGATACATTCGTGATGTTACTCAACCATCACCACTATTGATTCCCAGACCTGTTTTTGCCATCATGAATAGAAACTCTAGACCCATGAAAAAATAACTCACCATTCTTTTCCCATTCCTACCATCTATGTCTTTGAATTTGACTATTGTTGGTACCTTATATAAGTGGAATAATAAAATAGTGTTTCCTTCTTGTCTAACTCCTTTCATTTAGAATACTGTATTTAAGGTTCATCCAAATTCTGGTGTGTATTAGAGTGTCATTCTATTCTAAGATTGAAAGTATATCTATATGTACCACATTTTGTTTATCTGTTCTTTTGTTGACGGATATTTGAGTCATTACTACTTTTTGGTCTTCATGAATAATGCTGATGAACACTGGTGTTTCTATTTCAGTTCTTCTTTCTGTTCTTTTGACTATATACCTAGAAGTAGAATTGCTAGATCATACAGTAATTCTACATTTAACTTTCTGAGCAACTATTGTCTCCTTTCCCACAATGGCTGGGTCATTTCACATTCCTACCAGCAATACACAAGGGTTCCAATATTCTCCACATCCTCACCTACAGTGGCTACTTTCTGTTTGTGTGTGTGTGTGTTTATAATATCCATCCTAATGGGTTTGAAGTGATAATTCACTGTGGTTTGATTTGCATTTCCCTAATTTGGCTAGTCATGTTAAATATCGTGTCATGTGCTTATTGATCATTTGCACAGGTTCTTTGAAAAAGATATCTATTCGAGTCTTTTGGTCATTTTGGAATTGGGTTATCGTTTGTCATTGAAGAATTTGGATTTTTAACAAGTTTCCAGGTGACACTCATCTACTGGCTCTGAGTATACTTTGAGACTCTCTGCATTAGAGTCCACGTCAAATGATTGAATAGCCTTGTTTGTGACACAAAAGTTGGATGGACTCTGCTTGGTATGGTTTTAATCACTTCCTATGTGATAGGCTTTTGATGATTCATCCTCTGTGACTTTTCTGGGATTTTGATATCTTGCCTGTACATCAACAGCAATACACAAGTCACCCTGAAATCAAAAATCCAAGTACCATATCACCAACACCTTCAGACTCCTAGAGGCTGTGTCTGGATGTATGAGAGTGCTCTGGGAATATTCATCTTACTAAAGCTGGACATGGAAGGAAGTTAATACTGAGTTGAAGATTTAGGAAACTCCTTCTGCCATATCATCACAGAGCCCGACCAGCAGGAGTCATTTTATACATGTGATTTATAAGAGAAGAATAATTACCCTAAAGCAGTCTTTCTTATTAGCTTGAGTTAAGAGAATTATTATTGGCCATGTGAATATGTAATTACTATGATTTATTTGTCAAGTACTGAATGTAGGTAAATTTCCTACGTTTTTATCGAGTTTGAGAAGTTAATTATTATGCCTATTAAGCAAAACCTAGAAAGCATTATACATGAATTATTTCCTTATATTTCAAATCAACTAATTTCAAAACCTATTAGGCTTGAAATTTCATTCAATAGTTCCCAAACATTTTTCCCTTCAGTTAATGGGTCTCTGTACTTATCCTTCCACTGAAAATATTCTATGTCTATTGAGATGGTTTACAACAGTTCCTGCTAGACATACATAATTAGGTTTGTTTTCTGTGAAAATCTGTGGAGATGTCCTTTGGAATTGATGGAGAAGTATAATTTTGCCTAATTATTATAGCTTAGCATTTGTGTAGCACTTCATATTTCCAAAGTAGTATATGATCACTGTCCCTTTTGAGCTATTCTTGTGTTATTTATTATAATGTCCTTTTGATATCACATGAGACTTACTTTTGTCATGCTTTTTTTTGATGTATTTCAGTGGAAGAAAGGGATAAGAAGGGCTCTTGTCACACCCTGTATTGGGGGTCCCTGAGACCCTACAGGTTTGAGGATCCACTAGGGGAACTCACAGGACTCAATCGCTAGTCACACTCACAGCCATGATTCATTACAGCAAAAGGACACAAAGAAAACTCAGCAAAGGGAAAAGTCAAATGGGAGAAAGGTTCGAGGTTGCCCAGGGCCTTTTTCACACAGAGTGTTCTTAATTTCCCCAGCAAAAAGTTGCAACAGCACTTGTAAAATATCCACCAGGGAAGCTCTAATCAGAGGTTCAGTGTGAAGGGTTTTCACAGGGGGCGGGGTGGGGGGCTGATCACACAGGCAGCTTCTGCCTGGCACATACCAAATATTCAGACATCCTGAAGGGAGAGCAGATATTCAGCATTATGCTGGTTAACTTTATGTACTTGGCTGGGCTACTGTGCCTGGATTATTTGGTCACACATTATTTTGGATGCTGTTTAGGGTGTTTCTGGGTGAGATCTACATTTAATTAGATGAACTTTGAGTGTAGCAGATTGCCCTCCTACCGTGGGTGGGCTACATCCAGTCAGTTGAAGGCTAGAATAGAAAGACAAACCTCCCCTGTGTAAAAAGGAGTTGTGTCAGCAGATGGTCTTCAAACTCAAACTGCCACATGAACTGTGGCTGGGACTCCTTTCTGCTGGCCCATCCTGCAGATTTTGGACTTAGTCTGCATAATCACATGGTCCAATTTCTTAAAATAAATCTCTTTCTCTCTAAATACATACACATGACACACACATGCACACACACACACACACACACACACACGCATCCTATTGGTTCTGTTTCTTTGGAGAACACCGACCCACACAAACACAAACGATATTATTTGTGCAAACACTTTAGGCATAGTGAACCCTTTGATTACTTAATCAAATCCAGTCAAAGGCTAACTCTACCACGCGGCCTGCGCAGTGGTTTCATTAATGAGGTTCTAGGCATAAAGTTAGTTAGACGAGATCGAAATAAAAACACAAGACTCAATTACCTTAATTCTATTGCTAGGTCCGAGACGGCTCCCCTCTCTGGTTCGCTCCTCTAGCCGCCCAGCAGGGCAGCAAGGATTACTCAGGGCTAGCAGGAGAGAGAGAGCGAGCACACCGGGGAGTAGCCTTTTATTAGGGAACCAGAGATTCAGGGGAGAATTCCATCCAATGAAGGTTGAGGGGGGGCTGCACTCCAAGGTCAGGGTCAGCGATTGGGTCCCCGGGGTCAGTGGTCAGGCACACCCCCACACGGATGGGCTCTCTCATCAGGAGAGGGACGGGAAAAACTTCGACATGTGCCAAAGTGCCTCAGACCCTCAACGGGAGGCACCCGATCACGTGTGAGAATGGCTCCCAACAGCTAACCTTTCAAGTCGGCCTTTCTAAGGACAGTGGTTCAGATCTGCAGCATTTACTCTTTTTCCCATATACCCCATATCATATTCTTTATATAAACCACTGAAACTTACCCAAGGAAAGAGGAGAAGAAGGAAAAAAATATGTGTAGGGAGGAGGAGAAGAGGGTTATTTTTTTCACTTTGCTGGATCTGTGTACATATATGACTTGTTCATAAGCCAGGGGAGATTTCTAATGTCTGGAGGGTTGGAGGAGCATTCTTGTTTCACATTAAATTACGAACTTGCTAATGATTTTTTCCTTTCTTACTACTTAGTATTTCCAATCTATCTTAACATTAGACTGTATTACCCAAGGAAAGAAGTTAATGCCAAAAAATGTCGATCCACCCTTTTTTTGTGCAATTTTTTTTGTGAAATTTTGTGCAATTTCTGTCCTGTGATTTTTCATCAGATAACATAACTTTTCCTTTTAACTCTACAGGAGATTCCATGCATGAATGTGCCCTGAGATATGAAGCATGACAAGAACTGGCACCCGAGTACTTGTCAGAATAAAAATTATTTGACAGCAGTTCCTACAGGGCCTTGGTCTTGTACAAGCCATCAACACTGAAGATGCTCCTGGGATGGAAGGATGGGAACTTTCCATGCATAACCAGTGTTTTCAGAATCTATACTCATTTACTCAACAGGCCTAGATAAGAGGGGCAAATGTGGATAGACAAGAGGAAATGAGGGGTTTTTTTTCTCCCTATCAGACTTTCTTTTTTGCTCATAATTTTTATAGTATCTTTACTGGTCTCTCTATATCTTCTCTTCTCCATATCTGGCTTATTGCTATAGGAAGTTTTCTATAAATGTGGATCTAGTGATAATGCCTTGCTCAACCCCTACCAGCTCTTCATGGTCTGATGAATAAATTCTCAAGTCCTTAGCATTGCACTGAGAGAACTCCACAGTGTGCATTGAATTTATTCTCCCAGCCACGGGTCTTTCCTTTTCTTTCTTCTTTTTTGGAGGGAGGGGAGGGAGGCAGAGGGCAACCAGGGATTAAAACTTAGCCACTGAGCCACATCCCCTGCCCCTTTTTATATATTTTAATTTAGAGACATGGTCTTGGCTGAGTTGCTTAGGACCTTGCCAAGTTGCTGAGGCTGGCTTTGAACTCGAAATTCTCCTGCCTCAGGCTGAGGATTACAGGCAGGCACCGTGGCGCCCAGCTCCCAGCCACATTTCTAACTACCTCCCCTTCAGGGTAAGTCAGTCATTTCTTTTTGATTCCCCAATTTTAAAATCTGTCAAATTTTAAAATTCTGTGAGTTTGTAAGACCCACTATTAGTAGGATATGAATTTCAAGTGGGTTTTACTGAAATATGCAAACAGAAAAGCAAACAAACCATACCTGTATAGCTCAATTTTTTAAATGAGGATACCTGTGTGCCCATGTGCCAATCAAGAAATGCACCATCACTAGCACCCCTGTAGGTCTTTTCACCCCTTATCGATCCCTGTTCTCCCTGCCCCCACTTCTATCATCTGGGATGAATTTTTCTGATTTCGAAATTTATTTAAATTTAATCAATCAGAGTGTATGCTCTTGCATCTGGTTTCTGTTGCTCAATATTGTACTTATGAAGTGTATATATGTTAGTGTGTGCAGGAATAGTAGGCTTATTCCTATTGCAGTATAGTATTACAATTTATTCATGAGTCTTATATTGTTGGACATTGGGTTGTTTCCATTTTTGGCTATTAGGAATATGCTGCTATAAATATGCTTGTATATTTGTTTTTGTAGACATATGTATGCATTACTATTAGGAATAAAATTGCTGGTCATAATATTTGTATATCTTTAGCCAAACAGTTTTCAAGTGGTTGTGCCCCTATCTCTTCTCGGCTGCAATGACCGTTTTATTTTCTTCACATTCTTACCAAGATGGTAATGTAGGTCTATTTCATATTAGCCATTTTGGTGATGGTATAGTAATACCTCATTGTGCTTTTAATTTGTGTTCCTTTTTGACTATTGATGTTAAGCACCTTTTCATATATTTATTTGCCATTTTGAACTTTTTTCTTATGTTAAGTGCTTATTAAGTTCTTTTGTCCATTTTCTATTTATGTTAGGAGTTATTTATTTATTTTAGATATAGAAAATGTTACACACACATACATATTTTTTCCCAGTCAGTATCTTGCCTTTCCTTTCCCCATGTTATCTTTCTACAGGCACAATTGTTTAATTTTAATGAAGTTCAAAATCTATTTTTATAGTCAGGACGTTTTGTGCCCTTTTGAAAAATATGCTCATTCCAGGATTGGGAAAATATTCTCTCGTGTAGAAGAATTATTGTTTTGTCTTTTACATTTAGATCTGAAATCATTGAGAAATGACTTTTTATATGGTGCAAGATAGAAATCAGAATATAGTTTTCCCATATGGATATCAAATTGACCCAATTTATTGAAAAATTCATTCCTTTCCCATCTCACTGCAGTGTTAACTTTGTCATAAATCACATAACTGTATTTGTTGCAGGCTTGTTTGTGGATTCTCTCTTCAGAGATGATATGTCCTATCATCAATCCATCTATCTATGCTTGTGCTAGCACCACACTGTCTTCGTTACTATAGCTTTATAGTAAGTTTTTGTATTTAGTAGTATAGATCCTCCAGCTTTGTTCTTCAGGATTGCCTTGGTTATTCCATATTTTGCATATGAGCTTTAGAATAGTTTGTCAATTTTCATGAGAATAAGCCTATTGGTAACCACTCGATTGGTAGTTCATTTAACCTATGTATCTACTTGTGGTAACATTTACATTTTTATAATGTCAAATTTTTCAGTTGGTAAATATGATTTATTTCTTCATTTATTTAGGAGTTCTTTTGTACTTGTAAAAATGCTTTATCATTCTCTTGGACTTGAATAACATATTGTTCAGGATTTCTGCCTCTACGCTCATGACAGGGTCCTGAAATTTTCTTTTCTTACAATGTTATTGTCAGATTTTCGTAGAAAGGTTATGTTGAACTCAGGAAACAATATGAAAAGTGTTTCTGCTTTTATATTCTATGAAAGAGTTTGTGAAGACTGGTGGATGAATTTATAGGTGAAGCCATCCAGCTCTGGCAACTTCTTTGTGAGAGAGTTTTAAGTCACATATTAAATTTATTTAATAATAGATAATTAATATTTTAAATTTATAGTTCTATCAATTTATTACACCATCTTTTTCTAAAACAAATTTGTCTAAATTGTCAAGTTTGTTGATGGTATGTTCATAATATCTTTGTATCAGCCTTTAAACATTTTTTAAATGTGTGGTAGAAAAATGACCCTTTTTCATTTCCAATATTTGAAATTTACATCTTTTCTTGGTTTTCTTTATCCATGGGTTATCCATTACTTGGAATGTCTTTTCAGAGAACCAGCTTTTAATTTGTTGTTTTTCTTTATTAAATATTACCTATTTCATTAATCTTCCATCTTTATTACTCATTTTCTTCTGTGTTATTTGGATTTAATTTGCTATGTTTTAAAAAATTGCTTGGGATATACATATTTAAAAAACTTTCTTTGTAGTGCTATAAGTGGAGGGCTCACAAACTAGGGATATAGCTTACTACAATGGCAATTTTACTTTTGGGGGGCAACTTTCCTAGTGTAGAGCTGTGGCCATGATTATCATCCATAATGTTACAATTTAAAATGTTGCCCAACAGGTTGGTGGGGATCATCTTTTACACACCCTTTCATGTTATTATATAGTAGGAAGGAACTTAGAACTAGGGGTAACTGAACACAGTGGCCATGGCCTTGGGCAATGTAATTTTCATCTGTGTTCGAGATTAATCTATTAAGAGGACTGTATTCATTTCCTAGGCATGCCATAAGTACCACAATCTGGGTAACTTAGAACAACAAAAATTGATTGTCTGGCAGTTCTGGAGGCTAAAATCAAAGTGTAAGCAGAGTCACAATCCCTCTGAAACCTGTAGGGAAGGACCTTTCCTTCCTTTTCTTAGTTTCTGGTGATTGACTGTTACTCTTCACCTGTAGATGCCTTATTCTAACCATCTATCCTCACATAACATCTTTGTTCTTTGCATGTGTACCTTTGTGTTCAAATTTCTCCCTTTATAAGGACACCAGTCATATTGGATTAGGGCCCAGACTTATGATTTCATTTTAACTTCATTTCTTCTGCAAAGATCCTGTTTCTGAATATCATATTCGGAGCTACTGGGGGTTAGGACTCCAACATATCTTTTGGGGGGGGCGTTGGGAAAGAGACAATTCAACACACAAGAAGGACAATATCTATGCCAATTAAGAAGACTCCAACACGACACTAAATAGAAAATCAGACAAGGAGAGGTAAAGGAAAAAAAAAAAGCCTCCTTAAATATGGAGACATTTTGTTCCAATAACTGCAGGACCATCCCCTAGATTCACCAGTCTTCCTGGGCAATGCTACTCTGAGCATATGATCATACTGGTTTTTAGTTCTTGGTGTGAACATCTAATCACATGTAGCTCCTATATGTACAAAATTATTTGCTCCTGAGATTCAGATATATCACTCATGGGAAATCTGGCTCGGTATTGTGAGGCCAAATTGTATAAACTGCTTTAAAATGTGGGCATACTAAACAAAACCCATATTTCCAAGGTGACAGTAACATTAAGAGAAAAGCCATCTTTCAGAAAATGATCAGAAGCTAATGCATGCACTTCTAGAATACATTGAGGCTTCTCTCTGAAACCTTTTACCTTCCAGAAATTTAGTATCCTCTCTGTTCCCATGATTCTCTCAGTTGTCTGCAATGTTTCTTTCTAAATTGCACTTTAGTAGTATTACCCTCTAGGCAGCATCAATAGCTTTTTAAGACCAGAAAGCAGAGGGGCAAATGAACTACTAAGAATAGCTATATTCCTGGGTCAATTAAATCCAACTTGACATCCTTAGTGCATCTGTAATGTGATAATAATAATGATCTATCTTGTAGGGATGTTACAAGGTATAACAAATTAATGACTGTAAAGCACTCTGAAAATAGAAAGGGTTCAATAAAAGCTTATAATTATTAATGGTAATCATTTGCAACTGACCTAGATATTACAGTTAAGTTATAACATACATCTTGTAATCCATTCTTTTTGTAATTTTTGAACTTAACAGCACCAAGCTCAGTGATGAGAGGGGTTTTATGTTTCTATATTGCAGCCCTCCAGAGCCTTAGAAGGAGAAGCTTAGAAACAACATGATTCTTATGTCTCTTGATTTTAACATTTTCTTTTTCTTCTCTGTGGTTGAAATGGGAGATAAAGTCTTGATATCGCTTCATTTCTTCATTCATTCATCCAAGTGCTGGCCAGACCCCTGGAAGAATCCACATAGCTTCTCTGCCTCCTAAGGTAAAGTGCACCTAAATAAGGTCAAGTAAGGCCAGGTTTGAAGCTATCACTTCAAAAATGATTGCCCCTTTGGGTACTTACCAGAGCAGCCACCCAGTGGCTCAGACCAGCTTGGGTCTCTCTGTTCTGATTTTTTGACTAATTTAGTTTCCTCTCATCTTCACTAAGCTCCTATCTTCATCCTATGAGCACAGCCTGACCCAATGAATGACTATTTTTCCTGCTCAACACAACCTGTAATTGTTCTTAGACTCTGTAATAGGTTTTGCTTGTAATCATGAATGTTTCTTCTGTATTAGTTCTCCAGAGCCTTTAGAGGGAAATGCTTTATTCTGTTTTACCTTGGATTTGACTCATTGGTTTAAAGTTTTAGGACCTTAATCAAATATGTAGATCGCAGCATCTACAGATTTAGATCCTATAGTCTGAACTGTGATCTGCTTTCTCAGCTGGACCCATCCTTCCTCTCCCACCAGAGCCTGATTTTAGCATGGAAGGAAGGACACAGTGATTGCTACTTAGATTTGCATGAAGCCTAGAAAGGAAGTGCTCTAAGCCACTGGTATGGAATCCAAATCTGTCTCTTACTAGATGAACATTAAATTCTACTCTCTTATTTAAGGGACATAAATTCCATTTCAGTAGGTTGTGGTGAACATGTAGAAAGATCTTAAGTGTAAGGCACCTAGCTCAAAGCTGGTATATGATAGGTGTGCAAAAATGTTTGTTCCTTGATAATGTTTAGAACTATTGGTTTAAATCTGTTGCATCAGGCTGATTTCTCAAATCTCTATAGGTTTATGCTTTGTTTCTTCAGGCTGAAACTTGCTGTTTATTCATTAAATATATTTCTGAACTAGGTGTGTGGGGGGGAACAGGAAACCAAGATTAGCAAACTCCGGGGAAAAATGCATTTTATCTGTTTTCTTTAATTCTGCAAGACTCAGAACAAAGCTATCTGAGTCTAAATATCTGTTAATCTGTAAATCCCCCATAAAGAACAGGAGGCTCTGTCTCCTTGCTTGTACAATTCAGAAGTCAACCTCTAGGTCCAGGTTAGCTTTGTTCCTCATTGCTTATTTTCTAACCTTCAGGATTTGGAGAGAATCCTAATGGTGTTTTTTTTTTTTTTTTTTTTTTTTTTTTTTTTTGGTGGTGTTTTGTTTTGTTTTTCAAATGTGACTGCTAAGGGAGGCTTGTTAGAACCTAGTTTAGTGCAATTACAAGGTTAGATTCTAGGGCTGCTCACCCAGCATGCCTGCGACCCCCCAAGGACAAATTAATTTGAAGTGGGTGAAGAAGAACTGCAATCATTACCTTTTGTAGGGCCAAGGAGTGCTTGTTAGGAGCAAAATGTGCACGAGAATGCTAATAATGGTTCTGCAGTCTGAGCATTTCTGAATACTTTAGGCGCACAAATTGCTTTTGGTTGATGTAACTCTGTTTCTGGTGAAATTTGCTTCTCAAGGGAAGTGTAAAAGGAAGATATAAGTCTTTGTTAGGTCTGCTGTTCAGAGAAAAATGGCATTGCTTTCACAGAATGAGCACTAAGGCCGGAGAGGAGGATGGTTATGTCACAAATATTTATCTACATTTCGTCATTTGGTTATTAGAGCTAGCACAAAGCAAGTGCATCTGAAAGTTATTATAGGGTATGATGCAATTATGTTACAATGATTATTTCTGGGATGTAAGTCTTCAGATAACATAGCAAAGACAGGATGAGCTCCTTCTGAGTTCTTAACAAAGGAAGAGAGCTCCAATTCCTCAAACTCTTCTAGATTCTAGGCTACTTTAAAGTCCCTTGAGGTTTAAAGACTTTGGCATTTCTTGGAAACATGGGTAATAAAACAATCATATTCTAGATTCGTTAAATATCTTTCTCTTAAAGAGTTTAAGATGTTTATATGTATTTCCCCTCCTTTAAAAATGGAAATATTTCTATATATGCCTTTACATATAGAATAAAAACTGTTTGGGCTTCATTGATTTCTACATTATGGGATTGTACATTCTAAGGTTCACACTTCCTGCAATCCTGAGAGAGGCACAGCCCTGTTGAAAGATTAACCATGGGCCTGGATTCTATATCAGATGGGTTTTAGTAAATTTCCAGTCACTGCCTCATTTCAGGCAGGTTTAAGTAAATAATATTACCTCCCTGGACTTTCATCTGTGCTTCTAGAAAGTGGGGATTAATGTAGAAAAAGCCACTCAGCTGCTTATCTAGTATTATTATCGTGCCCCTAAAGTGCCCCCAAAGTGCCACATGGGTCTCCTATGCGGTTGTGAGGTGGATTAGTGGTACGGGAATGCTGAAGATGCTTAGGGCTCCTTCATCCTCCCCTCTTCTGGCTGCATACCCTGGTCTGCTTCACAAGCCTGTAGCCTGCAACAGGGTGGTGATCCAGGCTTCTCAGCTACCTTGGTAGAAACAGCCACTGTAGCTGCCCCCTTTAGATACAAGTGTCTGTCAAACTCCTGTATCCCATTCAGAGGTCACAGGATGCATTGGGAAGGCTACTTTACTCTGTCATCCGTCACACACTAAGGGTTATGACTACCTTAGAGACTGTGGCAAACTCAGGTGATGACTGTTTTCCCACAAAGAACCTCTTTTCTTTATTCTCTTGTCCCATTCTTTATTCCTTTGAAAGTAAACCTTTAACAAAATGCCTACTGCAGGAAGAAATCAGTAAATAGACTTTAAAAATTCACAGCTGAACACTCAAAAGGCTATTCAGTCGTGTATGCTGTTAAAAACCCGATCTTTTTATTTGCATATGGCAAAAAACTACCAGACATGCCGAATAAAATCTATATTTCTCATTCTTTCTCAACTCCTCCTACCTTTCAGAATAACAAAACAATTAAAGGATTTTAAAATAAAAAGACATTTTCAGGGCTACCAATTCACATCTAAACTACTATGAATTTAATTTTCTACTACTATTCACATTCACATTCACATTTTAGGCTCTTTCATCATATAGTAATCTGGCTTTACAAGTATAATCTTTAAGACCACCAAAGAGCATCTGCATTGATTCAGCAAGTTGAAGGGACTCAACAAAGGTAGAATGGCCAGCTAACATCTTTTAATTATCTAAGAATATGAAGCTTGCAGATTTCCCTTTGGGCTTCTACCAGCTTTTAATTTAAGAAATCCAAATAGAGTTCTCCCCATTTGACAGTGTATCCATTAGGAAGATTTCTAAACATCACCCCAAAAGACAAAACTACCAAGAGATAGTAAATAAGATTCAATAAATAGAACCTGTTTGAATGAATGACTCTTGGTGTTGTATTATTTTGATGCAGTTCTTGGAAACTTTCCCAGTTGGCTAATAATTGATGAGCCACTTGAACATATTGAGGCACAACTTTAAGAAGAAAATTTATTTGTCCTCATGGGCCTACCATTTAGAAAAATAATATTTCTGGAAAAATAATTAACTGCTTAAAAAGCATTTTTTTTCTCATTGGACAGATAATTAAGAAAGCGAATGATTGGCTCCTATTTTCTTAGCAGATACGGGGATTTTCCAGGGTTCTAGAAAGTTCAGCCCAAATGTCTCCTTATTCTGGGATGTGGCTGTGAAAGCAACAGATCTCTCTTTGTTTCTGAGGCAGGGCTGCAGTGGCAAGAGCTGACAAGCCCCAGGGTACCCATCAGGCATTCCAAGGCAATCCTCCTGCAGAGCCATGGGGAGAAATCAGTAGACCGGAGTGTTAATTAATCAGCAAAGTAATTAGATTAGGGTACAAGGTGGACAGCAAAGATTCACAGCATACAATGATGTAGAAAACAAATAAGAAAATCAAGAAGGGTGGTGGGCGAAGGAGAAAGGAAACCAAAGGAAGGAGGAAGATGAAACTAGGAGTAAAGTTGGGACTGAAAACACGGCTATAAAGTCCAGGGCACACAAAGAAGGCAGCAGGACTTAGCACACTGAAGACCAGAACAAGCCCCTACTCAGGTGTTGCATAACTAATCTCCATTTTTTTTTTCAACCAGAAAGACATTCCTTTCATAGTTTTTGTTATGGTTTGCATATGAAGTGTCCCCACAAAACTCCAGTGTTAGTGCAGAAATGTTCAGAGGTGAATAGTTGGATTGTGAGAGCTGTAACCTAATCAGTCCGACCTAGTTTGGACTGACAGGAGTGGTAACTGTAGAGACGTAGGGTGTGGCTAGAGGCAATGGGTCTCTGAGGACATGCCTTAAAAGGATGCATCTTCCCTGTGGCCTGTGTCTGTCTGCTTCCTGCCTGCAGCTTTCCTCTGCCATGCCCTTTCCCCATTGGTCACTGACTCATCTTGGGTCCAGTGCAATGATATTGGCCATCCTATGGACTGAGACCTCTGAAACCATGAGCCCCCAATCAACTTTTCCTCCTCTAAGTTGTTCTGGTCAGGTATTTGGTCACAGAGATTAAAAAAAAACTGACTTAAACATTTTTTTTTCTTTCTGGAATACCTGCAGCAACATATCTACATCAAACCCAGTGATTTGATTTTTTTGTGGTCATTCAGTATAATTCCTCCAATGTAGGCAGAAGAATGATCAGAGCTCTAGAGTGAAGTAGGAATGACAAGCTGAGCTTCATAACAATCTAGTTGTACATTCTTATTTCCTGTTCCTTTCTTAAGCTTTCTCTATACCAAAGGAGGAAAAGGAAAAGGAAGTAAATATTCTTTTTATTCTCACCCTATGTTAAGTGCTGGGCTAGGAGATTTGCATATGTTACTTCATGCAAGAGTTATTATTTCCCCCATTTCATAAATGAAAGAGGCCCCAAGAGGTTAATAAACTTACCCGATGTTGATATGTGTCAGAGACAGGGTTTGGATTTGCAACTGACTTAGACAGTAAATCAAAGACAGCTGGGATTTTGTTTAAATAAATCAATGAAGAAGATCTTTCAAAGTGTCTGTCACGTGCCTAGCCTTGAAGAGGTTCCATAACTCCACCAAGCTCCCCCGTCTATTTTCTAACTCTCAGCATGGGGAAAAGGGCAGGGAGGAATGTCTGTGAATAAAAGAGGAGTAAAAGGGATTTGATCCTTTTTGTATTCCAGTGAGGTTTCATTTTTCTACCTTATTATTTTTTTTCCCTGATCATTCTCCCTTAAGCAATATATATTGGTCAGGATATTAAAAATGAGCAGAATATAATTTTTTTTCAGCCACTCTTTATCTAAGCAAGACATAGATAGCTAGGGGTAATTTCAATCCATTTTGGAGAAAAAGGCTGCCCGCCTTGGCATGTTTTTATCCATAATACCATCAGGGCTGCAGATGAATCCAGGACAAAGCGTTTTTCATTGTATTATGTGCGAGAGAAATAGAGTCAAAGTCATCTTAACTTTGTAATGAATAGCATTTTGTCAGAGTGAATATTTGGCTCATGGGAGGTTAAAGGAGAAACAGGACTAAAATGCTTTAATAGTCCAGAGACTAGCACGGTGAAATGAATTTATTGCTTTTAGTGGAGTCCCCAGTGGAGAGTACATAATGAAACTCACTATCTGATAAGGCCGCCTTGCTGAGGAGGCTCACTGGCAGACAGGCACAGCATACTGAATACTGGGCTGTCAAGAGACCTAAGGTGACCCTCATATCCGAAGCAGAAGTAGCAGGTTGCTTCCCTGTCTGGGTGGATTGATATGCAGAATAAATGTGCAAAAAAGTTCCTGGGGTGGGGTGGTGAGGAGGGGCCAGGGGTCTATTGGTAGTTCTGTCTGAAGCCATTCATTTTCTGGATTGTCCATCCAGACAGTCTGGACAGCCTGGACACGCATGGAAAGCCAACAGCCTGACTGTACTTGAATTAGCAATAAAATGAATCATATACATTTGCTTCCTGAAGGGACTATTTTTAGCAGACCCAGAGGACTATGGGACATATTTGGATGCTGAATAACAAAGTGAATTAATTTAGCACCTCTGATGTCTGGCTACCAGGTTACTCATTGGACAGAAGAAAAAAATGACAGATAGAGAAAGACCACTTTTTGCAAAAGGCATACAAAAGACTGATGCTCCTTTTGTCTGGAAGAAAAGATTTGTTGTGGGGAGGGGAATTTAATTTTGTCTGGGTTAAAACATTTTCATAGCCTCCAAGATGAAGAGGAACCCAAGAGAGTCAAATAGCATAAGCAACGTCAGAACTAAGAAAATAGAAATGAAAGGAGAGAAACATAAACATCTCTCTAGATAGAACTCCAGTGAGTCAGTGGAGGGCAGGAGACAATTCATCTGCTGCTTGATCCTCATCCCCAAGAGCCATATCACTTTAATTGTAAATATTAACTCATATTAATTGTACAAACTAATGGGTTTCACTGTGATGTTTCCATACATGCATATATTGTGCTGTAATCATATCTACCCTCCCTAAGAGGTATGTATTGAAGTTTTCATTCCTTGATTTACCTTATTTTTGTATGTGTAATAGTAAATCATTTGTTTATCTTACATTTTACTGGATTGAATATTGCCTAAGAATAGAGACTTACTGGAGAGAATAGAAATGGTATAACCACTTTGGAAAATAAGATAGCGCTGTCTTCTAATATCAAACCTTAATATACTCCAATATTTAGCAATTTTATTTCTAGTATATACTCAAGACAGACTCTTGCATATAAACAATATGGGGTTTGTGTAAGTGCATTCACAATACCAAAACCTGAAAACAAATACCCATTATGGGAAAGAATAAATAAATGATCATTTAAAAAAATTGAACATAGCAAGTAAATAGTAGTTAAATTAACCACAGCAATTTTGCAACAAAACGGGCAAATCTGTGTTATATAGTGTTAGTTAGGGAAAAACCAACACACATAGTCTTATTCCATTTTGTATTGCTATGACAAAATACCTGAGAAGGATTACTTTAGAAAGTAAAGAGGCTTATTTGGCTCACAATTCTGGTGGAGAGAAGAGCCAAACAGCATAACATCAGTGCCCTTCATAAGGATCCTTTACTGTGTCACAACATGACAGAGAAGCGGAAAGAGAACAAGCTATGTGCAAGAGGGCTAATCACATAGGGCAGGCTTGCTTTATAACAACCCATTCTGTGAGAATTAACCCAAGAATGATACCAATCCCTCTGTTGGTAGTGCACCCATGGTCTAATCGTCTACACTAGGTGCTGCTTCTTGAAGGTGCAGCTGTATATAGTTTGTCAAGGTCCCGGTGTATATTTCAGGTGGGGGATTTGCAGGTACTTAATACGAATGACCAAATAATAAATAAACAGACGTGGATATGCCCCAGCCATTGATTAGAATGTATCTAAGGATTATTATAATGAGTATAATTCTGGGTTACCTAAGATTCAAAGAGAAAAAAAAATTAAGCTGGCCCCAGAACAGTTCATTTAGTATTTGGAGTTAAACAGGATTTCAGAGCTATGATGACAGAATAAAATATTTGAATGTAATCAGACTCTGTGGTAATAATGTTCTTCATTATTAGTACTCCAAGCAGGGTGGTTCTCACCTGCTGGCCCATGTTCAAGAGTCTGGAATTAAGCACTGACATAATTTGTACAAATAATTTTTTCCTGAATATTCCAATATTTATTTTTTTTCAACATTTTATAATGAAGACATTAAATATACAGCAAAGTGGAAAGAATTTTACAATGAATATTCTTAGATCTATTACTTAGATTCTATCATTAATATTTTAGTCTATTTATTTTATCATCTGTCCACCCATCTTTCATTGAATCCACCAATCTTTTTTGTTGCATTTCAGAGTAAATTTACAAATATCTAATACATTCCTCCCTAAATACTTCAGCATTCGTATCTTTAACTAGATCCAACATCTATTTGCATTTCTGATGTGCAAGGGTCTATAGGTGAAGAAAAATCAAAGCGTTTCTTGAGTGAAAAAGAAAATTGAGTTTCAAGTGGATTGGAAACTGACAGCAATCCAAAGAAGGTGGTTGCAAAACAAAAAATGCTTTTAAATAAATGGGCTCCAGCATTTGAGGAGCAGCAGGACAAGGAACAGAGTGCTGTTCTGCTAGCAGAGGAAGACAGTCCTGCTGAATGTGGCCCAAGAGAAACCCAGGCCTGAGCCAGCCAGGCAGCACAAAGTAAATGCACCTCAGAACTGTAGAGAGGAAAAGCAAGTCCTCCAGCGCCAGGTGGCCAACGAGTCAGTTTATATGGCTTCTACAACAGGAGCACTTGCAGGCAGGCTTCCAGAATCATTGCTGCTTGGCTTATGCTCTGAGCTGAACTGGACATGATCCTTCAGCCAGGAGAAGCCTGAGCTCTTTTTTTTTTTTTGTATCAGGGATTGAACCTAGGGGTGATTAACCACTGAGCCACATCCACAGCCCTTTTTTATTCTTTATTTTGAGACAGGATCTTACTAAGTTGTTGAGGGCTTTGCTAAGTTGTGGAGGCTAGCTTTGAACTTGGGATCCTCCTGCCTCAGCCTGAGTTCTTCCAAACCAACATTGACAGACCTTGGCAATCGTATTTCACTCCAGGATGACATCATAATTATCTGACAAAGGGGTTGAGATGACTACCACTCTTCCAATTCAGTACTCTCCTGCTGGAGCTTCTCGGGGGCTAGAGGGACTTCAGTGTTCCCTACTCTTTCAGCTCCATTTCATAGAAAGAGATGATGGATTGTGTTAACCCAAGTTAGTCCATTGCATAGATTTTCCAACTTCCCCCACATAATTACTGTCCTGTGAAAATGACCCAGGAGAACCAATTTTGGCAGTTGTCAGAGAACTCCAGTGAGACTACACAGGTAAAGCTTGGGCAGGAGCAAAACATAAATTTATTTATTTAAGAGTAACAACAATTACTTAGAAGAATGGCTTCTTTCCACACTCAAGCTTCATCAACCCAAGTAAAAAGGCTCTACCTTCTTTTACACTTTGGGTTTCTGTGTAAGATTTCACTTGAGCAAAGGGTTCTACAGCTTTTACAAGTTTTTTTTTTTTTTTAAATAATAATGTCTAGAGTTGTGATTCTTAACTTTAAGTAGACAATGAACGAGCTTCTAAAAAATACCAGCACCCTGCTAAAGATTCTGATTCATTTGGGGTGGAGTTTGGGCATTGTCATAAAAACAAACCAAACAAAAAAGAAAAACAAAAGCAAACTTCCCAGATGATTTTACTGATATCCAGCATATGAAACTACTGGTCTAGACAGGAAAGAGGTCAGGACCAGGCAAAGTGCTGAAAACCTTCAGGACTGCCAAAAGGGACCCTAGCAGGGAAAGCAGACACAAAATATCAGAGTTGAATTAGGGCTTTCCTGGGCCAACATCTCTTAAAGTTGATGCATAGCTAACTGTCGTGTCTTAGTCACTGACGCAAGTCAGCTTAATATAATCCCTCAGGCCACGTAAACCAGGATGACTGCAGTCAAAAGCAAGAATTCAGACATTTATTTAATGCTGACCTTGATTTAAAAGAATAACCTAATTAGAATTTTAAAATACATGTTATTCCCACACAATCATTCTGGTACCTAGTCCCATCCTCAGGGCCTTGTAGGAGGTCTTCAGGCACAAGAACAGAATATAAAATGGCAGTAAGTAAGGAAAATAGGTCAAAAGATACTGCCTTGGTGTCAACTGGTGGGAATTAAGGTTCTATTTTCAGGGCCACATGAGATTCTCTCCTGCATGAGAACTTTTTTTCTCAGGGGTCTTTGAGAAGTCCAGAGGGTCAGCTACCTCCCAAGGAAGTGGGGAGGATGAGGGGGCTGGACTAGGAAAGTCCTGTGGGTGCGGATGTGGTGGCCTCTGGAGCCTTCTCTGCCAAGAAGAATCCCTGGTTCTACAAAAAAGCCACCAGAAACCAATCACTCGGACTTCGCCGATAGCTGAGGGGAGACTTTTCCCTTTTTGAGAATGCCTGAAGCCACTGACCCTCTGGAGATTTCCTAAGCCTGCCTGCTGGGGTCCACAGTTCTTGCGTGCAGAACAGGAAAGTTAAGACCCTGAAGTAGTCCTGAGGAGATTTCCTTGGAAGTCCCACCATGGCTGGGGCTGAGAAAGGAAGTGTAGGCCCAAATGCTGAGGGCAGGAGCATACCCTGAACCTGTCTTGATAGTCTTGCCACTTTTATTTTTAGAAGCTGTTCCTTTGCCTCCAGAATGCCTTTCACCCTCTTAGGCTTGGTGAATAGTGCTCATATTTCAAGACCACTTTTAAAGGTTATCTCCCCTGTAGAGTCTTCCCGGATACCCTGACAGAATTGGTTGCTCCTAGAACACTTGATTTATTTCTCTATTTTAGCATCTGTCTTCAGATTTGTCTCCCCATTGGCTGTAAGCTTTACTGAACATAAGTAGGCAGTATCTCAGTCCTCTGTGTACCCATTGCCTAGACCAGAGACACACAACGAAGTCTTATGAGGCAAATCTTTCCTCCCTCCCTCCCTCCCTTCCTTCCTTCCTTCCTTCCTTCCTTCCTTCCTTCCTTCCTTCCTTCCTTCCTTCCGTCTTTCCTCCCTTCCTTTCTTAATACTCATATCTTAAAACTGTGATTTAATTATCTCTTATAATAGGACAAGTAAATTATGACTTAGAAGATACATTCAACTCTAAATATTTATTAAGAAATGACTATATGCCAGGCATTGTGGTCTCTTCTCTGGATGCCAAGCTGAATGGAAGAGAGTTTCTGGCCTCTGGGCACTACAATTGTACTGGGAGACAAATATTATAGGGGTGTGAGCTGAGCTTCTTTAGAAGCAGGAACAAGGCCGTGTGGAAGCAGAGAAGGATGTGTTTGCCTCTCCTGGATATTAAAAGAAAGATTGCCTAAAGAGGGTGTGAGAATTTAGCAACAAGTAACAGTGAATAGTTGGGGGATGGGGGGTAATAGGAATAAATAGGGGACACTTTAGAGTTTAGATTTAGAATCATGATGAGGAAAAGAGTTCAGAAATGGACTTTTAGCTGATTACTCTAGGGGGAAGCTGCTTCATTTTCTTGGACCATGATGCTTCTGAAGATAATCATACCTTAAAGAAAAAATGAAAAATTTAAAAAAAAAGAAAAAAAAAAAGAAAATGACTCCTTCAGCCCATTGGTTTGACCCCAAATTGGCACCCCCACCCCATTTTGAGGGACCATAAGATATAAAAAACTTTTTCCTGTAAACTGAGTCTGATTTTATACAACCCCAGCAAGCAAAAACAAGGCTCCCATATCATTTTGTCAGGGAGAGGCCAGTAATTTTAGGGTGGGAACTGATCCATTTACACAATGAGAGAATTTCCCTCCTGCGCAGAGTGTTCCCTAGCAATTTGTGGTCTCACCGAATGCCATTTATAGTTCCTACAGTGGCAAGAAAATTAGGGGGCAGAGTGATTATTACTCTAATGGCAAACCTGAAGGAGGCCTGGGTCATACTGGTCGACTTTCCCTTTCATGCCAGCAAGGGACTGCCCTGCTTGGCTTTCAGCATAGAAGCAGCAAACTGAAAAGGCCAATTAGTTCCCCTCTTAGATATTATCTTTTAGCCTGAGTGTCCCTTCATTAGTGACTAACTATAGCCTGGGGTTTGAAGTCATTGCCTGAAATAATGCTTCATCTTCATTAAAAAAAAAAAAAAAAAAAAAATCTTAACTGCTTCTTTGGGGGGGAAGACCAGGAGATCAAGAGCCTGGATCTCAATGAAAAGGAGGTCCCCAAAGAAGGCCTGACTATATTGCACAAAGCCTCCCTATCGACATTTCTAAACAGTTCATTTAAATGTTGTACTGTATTCCTGCTAAATACTTGGATGGTTCCCAATTTGCACTTTGCAGAGAAGAAATAAACATGATCTTCCCGTCTGGATTGTATGGAGAGGTATTCATAGCAGGATCTCCCTTTGTTGTGCTCAGCTAATTGCTAATTATGTAGTGATGGATGTAAATTGCACAGTTGGCATTTCAGGCTCACAGGCTCGCTAGCTAGTCCCTCTCCTTAAAGGAGAAAGGCTGAGAAAGGCTGAAATACTAAGGGAACCCAGCCATCTCTTTACCCATGAAAATAAAGTCTAACCGGGTGAAATAACCTAACAGAAGAGCAGAAAGAAGGAATAAGGACCCTAGAAGTGGGTCCTGCCCAGACTCTGCTCAGATTTCAAGGTAGAGGGTGATGGGAAAGGTGTTCTGAGAGTCTCACTTAACATGGGAAGAAGAATGGATGCCTTTACTTGCAGGACTAGCAATTTTTCTATCTCCAGATGCTTTGTTCACAGAATGAATAAATAACAGAAGAGTGTCTTGAGGTTTGAGGCCTGTGAATTGTCCAATAACAAGCTTATGGAGTGAGCCCTGTTGTTCACCCAATATGAAATTAGAAACCCAGGAAGGGCTAATGATTCTGCCAAACCAGCCTGCTAGTTAGAGCTAAAGCAATATCACATTTGTTGTCAGTCTTATGCTGCTGTGGCCACAGCCAGGTAGCTATCTTTGCATTATGTTTATGTCATTTGGAATTTGTTTTGCAAGCTCATTTGAAGTAGGAAAGTTTTTATTTATGACTTTCTCTCTGTTACATCTTTGAAGCTGAGAAAATAAAAATTAGCTCGGAGAAGGAAAGTAAAATATTTACCCATTACTCATCATGCTGGAATAACAGATATGCATAAAGCCAGCTGCAAAGTTATCAGCAACCCATATTCTTCCCGAGGACCTTCTGTCATTGTAAAGTGTCATAACGACCCCCATCCCAAAAAGGATTTTTCTTTTACTTATTTACTGAGAAATTTGTTTTCTAAAATCATAGATTGTCTGTAATTTTTTTGCAGTTTGAAATTATGTCAGTTCCACTTTTGCCTGGAACATCTGAGTCATTTTGCAACAACAGAGAAGCAGCCTCAATTCCCAAACCAGGTAAGGATTCCTGAGCACAACATTTCACGTTACCTCACTTTGCAGATTCCTAGGAAACAAGATACAGAGTCTTCTTTCCAGTCCTCACATAATGTTGACCCTTTTATACAGTCCTATTTCATGTTGAGCCTATCAAAACACTCTTCGTTCCACATTGGGTTCCCACTTCACACCCAGTAGGGTGGCTATCATCAAAAACATGTAAAATAAGTGTTTGCAAGGATGTGAGGAAATTGGAAACTTACACATTGTTGGTGGGAATGTAAAATGTTGTAGCCACCCCGGAGAAGAAAATATTAAATATAGGATTATGATCCTGAAATGACACTTCTGAGCATGTAGCAAAAATAATTGAATGCAGGAACTCAAATAGATCTTCGCGCACCAATATTCATGAAGCTGCATTTGTTCTCAGCCAAAAGGTGAACAAACTGAGTATCTACCATGGACAAGTGAATAAAGCAAATATTGTTCAGCCTTAAAAAAGGATGCAAATTCAGAAATTTGCTAGAGCATATATGAACCTTTAGGACATTATGCTCAGCAAAAGAAAGCAGCCATAAGACTGATACTGTATGAGCCTGCCTATATGTGGTCTTTAAATTAGTCAAATTCATAGAGACAGAAAGTCAACTGGTGGTGACCAGAGGATGAAGGTGGAGGTGGTGAAATTGGGAGTCAATATTTAATGTGTGTGGAGTTTTAGTTGTGCAAGATAAAAAAGAATTTTGGGAATAGATGGTGGTGGTACAGGGATAGTTGTGTAACCAAGTGAATGTACTTACACTACTGGACTTGAACATGGTGAAGATGGCCCAAACCCCCAGACCTCTTTATTTAAATTTTTTTCACTCAAAATGCACTCTTACCCAATCTTATACTAATTGCATTTCCCCCCTGTTTTCTCTGAGATGCCCATAGTTCCTCTGGGGTGCTGTCTCCCTTGTAGCAAGCAGCCAAGGGGAGCTAATAAGCCTGACTTTGTTGGACTGTAGTTTTGTCCAAGGTGACTTTGGTTGATTGGACTCAAGGTTTTCACTATTCTCTGTCTCAAAAACTAGATCTTATTATCATGTAATTTTGAGACCACTGTCATATGGTGGGGGTATCGCAGATTCATTCACTGAGCAAACAAAGGAAAACTTAATTCAGTTTCCAGTTGAGGACTGGTTTGTTCTCCCTCTCCCAGGGCTCTGAGTTGCCAGGAAGCCATGGCTCCAGGCAGCATACACAGCATCTTTTCAAGAGTCCCACTGCGAGCTTCCTGACTCCGACTGATCCCAGCTGTTCTGTTGCTTCTCTTTTTCACTATTCTGAGATCTCCTGTTTCTGGCTCACAGATACATATGCATGCATTGATTCATTTTTTAAACACTGTCTATGCCCATGCGATTGTCAATTATTGCTGTTTTTTTTTTTTTTTTAACCAGCATTTGAGGGTGAGGGATAGAAAATGGAGCAAAGCCTAAAGACACTATGTCATTCTGCACAGTTCTGAGCTAAAAAAAACTTTATTAACGTTGAGCTCTAAAAAGATTATAGAGCTCCTGGGTCATATGAATTTAAAATGAAAATACTACTAAGCTGTAAAAATAAGTGTAAAGCTATCTAACAGCATTCTGGTTTTCTCAAATAAAATTACTTTTATCTTTAATTTTATTTTTGATTATTTTTAATTTTTTTTTTTGCAGAGTTGGAGATCGAACCCAGAACCTGTCCCATGCTAGACAAGTGCTCTACCACTGAGCCATATCTCCAGTTCTTATTTTATTTTTAATTGACATGTTATCAAGGCACAAATCCATGGAGTGCAATGTGATGTTTTGATACACATATATAGCTTGCATAAAGACCAAATCAGTAATTAGCATATATATATCACCAAATATATCACCTCCAACATTCATTTATTGTTTCTTTGAGTTGATTTAATTTTTTTTTTTAGTACTGGGGATTGAACTCAGGGCACTTTACCAGTGAGCTGCATCCCCAGATTACCTCCCCTAGCTTTAAATTTTTATTTTAGTGTGAGACAGGATCTCACTAAGTTGCTGAGGCTGGTCTCCAACTTGCGTTCCTCCTGCCTCAGCTTCCCCATTCACTGGGATTACAGGCATGCACCACCCACCTGCTGTTCCTTTGTGTTGAAGCACTCAAGATCTTCTCTTCTAGCTCCTTTGAAATGTACATTACCCATATTTTTCAGCTCTCAAGATTTTCCCCATTTTCTTTGCTGGCTCTGCTGTACTAGTCTCTCCAATATGTGCACTAGGTAACCCAAAGTTAAACTACTACCAACAGGTAAGTAAAGAGGGAATGAGGAAGCAGAAAGGAAAAATGCCTTTCCTTTCTGTTTCTTCTAAAGCGATGTAAGCATGAGGGCCTTTGTCCTGCTCTGCAGTGATAGTGTTTGGTGGTTCTTAGTAGAAATCCTCTTTCCAGGCTTTGTTGCTAAGGAAGGTCCACTAGGAAGAACCAGCCCCTGTCTCTTGTGTTTCCCAAATCTCACTGCCATCTCTATGTTCTTTTTAAGAAAAGTTCTTAGTTCACCAGACATTCCAAACCGAGTAGACTTTCACAGCAGTGCAAAATGGAAAGGATCCTCTGCAATGTCCTAATGTAGTGAGGTTCAAGGTTGTTCCTGGAATGGTCAAAGCACCCACCTCACCTTGTACAACAACCTGATTTCACTAGTGGTGAGAAGACTAGTTTGGCCAGAAGGACAATAAATATCTCTAATCTTGGCATCTTACCCCATAGGAACTTTTGCCTAAAATCGCCTACAACAAATAACATATTTTAAAAATCATACCCAGTGTCTTAAATCACACTTTCAATGCCTACCTTCAATTCTAGCCTACTTTGGCCAGCTCTTTGATGAAAAAGCAAAACAAAACAAAAATCTAAATTACTTTTTCTTGGGGGGGGTACCGGTAATTGAACTCAGGGGCACTCAACCACTGAGCCACATCCCCAACCCTATTTTGTATTTTATTTAGAGACAGAGTCTCACTGAGTTACTTAGTGCCCCGATTTTGCTGAGTCTGGCTTTGAACTTGTGATCCTCCTGTCTCAGCCTCCTGAGCCTCTGGGATTATAGGCGTGCACCACCCTGCCCAGTTCAATTACTCTTAATAGAGCCTAACTAGAGAATATTGTGAAGTTGCTTTATTATGGGTTCTTTTTTTCCTTCTGGGGATACACTTGTACAATTCCTGTTTTCTGCCCCGGATATTTATCTCACATCTCATTATTGTAAAGCATTGGAAATAATTTAAGCATTACATAGGGAAAAGCAGTAGGATTTCAAGATCAGAATATTGGGTTTTAGTTTCAGTTTGGATGATTGTTAGTTCTTAGAAAACATCTTTGGTCCTGTTTACTCATCTGTTAGTTTGGATGATAAGGGGTAGCTGCATTACTAAAGTCTCTTTTGTCTATGAATTTCCATAGTTTAAGATGCATAATTTTCCATGGTACTTTACCTGTTGGAGAGTCATTCTTCTCTGGAATTTACTCATTTTAATACGGAGATCTTGGTATCAAAAGTCTTCTAAATCCGTAGATTTTTCATGGTGAGAATTTTGGATACCACAGCAGATTGACAGAGAAATTATTTTCTGTGGACATCTTTCAAGAGACCTTAAATCACAAAGTAAGTTGATTTGCTCATTTGTAAATTTGGAGTGGGGAAAGAAAGTGAAGCATGAATTTTAATTCCCTGGCTTAAGTACTTTCACCCATTTGAGTTTTGCCTGTGTGTATTCAGCATTAATGTGATGCTCTTGTGGTCATTTGCTGTTTTAACAAAGCTTTGTCTATATAACTCCTTATTGTTTCTCCATTTTCCACTGGTTTATTTATGACTTCCAGGACATACATTGCTTGTGGTTAAATTTATGTTGCTAAATAACACCATTGTAAATTAGACACCACTAGTCCCTGATCCTGTTTAGATCTCATCAGTGGAGGTCTATTAACTCTGAGATATTTTCAGTCACAGATAAATTGCTCTGTTCAATTTGCATTTCAGTAATTTTCTGATTTAGACATGGGGTTGGTAATGGGCATAATAATTCAGGAAGGGTGAGTTGAAGCGAGGGAATCTCCTGAAATGCTTGCATCTTTAGCAACATCCCAAAATAGTCCGTTTTCCATTATGCAGTATCTTTCTATATCTGAATACATAAAAGTTAATTATGTTTATAAAGCAGTGTTGGAAACGGTGTTGGCTATTTCCCTCTCTTGGTATATTTTGCTATCAATTTGAATTGAAATTGGTTTGATAAGAAGTCTTGTCTCAAGGGTCCATTTTAATAGGAGTGTTTCTGATTTGTAATAATTTATTAAAATACATGGACTATGAGAAGAATAGCCAACTCTTAGGAAAAATTGATCATGGCTCGGGTCATAGCTCAGTGGTAGAGTACTTATCTAGTACGTGAGAGGCACTAGGTTCGACCCTCAGCCCCACATAAAAATAAAAATAAATTTTAAAAAGGTATTGTGTCCATCTACAACTAAAAACAATTGAAAAAAAATTGGTCATTGGTTTTATGGCTTGATTTCTGCTGTGGCTTCTCAAGGCTTAATTTTTGCATTAAATCTTTCCTGCTAATTTTCTTTTACTTGGGCTTTTTGAGAAAGGGGCTTAGTTTTGTTTTCTTATAGACCTCACCCAGTGCTAGATAACAAGGGGTACATAGCAGTTTAAGTAGAATTCACGATCTGAGCCATAAAACATAGCTCTTGTCTAAAGAAGAAGGAGAAGAACAACAACATACATACTTATACACAAAGCGTGAGAAGTGGTTTATTGATTGGTTGCTTTGTCTTCAAAATGCCAAACAAATGGCTGGGTGATTTTTTTTTCCATTATTGAAGTTATGTATTTGTATGTAGGAGGTAGAGAGCACTTCATCAACTTTCCTGACAGGTTGTTTTTGCCTTCTGAAAACAGAGCTTTTAAACGAAAAAAAACAACAACAACAACAAAAAAACTGGATCCATTAACTCATATGAAATTGCTTTAACTCTATGAATTACAGAAATGTGATGTACAGGTGTGTGTGTTCATATAATTACATACAAAATATTTAAATTGTAGAAGGAAAAAGAGCTTGACCATTGCCCTTGAAGGTATTTCTGTCTGTGTTGAAAAAATAGCCATATATATTCATGAAAAGAGAACATTATAGAACAGAATAAAATAGAGCTGGGGTGCAGCTCAGTGTAAGAACATTTGCTTAGAATGCATAATCTCTGTGCCTCGAATACAGAACAGCATAACCAAAATATACCAAAAAAAAAAAAAGGAAGAAAGAAAACAGACAAATAAAAAGCTCACTGTCCTCAAAAACTCTGGGTCTATCTCCCAGAAACAGTAATTATTATCAGTTTCTTATACAGCTTTCTTGGAATGTTTAATAAACATACACATATGTGCGCACACATACACATTCTATAGAAGGCTTTGTGTTTTGCTTGAATGTTGACTATAATAGTCATTGTTTCATATCAGCAAACAGATTTCTTTCATATATATATATATATATAGAATCCAGGGCTTTGTGTATCTGCTAGGCAAGCACTTTGCCACTGAGCTATACCTTTAGCCTCCTCTTTAATTTTAATGGCTGCAAAGTATTTGCTTACATGGTTGTATCAATGTTTTTTAATATTTCAAAGTTGTTGATAGACCTTTATTTTATTTATTTATCTGTGGTGCTGAGAATTGAACCCAGTGCTTCACACATGCCCCGCAAGTGTGCTACCGCTGAGCCCCAGCCCCATCCCTGGGTATATCAAATTTAATTAAAGTCTCATATTGGTTTAAATGTAATATTTACTGCTACAATCAAAGTTAGAAATGACTAGCCAGTTACACAAATGCCTTAACATGCTTATGTAAAATATGTTTGTTTTAAATTTTGGTCAATACTATCAAACGAAAATACTTTCTACTTGTAATATATAAAAGTAGCTGTCCTAGTTTATGCTGCTATCACAAATAACTTAGACCAGGTAATTTATAAATAATAGAAAGTTATTTCTCACAGTTCTGTAGGCTGGAAGTTTAAGATATAAGTGGGAGCAGGGTTGATTTCCCCTGAAACCTCTTTCCTAAGCTTGCAGATGGCTGCCTAGCTACTGTGTTCTGACATGGCCTCTTCTCTGTGCACATGCATTCCTGGTATTTCTTTTTATTCTTATTAGGACACCAAGAATATTGGATGAGGACCCCACACTTATGACTTCATTATAATCTCAGTGACTTCATTGAAGGCGCCATCTACAAAATCAATCACGCTGGGAGTTAGGAGTTCAACAAAATAATTTTGGAGGCACTATTGTTTGAATATGGTTCAAGTCTGTCTTCCAGATGTTTATGTGCTAGAAGCTTCATCTCAATTGTAGCCCTGTTGGGAGGAGGTGGAACCTTTGAAAATTGAGTCCTAGTGGAAGGTGGTTGGGTCATTGAGGATGCTACACTCAAATGGGTTAATGTAACACTATTGGGATCCTAGCAGCCCCTTTGAGAGTAATTTATAAAAGCAGTGATCTCCTCTGCCTTTGTGTCTTGCCGTGTGATCTTTTCTGCCTGCTTTCCCACCACTGTTACATTATCTTTCACAATGCCCTCACCAAAACCAAGCAAAAGCTGGTGCCATGCTCTTGAACATCTAGAACCAAAAGCTAAATACACTTCTTTTATTTATTAAGCACCAAGCTTTAGGTGTCTTGTCATAGCAACAGAACACAGACTAGTACAGGAGGGGATACAATTGAATCCATAACACTGGAGGAGTCTGAGGAGAGTAGGAGTGGTAGATAAGTTGAAGATAGATATAAAGGAGTGATTATAATTATGGGCCATGGGAGGGAATTAAAGTAAGTAGAAAGGAGATTAAAGACTCAAGATTAGTGAGAGAAAGTAGGCTTAATGGTCTCCCTTATCTCAGTGTTAAGGGTCAAAGAATTGTTGAAGATGGTACAATAGAGACAAGCAACTGGAAATTTGGAGTAGGAGCCAGAGAGCAGATGCCTGATGTAGAATTGTGGAGGGATTATAGTTATTGGTCATGAAATGTTTGACTTTGGGACAGGCCTTACCTGAGGTGAGGGATAAGAACACCAGAGGAAAGGAAGTCAAAGAAGACAGATGCCAGAGTGTTATAAAGATCACTTCTGCATACACTGACATCATGAAGAATTAAGGCAGAAGGAGTGTTGAAGAGAAGGGAAGTGAACCATGGTCTCCAAATCTTCAAGAAACGAAGGGCAATGGTCTGGGACAATGGGAAACTGTAACAGAATGCTATTCTTAGGACATGACTGTGGATGCTGGAGATAATGAGAAAGAGGAGGACACCATCTGATTTATGGGTCTAGAGAGTAGGGAGGGAAGGAGAAAAAGCAGATGTCCCTGAACAGCGTTGTGGAAAAGCAGTGTCCTCTGGCAGTGTGGGGTGCAGTTGGAACAGCATGGTGAGGGGGAATCACGTCCACAGTCGTGCTTTTCACAGTAGCCAAGAAATTGGAAAAATGGAAGTGTCCATCACAATGAACAGCTGAAGAAAACATGGTAACATGGACACAATAGAATACTATTTAGCCATAATAGGAATGGGATTCAGTCCTTTTTTAAAAAGAGAATTTTATTTGTTCTTTTTAGTTATACATGACAGTTCAATGTATCTTGACATGTTATACATACATGGAGTCTAATAACTTCCTATACTTGTGATTGTACATGATGTGGGCTTACACTGGTTGTGTATTCATATATGGCCATAGAAAAGTTAATGTCCAATTTATTCTACTGTCTTAGAATCCCGTCATTTTTGATAACATGGATGGAAATGGGGATATTGATTAAGTGAAATAAACCGGGCACAGGTAAAACGAGCCCCACAGGATCTCACTTACGTGTGGAAATTAAAAGCATTGATCTCATAGGAAGGTGAAAGTAGAATGGTGGTTGCCAATGGGTGGGGAGAGTCGGGTTGCGGGAGGGATGGGGAGAATGGATGGGTGGGTGCTAAGTTAAAGTTCAGCAGGGAGATTATAGATAGGAATGAAGTAAGTGTACATTTCAAAAGGTATAAGAAAAAAGTTTGAAAGTCCTTACTATAAAGAAATGATAAATGTTTGAAGAAATAGATATGTTTAACTTGATTTAAACATTTCACAATATGTTTATGTTGAAATACCACAAGTTACCCCTTATATATGTATAATTTAGTGTTTTTATGTACCCGTTAAAATAAATTTAATAAAAACAACTGTTTATTTACTAATATATTTATGTGTTTATTTATGATACTGGGAGCATTCTGCCTCTGAGCTACATCCCCAGCCCTTTTTAGTTTTATTTTGAGACAGGGTCTCATTAAGTTGCTCAGATTGGCTCACAACTCGTGATCCTCCTGTCTCAGACTCCTGAGTAGCTGGGATTATGGGCATGTGCTACCCCACCTGCCATAGTAAAATTTAGATACACACAAAAACAAGTGGCAGGAACATTCAGAGAAGTTAAGGGCATAGGAGACCTGTTTTTGATTGACAACACAGTGGGATGGTTTTAGGAATTTGGGATGGGTGAGAGGTGGGGCCCAAAACGAGAGGTATGGACCAAATGGGAGTACATGTCCAGTAATGAGGGGGGAATCCTGGTCTTCTTTTGGTGATTGATATGCACAGGAATAAAAGTCAAGATAGGAATCAGTACTGATGGTCTCAAGACACAATGAGGGCAAGGCGTCGGGTAAAGGGCACAGGGGGAAGGTGCATGGTAGAAGAGGGAGCTTTGGCAAGAACAGGATTTAGGATAGATTTTTAACTCCTGCTGGTAGAAGTGAAAGCCAGGTGAGAGGAGGTCATGTGTGTTGCAAATGCTTTTTCCCAGACTACTGTTTGTGTTTTAACTTTATTCATATTTATGTGACATATATAAATATATGTTTATAGGAATTTTAAGTTTTTATATTATCAAATTTACCAATCTTTTTTCTTTATGGCTTTGGGTATATTTTATGTTAAGGAATACCTTCCCTATTTCAAAATCATAACTATTTTTTTTCAAAAAAATAAGAACATTAAATTTTGTTCTGTTTTGCTATTTTTATTTTCCATCTGCAGTCTATTTCAGATTAATGAATATGTAGGAATCTGGATTTTTGGTTTTTTTTTTCTACATGGTCAGCTTAATGTCTTATAACTATGTCTTAAAATACCCCAAGATGCCCTTTGAATGTTTATTTACTAGGTATTCATATCTTTTCCTCTCAGCTCTTAACCAGTCTTGCACTAAAAATTTCATTTCACAGCTTTTTAAAATGTTTCTGTGCATTTAGCCTTCTGCCTCTCAGTTTCTAATAGAAATCTGAAATAAAATTGTCGTTTACCTTGAAGATGTAGACTTATACTTCAACGTGACGTGTCTTGGAGATCTTGACTGTTCCTAGTACTGGGGCATTTTTGTGGGCAAAGTTGGTCAGCTAACTTTTGAAGGAAAACCTTTCATCCAGTATTTTCTTTTCTAATGCCTGGATTTTGATCAACTTACCTTCCACAGGAGAATGGTAGAATGTAAAACCATGGGGAAACGGGACTATGATATTCACCCATCATTTACAGAGTGGCAACTCTAATACCTGTTTATATTTCAAAATCTTGTAAGAGGTATTTTTGGAGTAAGCAGGGAGGCCATCCAGGCAGGTGACACTACATTACTGCCAAAAGCAAAAGCTACTTTTATTTTTGGTTCATCTCTTATATTTCGAGTTCTTCCACCTCTCAAGTTCTTAAGTACAGCCTTAAACTTATTTGACGTTTGATTCTGAACCAGGATGGAAAGCTGAACAGCAATGTCCTGGAGAAATGAGGAACAGGTCTGCGTCGTTGACACTTGAAATCCATCTTGTTGGATGGTAGCTGTACTCTGCACTGCCTTTCCACATTCATTCATCCTTCACGTTCTGGAGTGTCATTATAATCTTCCTGCCTCCAGCTCTCTCCCTTCTAATCCATGGTCCAGATGGCCTTCTCCATTCTCTTTCCAATATGCAAATGAGGACATTTGGCTCCCCTGCTTAGGATGTTCTCATGACTCCCCACTGCCTGTAGATGAAGCCCAAACCCTGGAGCCTGTTATTCTAGATAGATCACCTATAGCCCAGCTGGATCTCCTGCCCTCCCCATTTATGTGCCTCTAGTTTATTCCTGTCTGACTATTACTGTTATATCTCAAGCTTTGTTTACTGAATTCCCCATTCCTACAATTCAACCCTATGCATTCCTTTGTCCTCTTCCCCCCTCTCTGACCCCAAACCAGGAATATGTGGTAGATCCTGTAAGGTACAGATCACAAGTCACCGCCTCTAGGAAGCCTCCTCTGCTCTCTCAGGCAGAATCCACTGATCCTCATTAATACTCCCATAGCACTTAGTTGATGTCACTATTGATACAGCCCATTGTTTCCTAGGGGATTGAGGTGGATACTAGCTCTGCTGCTGAATTGGGACTGTTTCTTTGTAGTTCTAACCATATCCAGCATAGTAACTCTGTGTTGAACGTTTTATGTGCATTATCTCACTTATCTTCAGTCTAATCCTTTGAGGAAGTCATTTTGATGACTTCATTTTCGAATAAGAAAACTGAGCCTTAAAAAGATGGGGTAACTCACTTGCACACAGATTACATATTCGCTCAGTATTTTCAGTGGCTAGGACTCAATCCCTTTGTTGACTTCAAAGGCTATGAAGGAGTGAAAGAACCCATCCATGTGCTCCCTGTGACTGGGTGACTTCTACTGAAGAAACTTCCTTCTCTGAGAAGCCCAAATGGCATCGAGAAGTTCTGATAGTCTGTGGCAAGTTATCCACTACCTCTGAATCTCTGGGCCTACATCTGTAAAAACTAGGATAACGAGCTGCTTAATCTCCTCACCGGTTTTTGAGAGGATTAAATGAAATAATTTATATAAAATACATAAAGGCTGGCAGGATAAGTTAGTAACAGATCCCTTCTCTTCCCTTTGCCCTCATTACCCATTTCATGGGACAACCAACTGGCCTATCTGGCTGCCCTGATGAGGGAGGAAACCAAGCAGCAGTGGAAGAAATAGATAGACAAAGGACAACAGATTTAGGCAGAGTTGGTCCTAGTTCAAGTGCCACTTCCATGAGGATCTGAAATGAATAATGATCCTAAATATACTGTATCATTGCTTTTAACCCCCATATTCATTTTGGGGAGGAATAGCTTCATAAAGTGCTAAAAAGTGGGGGTAAGTAACAAAAAATTATCTCTTGTTTGTCCTGAAGGAATGATCATATCTGGCAACAGTATCTGAGTTTAGACACTGGTTTTCAACATTAAGAGAGGGAACCATGGCACATGCCGGTAATCCTAATCCTAGTGACTCTGGAGGCTGAGACAGCAGGACTACGAGTCCAAGGGCAGTCTCCGCAACTTAGTGAGACCCCAAGCAACTTAGCAAGACCCTGTCTTGAAAGAAAAAAATAAAAAGGACTGGGGATGTGGCTCTGTGGTAAAGCGCCCCTGGGTTCAATCCCCAGTTTTTTTTTTTTTTTTTTAAAGAGGGAAACAACCTCTTAGAGGTTCTTTTGATTTGCTTTTTGGCACCACTCACATCATTACCAAAGAACTTCAAAGTTTTCTGCTTCAGTGACTAGATGACTGTGCTCTGTGGCTGGAGAGAGGGTAGGGAAGAAAATTTGTTTTGACACTTTTGAGGCATGGCTTTCTAGAACTTTATAGGTGTCTTTATGTCATTTGGCTTTCAGATACTAAGTATATGCTTAGCACATACCACCCATTAGGAGCTGGAGTGTAAGGGTGAGAGCCATTCCCTGGACTGGTTTCTACCCTCTTCTAGTCTAGTGGCAGAGGTATAGAGAAAAATCATGGCAGCTACAGAAGAGTACAAGAAGATACATGCAGCCCAAGTGGAGTCAGCGGGTGGGTGACTGGTGGTCAAGGGCTTCCCAGAGAAGGGATTCCAGAGCTAATTTCAGGGAAAAGAGTAGAAGTGAGCCAGAATAAGAAGGAAGAAAAGATCTTTTTATTCTAACAATCAAACCTGCTATTGAAAATGGGAACAGACTTTTCTAAGCACTTAATACTCCCTTGAGACAGTATCTGATGTAATCTTCATGCTAACCTTTTAAGACAGATATCTGAGAAATGATTCTAAGTTTCCACAGCTGACCAATGTACATATTGGGATTGGAATGCAGGACAGACTGAAGTTTTGAGGCTTCCTAATTTGACATAGTCCCCAGTCATATTTACATTCACTGCAGGACGGTCATTCTTATTACAGTGGCATCACAGGATCTTTTAATTTGATTGATTGATTGATTGATTGATTCTGGGGATTGAACCCAGGGGCATTTAACCACTGAGCCACACCCCCAGCCCTTTTTATTTTTTATGGTGAGACAGTGTCTCACTAGGTTGCTTACAGCCTTGCTAAATTGCTTAAGCTGGCTTTAAACTTGTGATCCTCCTGCCTCAGCCTCCTCCCAAGCTGCTGGGATTATAGGCATTTGCCTCCATGCCTGGGGCATCACAGGATCTTAAAAATGGATTGAGATATCATATATGTATGTTTGTTTCAGGTCAGGGCTTATTGTAACAGAACAAGGAAGGAACCCTTCTATGTATGATCAAAGATTACAGAGATATAAATGTCATTAATGATCACTTTAGCAAAAACCTGGTCAGCATTCTTTTTTAGAAAATAATGCAAAGCATATGTCATTATCAGAACTGAGATTATTGCTTCTATTCTGAACACAATGCTATGAAACAAAAACAAGTTAAGCATATTTAATGTGTATGTGTACTTAAAATTTAAATTAATTATATACCACTGGACTGAGATCCATGTGAATCTCTTTATTGTTTTTCTGTCCAGTCACTCAGATTTCATAATACCCCTGTGAATACCCATGATACCTGTTGATCAGGCAGACAAAACCCTCACTTTACAGATGAGAAAAGGCTGAGGTGACAATGGCCTTGTCAGAGTCATAGCTCAGGCTTTCAAGATGCAAAAGTAAATAGGACACTTCCATTTATGTGTCATGCGTTGTGCTTGGAATTTTCATAATATGTACTCAATTCCCATCTTAACCCTAGTAGGTATTTCTGTCAATTTTAGAAGCAAGAAAACTAGACTCAGAGATAGAATGTCATCAAGTTACAGAGTTATAAGTGGCTGGCTTATGATTTGAACTTGTTTTTCCAAAGCCACATATCATTCTACACATTTCTGCATGGTATCTATATCTTTCACGGTGTATTTCATGTCTGAACAAGTCTGTATTCCAAGTCTGTCACACTGTGGGCACTCAGCAATTTTGTGGAATGCCTAAGTGATGAATAGAATGTGTACATTGGAGACTAGTAAAGAGGGGAAAAAGAAGGATATTTGATACCTTCTAAGTCTCCTGCTTTTGACCTTGTCAAGGAAATAGTCTTTTCGGTGAAGAGGCTTTCCTTTTTTTGCTTTCCTTTCTATTTAGTGCAGGACCCTTGTTCTGTTGATAAAGATAGAAGATTATACCATAAGAGTGAAATGCTACCAAATAAAGGCTTATGTGGGAAAAGGAAATATGAAAGTATTACCAAAAATATTTGTGAGTCTGTTCTTCGGGATCTATAAGCATAATGTTGTACAAAATGCTTTTTGGGACCTCGGATACCTTGTTTATTAAATGGCCCCGACTTTGTCCCGACCCCAAACATCCTTATCCACTACACCCCTGCCCTTTGTCTTATCTGAATTCAATAAAGGGCCTTCCGATAATTATCTTAGGCTGGAGCCTACATGCAAAATACTTTTCCTTATTTGTTTATTAAAGGTGACATTTGTCATAGATGACTGCCTTCTAATACATAACTTTGACTTTAATTGAATTGGATTCCCAGTTGTTCAGCAAATATTGATTAAGTAGCTATTATGCACAAGGGAGGACATTATTAACTCTCTGTTAGATGGCAGAGAAAAACCTGTTGTCCTGTGAAGCTCCCTTGACTCTGGAGGGACTAGTTGGGTTGTAGTTCTCTGCCTCCACCATTGAGGATTGCATGATCCAGGACACTGAGCTTCTTACTCTGGACATCTATAAATTTAAGATATTCATTGGGTCTTGCCTTGACTGTGTCTTAGGAGAAATTTGGGAATGTATCAGAGAGTATTGGGTCATTCAAATGATTGAGGGTTGTTATGAGTAATTAGAGGCAGGAAACAGGGATGATATATGCCAGACAATGTGGGGTCAGTTCCTCACCACAAGAATGTATTCTGAACAAGATTGTAAAAACATCTCCATTAAGAAACACTGAAATAATCCTCAGTTTAGTGTTCCCTGCAGTCAACACAGTGATTGAGAAGCAAATGATGGTTCTGTTAATTTTGACAAAAATGAACAGGGATGATGTTAAATATAGGCAGGCCACTGGCAAAATGCCTTTCAAGGAGTTGACCCGTGTACACATGGCGCACGCACACACGCAGAGTGGGGGTGTATTAAATACTAGTGGTCTTTGCAGTGCCTGATGGCAAAGGAGTTACTAAAATACCATTCATTATTGTAGCACATTTTCTATTATCTCAGATAATCTGTAAAGCAATAGCTTGAAGGCCACATGGAACGTTAATTCCGCTAATGAATCCAGAGACTGCAATTTCCCTGGCTTCTCAACCTAAACTTATCTCCATACCACTTCAGTGCATACGAAAAGACTCCAGACTTGGTAGACTTGCCTGCGTACCATGGAATTTCTTTTATTACAGAAGAGCTCTATGCTCCAGACTTACTATTGCCTAATTATTTTATTTTGCCATTAAAGCTAATTGTCAATAAGGATAAAGAAACTGGCTCCTAGAGATTGTGGTAATTTGAATCATCCCAAGGCTCTTGGTAGCATGATGTTGGCTGGAAGTATCATTTGCACCCCTCTGAAACAGGTCCATTTCCAACCCTCTGTGCCTTGTGAGACTACAGGGTTCTCAAGCTTTTCTCAGGCAATGAAATTTATTTATTTATTTATTTATTTTATTTTATTTTTATTTTTTAAAGAGAGAATTTTTTTAATATTTATTTATTTTTAGTTTTCGGTGGACACAACATCTTTATTTTATTTTTATGTGGTGGTGAGGATCGAACCCAGCACCCCGAGCATGCCAGGCGAGTGTGGTACCGCCTGAGCCACATCCCCAGCCTCATGAAATTTATTTTTAAAACATGAACATACACATTTGGTTGTTATTGATCGAATAGATTTGGTTGTTATTGATCCAATAGAAATCTTTCTCCTATTCCACTGAGTTCAAACATAGGCAAGGCAATCTGCTCATCCCATAATTGGGAGTAGGGCTAGAAGCACAGATGGAAGTTTCTTCTTCCCCACTTTTTAAAAATACCTGGCCCCATTTCCTCATTTTCTTTGGATTTCAGTATCCATTGGCATCACCACATAATGCTTGACCCATGTGTAGCCCACTTCATTACCATAACCAAAATGAGACTTTGTAGCAGCCACATGTCTAGCTTCGGGGATGGATTATGACCTATCCACCTTTTAGTTATAACATGCTTGTTCACTTGGTCACCCCCTTCCCAGCCCCTCACATGGAGGAAAGTTGCCATAGTGACCGTTTCTAGCCAACAAGATTTTGAGCCCTAAGGAGAAATCTTTTGAAAGAATTCCTAAGAAAGCTTCTCTTTATCTGAAAAGAAACAAGGAAGGGGACAGATGAGGGTTTTCCTTTCTCCTTGAATGTGGACATGATGCCTGAAAATGCAGCAGCCATTTTGTGACCAGTAGGTAGACCAGAATGATACAAATCACTGGAAAAAAAATCACCTGTTTCTTCAATGGTATTTTCTGGAAACTTTCTAAGCCTGCCTGCCTAACTCAGGACTTCCTGAAATGTGAGAAAAGAAAAAATTAAACTCTATTTGACTAAGTCATTGTAGTAAATTTTTCTGTTATTTATAAATACAAACGGTATTGATTACCATGTTTTATGCTCATTAAAGATATAATCTTGAGGATCTTGGAAATTTTGACATGAGGCATATAGTGATCTTAACTTCAATACTTTAAAGTTCTTTCATGTGACACGTTGCTTCTCTCTGTAGCTGGTAGAAATTTGAGTATGTCAAGCATGTTTGGTTTAGGTAGGTGCTGCTATTGTCCCAGATGTGCATCAAGAAGCAAAACCAAGTGTCATGATAAGAATGTAAAATTGTCAGGACAGATGACCTCCAAGGTGTCATTTCCTTTTTATGGTACAACTGGTATAAGGGAAGAAGATAAATGTTTTCTGGATTTAACTTAATTTAATTAATATGTGGGCATGCAATTATATGTCAAGTGACATGTATGTCACATAAATGAAGTAACTGAAGAGGGTTATAATGGTGCTTCCAAATGCAAAATAGTTTATATTTTATTCCTGGGTTTAATTCCTGAAAAAAGTATTGAATCAAGATCCAACATTTCTGTGTCTTATTTCTTCCTCACAATTTTCCTTAGTCTCTATCTCAGTTTTGCAACTCTAAAATGTGTATAATAACCATTTATTTGCCTGCTTTACAAGATTGCTGTAGAAAGCAAGTTAGAGGAAGTATATAAAATTCTACTTTTTGTTATATGCAAATATAAGATAGTGTCAACATTATTATAACCACATTATTTCAAGTTTTATAAGGTAGATGTGATCATTATTGTCATTTTTATCAATTTGAATTTGAAGATAAACCTCCAGTTTATTTCCATTTAAGTAGTCCCTTCCAGGTGGATAATCTACCATGATGTTTTGGGGTTTAAATACCCTGACTTTCCATACAAATAGTTAATGGAGACGAGCATTGGTGTATTTTTGCACTCTAGTCTATCAAATAAAAACAGTCCCTAATATCTCTAATTTTAAGTCCATTAATCAAGTTGTTATGTCAGAGAACACCACATAAATAGAATGCACAATTTAAGATAAGGTTTAAAAATATAAACAACATATATTTATCTAGGCAAAGCATTAAAATTTTATGTGAGAAAATATTCTCTTTATGCTTATTATAGAAAAAGAAGATAAGCAAGAAAAAGAAGATAAAAAGGAAAAAGTTAAAATCCTACCCACCCACACTTACCACTTCTATTGCCTTAACCCATTAAGTTCCTATTTTTAACTCTGAATATGTGAATGAAACAGACATAGGTGCATTAAAATAGGTTGAAAATCATAATCTATTGCTTATATATTACTATTATGCTATAATTATATTCTTATTATTAGTAGCATGTAATTACATATTATATAATCATACTATATACCAATTAAAATTTTTGTATGTGTTCCATGTCTGGGATTCTTGGGACAAAGTGGATTAATGTATGTTCTTGTCCTTCAAGTACTTACAATGCCTGCTAGTTCTCCCAGAGTCATGTAGTTGCAGACAACAAGAATTGTCAAGCTTTAGATGACATTTCTGCAATCCTGGCCATAGCTCCAGGAACCATGCATCTGTGATTACCCCAAAAGGCAAAGATACATATACAGACCAGGCACCAGGAAATCAAAGATCTCTCCGATGTTTGGGTGAGAGAACTTTGACCAGAGAGGGTGCCATATACCAAATAGTATAAAAACCAAGGGTTTCAGATTCTTTTTTTTAAATTTTTTATTTTTTTGAGCCAGAATAGGAGAAAAGCAGATAGATGTGAAGAATAGAGAAATGCAGATGGAAAGCAGTGAACAGAAGCCCGGAGGCTGTACCAGTGGTGAGTAAGCTGAAACTGAGTCGGAGAGGAGATACTGAGAGTAGCTGGCAGCAGCAAAAGTAAGGGAAAGACCCAAAAGAACTGGGTCCTGCGAAAAGAAAGGGTAAAGCAGAGCTCTCTGAGGCCCTGACAAGACAAGTCATCACATGACCATCTGTTCCCTGTTTGCCAGCTTGGAGCACAGAGCCACAGCTGTGTTCTGAACAGTGATGAGATGGCTGTGGTTCCGTAAGGACTGAAGGCACCCATTCAAACTGTTTCCTCTTTGTCCTCCTTCTGTACTTCTTGTATGTCATCAGATGTAATCTAAACCTACCTCTGTTCCAATCAGCCTGAAAAAATCTGACTCTAGCCTACACATGCATATGTGCATATCTATTTTTTTTTTAAATGGAGCAATCATTTGTTTAGTTTGGTAAGGGGAGGCTGAGACTTTGTGGTCTAGGAGTCAGTTGCAAACCTGTACCATTTGTCAAGGGAAGCCATTCCTAAGTACATATTGAGAAGTCGGAAAGTGAGGATGTGCTTCATGCTAGAGAACAAAGGTAGAAAATAGCCTGGGATTATAGCTTGAAATGGACCAGTTGCCAGGGGCCAGGAGAAGATGTAGATTCTCTCTCAAGCTGGGGACCATATCCATGGCACTTTAGGTCTAGAACTTGGACATACACCATTCCTCTGTAGGGCTGCTGGAGAACCAATCCTGAAAGTGAAAAGTTCTTAAAACAAAAATGAACAAAAAAGGCAAGTGGAGAGCCGCTTCCCGGAGACAACATGTGATTACAAATCTATAGCTATTTATTGTGGCAACGGGCTAGGAAAAACAAATAGCTCAATGACAGAGAATAAAGTACTCAAATATACATTCCTATCCACCATCGAAACTTGGTTTATGATAAATTACACTTTTATAAATTAGTGGGGGAAAGGAGGCATTGCTTAATAAATAGTACAGATACAATTGACTTTCGATATTGAAAAAAAGCACCTATCCAAACTCATAGCTTATATGCATAAAATTCCAAATGGAATGAAATTTTAAACATGAGAAAAAAATTAACAATCGAAAAAAACAATATGTAAATATTTGTACAGTAATGAATATAGGAAAGACTATCTTCAGAGCATAAGGCCTAAAGAAAAACTATTTCTAAGTTTGGCTATATCAATATTTAAAACCGTTTTTTAAAAAATTTCTTTCTTAAGTGTTCTGTAGTTTTCATTGTATATAGTTCTTTCACCTCTTTTGTTAGATTAATTCCCAAGTGTTTTTTTTTTTTTTTGAGGCTATTGTGAATGAGGTAGTTTTCCTAATTTCTCTTTCAGAGGGTTCATCACTGATGCATAGAAATGCACTTGATTTATGGGTATTGATTTTATATCTTGCTACTTTGCTGAATTCATTTATTAATTCTAGAAGTTTTCTGGTAGAATTTTTCAGATCCTCTAAGTATAGAATCATGTTCTTGGCAAATAGTGATAGTTTGAGTTCTTCTTTTCCTATTCATATGCCTTTAATTTCTTTCATCTTTTGTCTGTCTAATTGCTCTGGCTAGAGTTTCAAGGATGATGTTGAAAGGACTATGTTTTTTCATCAGAGATACTATTAAAAAAGGGAAAAGGCAAGACTTAAAGTGGGAGAAAATATTTGCAGATAGTCAGAATATTACTGTATAGAGGGGCACTGTCCAGTAGAAACTTAATGCAAATCTCACCAGTTTTTTTATTGTGATAAAAGTACATATATTGTGAGTGCCCCTTCTAATACATTTTTAAATATGCAGCATTGTGGAGAAAAAAGCTAACTTCTTTTCTCTCTACTCATACCATTCAACACAACACTATGAGGGGTTCACCCAGTAGATACCAACTGAGTGTCCAATAAGCCACAGGCTCACACAAAAGCACCCACTTCAGAGGTAAATCATTATAACTACTAAGTTGTAACCCATACTGCTGTTCGACCAATCAGCCTTAAGTCATGAGTTCCCACAATCCCCTTCTCAGGTTTAATTCATTGTTTAGAGTGTCACAGAGCTCACTTTACTTATGTTTAACAGTTTGTTATTAAAAAAATATATATAATGAAGGATAAAATGAACAGTCAGATGGAAGACAGGAGTAGAGGAGAGATGTGGGAAAGGGCTGTGGAAATTTTTATACCCTCTCAGGGTGAACTCTGCTCCTGGAAAGTCTTCAAACTCTGTCCTTTTAGATATTTGTGGAGGCTTCATTATGCAGTTAGGATTGACTACATCATTGGCTACTGTTGATCGATTTAACCTTCAACCCCTCCCAGGAGGTGAGGAGGTAGAGCTGAAAGTCCTTTGATCCTCCTGGCAATCAGCTCATGTCCTACCGGTATAGAGGAGACCACCAAGAGTGGCCTTACCACCTAGGAAATTCCAAGGGGTTTAGGAACTCTGTGTTAGATAATCCTATCCCTCAGGAAATTACAGAGGTCTTAGGAGCTGCGTTTTAGGAACTAAGGTCAGAGGCCAAATATTGGAACAAAGATTCTTCTAGTGCCCCTATGTATAAGTGCTTTTCTTTTCTTTTCTTTTTTCTTTTTCTTTCTTTCTTTCTCTCCTTCTCCTTCTTCTTCTTCGCTGGGGATTGAACACAGGGCCTTGTACACACCAGGCAAGCACACCGACACTGAGCTACCACCCCAACCCCTACAAGTGTTTTTAAAAGGAGCTCTAAGTCAGGAACCAGGGGCAGAGACCAAATATAGATTATTATGATTTTTTTCCCCTCTTAGTTCAGTTTTGAGGTCTCTCCTTGGAGAGTGGCTATAAACTTTAGCCCCACCCTGATGGGAACACTAAGGATCTGGTTGTGGTTTTTTACAATCTGCCTCTCACAGGATACTTCTTTATCCTGCTATCTTGGTGTTTGGCCCCTTATCTTGGTGTTTGGCTTGTGACCAGGTGTCCTCTCACAGGAAACTTGTTTATACTGGCAGATGCCCTTGTGGATCTTGTCTCACCTGAGTCTCATTTATTCCTCTTGAGGTGCTCATTCTCTAGGAGAACTTGACTGGGAAAGAAGATGGGTTTGAATGTGTTGGTCAAGGAAGACCCAGGGAAAGCACTGCAATAAATCACAGGAGATGGCAGAAGCAACATGGTACCGATCCACGAGCCAGGAAGGGTGCCATGTGGACCTGTGCCCAACCAGGTGGGGAAAAAGAGGCTCTGTGAGCCAGAGCCTTTGCTGGGGTTCAAGCAGCTTTCTCATGAGGTGTTTAATAGGTGGGGTGAGAGAAAGAGGACATAAGTTCTGAGGGGCCTTGCTGTGACAGAGGGGTGGTCATTGTAGCATATCTACACAGCGTATGTGGGGTGGTGTGGCAGTGGGATGAGTTTGTAGGTTATATTTATATGTCCTTAGGAAGGTAGTCAACAGGTAGTTGTATCAGATGACATCTGAACTGACCACAGGGAGGAGGAGGCAGCTAGCTGGAAACCGTGGAAAGGTAGCGAAGCCTAGCTGCTTACAGGAGACAATTCACCTTAAAATCAAAAGATGCCAAGAAATGTACAGGCTAAGGCATGATGATCCCAAGTTCAAAGCCAGCCTCATCAATTTAGCCAGACCCCAAGCAACTTAATGAGAGCCTGTGTCAAAATAAAATATAAAAAGGACTATTGATGTGACTCAGTGGTAAAATGCCTCTGGGTTCTGGGTTCAATCCCCAGTAAGTGCCCCTACCCCCAAAGATTTTCCTCGATGTTTTCTTCTAGGAGATTAATAATTTCAAGCTATACATTTAAATCTTCAATCTGTTTGGAGTAAATATTTGTATATGGTAAGATAGGAATCCAAGTTTCTTCTTTTGGATGTGTATGTTCAGTTTTTTTCCTAGACTATCTTGGCACCATTGTGGAAGATCATTTAACTATGAATTCTTAGATTTATTTCTGGGCTCCTTACACTGTCCTGTTTTCTGTCTTTACAGTGGCACTACACTGTTTTGATTGCTATAGCTTCATGATATGATTTGATATGTGTTCCTTCAGCTTTGTTCTTCTTTCTGAAGAATATTTTGGTAATTCAAATCCTTTGAGATTCCATATGAAATTTAGGATTTTTTTCCTATTCCTGCAAAAATAAATACCATTAGGATTATGCTCCAGACTTTATTGAATTTGTAGATTCAATATAGACGTTTTACAATATAAAGTCTTCCAATCCATGAACACAGCGTCTTTTCATTTATTTGTGTTTTCTTGGATTTCTTTCAGCAATGTTTTATAGTTTTTAGTATACAAAGCTTTTGCTTCCTTGGTTAAGTTTATTTCTAAGTATTTTGTTCTTTTTGATGCTGTGGTGGTAAATGGGATTGTTTTCTTAATTTCATTTTCAGATTGTTCATTGCTTGTGTAGAACAATGCAGCAGATTTTGGGATGTTGCTTTTGTGCACTCCAACTTTGCTGAATTTACTCATTAGTTCTAATAGGTGTGTCTGTGTGTGTGTGTGTGTGTGTGTGTGTGTGTGTGTGTGTGAGATCTTATATGTAAGATCGTGATATCTTCAGTTAATTTCACTTCTTCCTTTCTGATAGGGATACCTTTTATTTCTTTTTCTTGCCTAATTTCCATAGGTGGGATTTCTAGTACTGTATTGAACAGACACGACAAGAGTAGGCATCCTTACCTTGTTCCTGGTTTTAGAGGAAAAGTTTTCAGTTTTTCACTGTAGAGAATTATGTTAATGTGAGTGTTCATATGTGGTATTTATAATGTTGAGGTGATTTCCTATAGTCTTAGCTTGTTGAGTGTTCTCATCATGCAGGGGTGTCAAGTAAGGGCAAATGCTTCTTCTGCCAGTGCTGAAATGATCATAGGATATCTGTTTACCCTTTAATGTGGTGTATATTGATTTTTATATGTTGAGTCATCCTTGCATCTTTGAGATAAATCCCACCTAGACATAATGTGCTATCCTTTTAATGTCTGGTTGAATTTGGTTTGCTGATATTTTGTTGAAGATTTTTACATCTATATTCATCAGGGGATATTGGCCTGTTCTCTCTCTCTTCCTTCAGTGTGGTTTTGGCGTCAGGGTAATGCTGGCTTCATAAAAATGAGTTTGGAAGTGTTCCCTACTCTTCAGTTTTGTTGGAAGAGTTTAAGGAGTATTGGCATTAATTCTTCTTTGAATGCTTGGTGGGGTTCTTCAGTGAAGCCATCTGGTGCTGGGATTTTCTTTATTGAAAGGTTTTTGGTTACTGATTCAATCTTCTTATTAGTTAGAAGGCCTGTTTCAATTTTCTATTTCTTCATGATTCAGTCTTGGTAGATTGTAAGTTTCTAGGAATTTATTATTTCTTCCAGGTTATCCAATTTGTTGGTGTATAATCAAACAGTATTTTTAAAAAATATTTCTTCTCATTTTTGTAGCATGATTTTAATGCTTCCTTTTTCATTTCTGATTTTATTTATTTGAGTAATTTCTCTTCTTTCATGGTTACTTTAGCCAAAGGGTAAAGTAATTTTATAGTTCCCCACCCCTCCAAAAAAAAAAAAAACCTTATTGTTTCCTTGAATTTTTTTTCTTGCTATTTCATTTATTTCTCTTTGGATCTAATTATTTCCTTTCTTCTGCTAACTTAGTCTTAGTTCATTCTTAGCTTTCTAGTTCTTTGAGGCATAAAATGAAGTTGTTTATTTGAGATACTTATTCGAGATATTTATTCATTTTTAATGAAGATATTTATCTCCATAAAAATTCCTTCTTAGTACAGATTTTTCTGCATCTCACCAGTTTTGGTATGTTGTGTTTTTGTTTTCATTTGTCTCAAGATAGTTTCTAATTTTCCTTTTGATTTCTTCTTTAATACATTGGTTACCCAAGGGTGTATGGCTGAATTTCAACATACTTACAAAATTTCTGATTTTCCCTATATTATTAGTGTCTAGTGTTGATCCTCTCAGGTCAGAAAATAAGTTTGGTATTATATCAATTTTCTTGACCTTGTTAAAACTTGTTGTGTGGCCCAGCATGTGGTCTATCCTAGATAATTTACTGGGTGTGCATTTTGCTGCTTTTGGGTAGAATGTTCTGTGTACGCCTGTTAGGTTCACTTGGTCTATAATATTGTTTACCTGCTCTGTTTCCTTATTCGCCTTCTGTCTGGAAGTTATTGAAAGTAGACCATTGAAATCTACCATTATTGTGCTGCCATATATTTCTCCCTTCAGTTGTCAATGTTTATTTCATATATTTGGGTGCTCTGATATTGGGTACATATATATTTATATCTTCCTAGTGAATTGAACCTTTTATCATCTTTCTTTATTCTTGTGACAGCTTTTGATTTATTCTGTCCAGTAGAAGTTCAGCCATCCCTGCTATCTTTGCTTGCCATTTGCATGGGATATCTTTTTCAATTCATTCACTTTTAGCCTGTAGGATTTCTTAACTCTTGGGTGAATATTTTGTAAATGGCATACAGTTGTATCTTGTCTTTTATTTTTCAATTCATTCGTCCATTCTATGTCTTTTGACTGGACAGTTTAATCCATTTATATTTAATTTGATTACTTTTAGGGAAAAACTTACTATTGCCATTTTGTCAATTATTTTTGGTCTGCTTTGTAGGTCTTTTCTCTCTCTTTTTTCATTCTTACTGTTTTTTATTGATTTTTTTTGTAGTAATACAATTTGATCTTTCCTCATTTTCTTTGTGAATCTTCTATAGATATTTTCATTTTGGTTACCATAGGACTTGCATAAAATTAGTTTGTAGTCCTTACAATCTATTTTAAGGCAATAACAGCATTTTGTATTACTGTTACTGATATTTAGAGTATTCTGTATTTGTCTATATGGATAAAGATCTGCCAGGGATCTTTATACTTTCATATTGCTGTCTAGGTTTCCTTCATCTCAACTTAAATGATTCCTTTTAGCATTTCTCATAAGACAAATGTAATGGTAATGGATTCTTTCAGCTTTTGTTTTTCTGGGGAAATCTTTCTCTCTACTTTAATTCTGAAGGATGCCTTTGCCATGCTTCTTAGTAATACAAGAGTAGTGTATTTTTTTTTAATCATTAAAGACTAGTATTCTTGATTGGCAGTTATTTTCCATTATCATTTTGAATATATCATTCCACTCTCTTCTTGTCTACAGAATTTCTGTTTAAAAAAATTTGTCAGTGTCTTCTATAGGTGTTCTTTTACATGATGAGTCAGTCACTCTTGTTATTCACAAAATTTTCTATTTATCTTTAATGTTTGACTATAATGTGTCTTTAATGTGGACTTTATTGGGTGTCATTCTGGTTGGAGTCCCTTGGGATTCTGGAATCTGTATGTCCATTTGCTTTCCCTAATTTGGGAATTTCCATTAATTATTGCATCATATAAGCTTTCTGCCTCTTCCTCTTTTCATCTTATGTACATATGGACCCTTCTGATGAATTTCCATCAGTTTCTTAGTCTTTGTTTCCTTTTTTTCCCCCATTTCTTATTTATTTTGCTTCTTTGACTTTGTAATTTCCAATGACTTGTTCCTTGAATCTTTCTTCTGCTTTATAAAGTCTTCTATTGAAACTTTCCAGTAAAATTTTCAACTTTAATTGTTTCATTGTTTTTTTTAATTTTTTTAAAAAATTTTTAGTTGCAGATAGACCCAATATCTTTATTTATATATTTTTATGTGATGCTGAGGATCTAATCCAGTGTCTCATGTGTGCGAGGTAAGTGCTCTACCCATTGAGCTACAACCCCGATTCTTTTTTAATAAATATTTTTATCTCTGTTGATATTCTTATTTTGTTTATACATTATTTTGTTGTGCTCAATAATCACTTTTATGAGGTTATTTTGAATTATTTGTCAGGTAATTTATACCTTCATTTGTTAAGGGTTAGTTTCTGCACAGTTCTTTTGTTCCTTTGATTGGCAATGTTTTCTTGTTTCTTTATGTGCTTTGTAAAGCAACCACCTCTCCTAGTCTATATGGACTACTTCTTACAGGGAAAGATCTTCATCAATCAGCCCAGCTAGAGATTCTAGGGATTTCTCAAACTTTTTCAGTGAATTTGTGTTCTCTGGCTCTGTGCACGTCAATTCTCAATTAGGGGGATTTTCTGATTTTTTAAAATCAGGAGTTCCGAGTTTCTTGTTCCTACTCATAGGTAGTTGTAGTATTGCAATTTCTCTGGGTCTTCCACATGATGACCAGCTCTCTTTTTTTTTTTTCAGCAGCCCCCAACCTTTTAGAGTATGCCAGCTCCTATTAGAGCTTCAAGTCAGAGGAAACAGAAGTTAGTCCTTCAAAAAGCAGGTACATCAGGTTTACACTCCAACTTTTTTTCCTTCCCAGAGACAAACTGGGAATTGGGTTTTCTTCTGTTTTTTTCTGTGCTGATGTGGGGGAAGCACTACGTCAATTGAGTGTGTGCTAGTTAAAACTTCACCTTTATTCTCAGTGACTTCCTGGATCCCTCTCCTGTATGTTTCTGTTTAAGAAGCAGAAACAAGTCCTTTGGGTAACCGCCCCCAAATCTGCACCTTTGGTATATTTTTCAGTCTCTTTTCCTCCCTTGGGAGAAGACCACAGTTGTGAGTTTTCTCTGTCACACCGTGCTGAGCTGGGGAAAGGGACCATGTTGAATGGATACCACACTGGCTACTGGCTTTGTGATTGTCTGGGGGAAAGGAACTTCTTAAGAGTTTTCTGGATTTCTCACAAAGGAAATTGGTATATTGTGTATTGTATCTGTATATTGTTGAACTGGTGTTTCTGTGAGAGAAAGAAAGGTTCGAAACTTTTTTTCTCACCATATATGTATTTTTAAAAATATTTTTATAAAAGAACAAAAAAGGTAGCTTTAAAATATTTTCTAGCAATCAAATACATGCAGAAAAGAATCAAGGGGTGTTAATTTTAATAACATTTTATTTAACTCAATATATCCTTAATATTACCGTTTCTACATATATTTAATGTAAAGTTATTAATATTTACCATTCCTCATTTTGTAATTATTTCTGAAACCCAGTGTCCATTCTACATTTATAGCATATCAATTTTAACTAACCACAGTTCAAGTTCTCAATAATCATATGTGGCTTACAGTAGTACTGCATTAGATAGCTATATCTATCATATAAACGTATCAAATGGATATCTATTATATAGATTTGCTTCTATAAGCAAACAAATCAAAGCAACCACAATGATAACTTGGTGCCCTTTACAGGGGAGAAAAGCTGAACGATGAAAACACATTATCATATGCTTTTCTTGAAAGTTAAAAAATACAAACTAGAACAATGACATGTTATTCTTTATCTATTGTGTTACCAAAACTGAAGAGAAAGAGAAAAAATTATGGAATATTTGCCTGGTTCTTTCTATGGCTGCCTTTTTTCCAAACAAAAAGAATATTCTTTCCCCTTCCATGTAATGATGAGCTAATTCTCATTTGTGTCTTCATTAGAATATAATGATAAGATGGTCATGTTAATTTTTTTCTTATTCTTACAGATGTGCCTCTGATGTCATCATACAGTCAATCAAACTTATCAGCTTACACCTTTAAAAACAACAGGAATGGTTTAAATTTCTGTACATGATATGCTACTTAAGTATCGGCTTTCACTATAGTCAAAAAGCTTATTCACATTTCTGAGAGATATAAATTTTTGTCTTTTCTCACAGGTTGACTTTATGATTTCTATCCAAATTAATTTTTATTTTCCAATAGATTTGCCACCTATTTTTCAGTTTTAATGAATGATTTATAAGCAACTACCTGAAGGAATCAATCTTGATTTCCTTGAATTCTTTACTAAAAGGGATTCCTATAAGTTTATTGTAATCTGTTTGAAAGTTTTGGTTTCTGTGCAGTGAGGATTTGTGACAGAGGCTTCCCTATAATGGATGAAATATTCCCAGGCCATCAGCTGTAAGATCTGTTCATACAATTGCCTGTGGTTAGTTTTAGTCAAGTAGAGCCATTGATGAGAACAAATTTCTTTTCTGCAGTTTAATAAAAGGACTAGGGGAAATGCTCTCAAAAAATACAGAAAAAAAAAAGAAATGTTTTATTCCCTAGGTATTGCCATTTGAGAAGAGACCAGAACACAATGGCCAAACTGAAGAATGGATGTCTTTGAAAGGAGAAATCTGGGCCAGACCAGCCTGGGGCATAAGGAATTGTGTGGATCCAACCCTTCTGAATATCACTTAAAAGGTTTTCACCAGATGTACACACCTTAAAATGATGTTTCTAATTGTTCTTCTTTTCCTCCCCCCCCCCTTTCACAAATCACAAAGAAAAAAGGATGGTGGTGTTGGGGAGCCCAGTAGGGAGAGTTAGGTACGGAGCCAGTTCTGAGAAGAAAGAGGGTGGTCAGAATGTTAATTTCACTTTATTATCTTACCCTCTGCAAACAGACAGTGAATGCTCCTGCTCAGAATCTGGGGATTTTTGATCAGGAATAGCAGCTTGTCTGGTATGGTGGTATCATCTAAAAAATCTCCACCAGCAAGGGCAGGAGAAAGAAACAAAAGCCTATCAATTCTCCAAGGAGGTAGCTCACCAGTAGATTGAGGAAAGATAATAGGCTCTGCTCACTTTAGCTGGAGTCTTTCAGCTTCCAGAACAAGGAGGCACTTTAAAGAGACGCTGAAACACATACTGTAATTACTTCTGGGAAAGAAAACAGGCCGAACTGTACTTACATCAACACCCAGAGTGGAGGAGGCCTTGAACAAGTTATTGTGTGCCTCTCTTCCTGTGTCTTCCTCCCTCCCTCCCTCCCTCCTTCTCTCTTTCTTTCTCTCACACACAAATGCACTTCATCACCACGTACTCCCTGGGGACTACCATCAGCTGTTGAAAGCACAGCCATCTTGAATTGCTAAAGTTGGGAAAGAACCAGGGAATGAGACTGCCTTGGTTAGACACAGGCAGAGAATCTGTTTTTCTGAACCTCCTATCTTCCCAGGAAGATAGAAAGAAACACATGTTTTCCTTTTTATTTTTTTCCCCTCCATATTGGACTGCTCAGACCACGTCTGGCCTAACCAGGTGGCTTTGGGGCTGCTTCTCTTCAACTGAAAATCAATGATAGACGTGCCAACTTTTTCTTACTGAGCTCCAGACGCTCACACATGCTATCACAGCTTTTCAGTTCAGAGAACTACTTCATCTCCAGGGGTTACCAGTCACAGTCCTGGGTCACTTCAGAAGTTTAGGGATTCATGTTTGGCCATGCACCTCTGTGCTCCCATCTTTCATTTTCTTCTTAAGCAAATTCACGGGTCTACCAAAGGGAGGAGGTGTTGCTAGCCCATACCTCTGCCAATCCTATTTAAGATCATTCACCCTCAGTCCTGCCCCACTTATTGTCACTGTTGGGAATAGAAGAGTCCTTTGCCAGGGTGTGCAGATCAGTCAGTGGGGTACAGGATTAGAACTTGCTATGAGCTTAATGTCCAGGATCCCCTGCATATGCCTGTCAGAACAAAGACTTCCTCTGATCCCTTAGATATTGCTGAATGCTGCATCACAATCATTTAGGTTGTTGTTGTTAAAAATGCATATCCCCAAATCTCACTCCAAACTTATTAAATTAGGTTAGGCCTGGGAACCTGCATTTTAACAGAAGAAGAATAGCTTATGTTGCAATGATGAAGATCACAAACTCTGGAGACTACCTGCTCCCGTCATTAGTTTTTGTGTGTGCTGTTGGGGGGTATTTTGTTGCCTCTTTTCTCATGAACTTGATTTTCAAGAACTCTTAAGGTGCTTGTTATGTAATACAAGTGACAGCTAACATTTGTGAAGCTTTACTGCGTGCCACGCATGACTCTAGGCACTTTTAATGGATTTACTCATTTAAGTTTCTCCAAGAGGTAGATAAGAAGGTGACTTTAATTCTTTAAAATCAAGTTTGCAATTCACAGGCTCATGTGTTCATTTTGATTATCGTTCTGCTTTTTGCTCAGCTTTCCTGAGTCCTTATGGGTTTGAAGCTCTGTGTCATTCCTCCAACCTGATTTCCTCAAACTTATACCCTTTTCACCCTCTTATACGTCTTTCTGACGCTCCTCTGGGGTGCTGGGAATTGGAATCTAATCCAGTTACTTCCTGCCCTTCAGAAACAACAGGCCACCGAGAACAGGGCTGCTGCTGTCCACTTGAGAAGGACTCACTCCCCAAATGGAGAGAAAGGAATTTTCTGTATTTGGAGCTCAACTATAGGACTGGAAAGCCCAAATCATTTCATATAAGTCTCTGTCAGTGACATTTCAGTTACAGCCCTAGCTACTAGATTTCTTTGGCCGAAGTGTGTGGCCTTTCCTTAGGGACTCCTTTGCCTTTAAGGAAAATAACTGCCCTGATTTTTCTTCTAGATTATTCTGCCCCGACAGTCTTAGGTCCCTGGAATCCACTCAGTCTCAGATAAACCTGCATGGTTGGCACCCTCAGTCCCTGTGTTACTGGATTGGGTCTCTGGTATGTGGAGCCAAGATGCCCAGACTGGGGTCTGGATGTATCCATATCTGTCTACATTCAGAGGTACGAAGTTCTGAAAAAGAGGCCCCTGATGCTATTGATTTAGGTATGGAAAACAGAACAGCACTTTCTGTTTTCGGGGCTGACAGGGAGCAGAATTCCACTGAGCTCCTTCTATTTTCTGTAATTTGATAGGGATCTGAGGAATTTCACAATATGATGCTTCGTCGAAGGCGCTCCAAACTTGTATTCTGCAGTCTGCGATGTTTTCTGATGTGGATAATAGCAAGAGCTATAAATATCAATTCTTCCCTGGGACTGGAGATTTCTATGCTGATTGCCTTGGAGTTGGAAAATGGTAGAAGAGCTTGCTTTCCTATTTTCCCCAGAAGGAGAGATTCGAGAAGGAGAAAACAAGAAGCTAGATTTTTACAGAGTTGTAGAAATTACAAAGGTTGCCAAGGTAGTTATTCAACACCCAGAGACAACACACCATCTCAGCCTGTTTCTGCATATATATTCCTCAAACCCCAGTAGGCATGAATAATAATATCGAAATGAAGGAAATTACTTGAAGGAAATTGCCTGAGTGGGACTGTTACAAGAGGAGAGTAGGGCTTACTTAATTAAAGCACAGTTTAATTATTGCTATAACTTAAGGCGATGGTGTGCCAAGCAATAAGGTAGGGGTATGGGAAGCCTGGGCCTTGTTGGCTAACAATTAATTTCAAATAGTTTGAGGGGGGTGGTAAGTCATGATTAAATACAGGAGTAGGCTGATAAATGAATCATTAGGGAAGTGCATTTTTAACTAAATGGAAATAAGTCTAGGAAGAATGGAAAAAAAAATCATTATAATGATTATTCTGTGGCCTTGTTAGGGCAAGGGGGGGGGTGGTGCGGAGGATGTTCTCTAGGTCAGAATAATAGACAAAAAAAAAAAAAAAAACGGAGGCAGATACTGCATCTTGGATGGAATCCCTGGGCCCTGGTTCAGTGCAGGGGGGGTGGGGAAGCACGTATCAGCAACAGGGCTGCATAGAAAAGTCCTGTGCCTCACCTCTTCTTGGGCTCACACCCTACTCCAAGCCACCACCCATCTCTGATGCCTCCAGCTGGCTGCTGAGCCCTGGGATAAAACCCACACCAGGCCTCCCTCATCCTTGCCCAATTTCTGGCAAAGCTATTCTCATAGCTGCACTTCCGGTTTTCTGCTCTTGTTTCTGTTTTTCATTTGTCAACTGGGAAGGAAAATTCTGACTTCTTACCACCTCAAAATAATAAAACCGTAAGATAAGACAACGTATACATGCATCAGGGAAGGAAGAGATTTATCTAGGCAAAGGTGAAGATGAGAACAGGAATACGAAATGTTATTTTTCATTTAAGAGAAGTGTCCAAAGTGAATGAGGAGGAGAAGAATGGGAGGGAAGCTCTTGATTGATTCAGTCATATGGATTCATATTCAGATACATATATATGAATATATTCAGAGAATAATTCAGAGAATTCCCATACACCCTTTGCTCAAATTCAACAGTTGTCTTGATGTGTTATGACTTTTGTTCTTGTCCTTTCTCTCTACACCACAGATCCACAGAACAGACACATTTTTAGAAGAGGTTTGGTATTACCAGGCTTTGTCTTTCAGTGTGTTCCTCCTGAGAACAAAGATCTTCCTTTGTGTAACCAGATTAGTTATAAGATTTGAAAATTTAACATATATATAACACATACTTTATCAAATAGATATTTCAAATTTGTCAATTGTTTCAGTAATGAGCTTTTATGCCCCAATTTTTTTTTCCTTTCCAATTCAGGTTACAGTCCAAGATTATGTTCAATTTTATGTTTCTGTATTCACCTTTAATTTGGAAATTGTTTCTCAGCTTTTCTTTATCTTATCTAGCATTGGAATTTTTGAAGGAAACAGGAAAGTTATTCTATAGACCATTTTTCAATTTGGATTTATCTGATGTTTCTTTATAATTAGTTTCAGGTTATACATTGATGGCAAAAATACCACAAAATTGATATTGTGTCCTTCTTGGGGTAGGTACTCTGGAGGAACATAGACCCCATCTGCTCCTAATTTCTGAAGTACCTTTTGATTACACAGTTGTGATTCAATTTCTCCACTGTAGAATTACTATTTCCCCCTGTGCTACTAGATACCCATTCTGTGAGGAGACATATTAAGACCATGTAAATATCCTGTTTTCCATTCAACTTCCTCTTCTGCCTCTCAGATTTAGTACCTATTGAAACAATCTTTACTGTGATGGATTCAAAATAGTGTTTTTTAATTCTGTCACTCTGTATAACTTATCAGATGGTAGAGTGATGCAGTTAAAAATATCACTATTCTTCAAAATTAATGAACTGTATGAATTCTATCTATCTACTGCTTATTTTTCTGTCTAGTTATCTATCATCAGTATGGACTCATGATACCTGTTTTAGTCAATGGATTACAGTCTAGTATAATTCATATTTATTTGAATGCTCAAATTATCCCAGATGAAAGAGTGGAATGAATGAGCTCTCTTTTCTCATCCATCTGTCATCTTTCTACCTACCTACCTATCTAGTTCTCAAAGTATAGACTCATAGTTCATGAGTCATTTACTTAAATTTATTTAAATGTCCATTGCATTTATTTACTTATTTATTCTGATGTACAAATTTATTCTGATGTTCAAATTTTTGCTGCAGTCTTCATATTTTAAAACCAATAACTGGCCACTAGATGTGCAAATTGCTCTTAGGGTTTTTTTTTTGGTACATAGTAACAGGACATATTTTTATCATGTGAAATTATGAGTTTATATTGATACCTTCAATTTCAATCCAATCCCACAGGGTTCTTCTCTACCTCTCTTTAGTCGGTGCTTCCATATCTTCCTTCTCCAGTAGAGAGAAGGAGAAATAGAACCACAGTATCTTCCTTCTCCAGGGGAGAGAATTTTGGCTGCTAACAATGTCATCACATCTACTCTTTTGCTTAGCCTTATGATACACATATAAAAGTTTAAGAATTTCTTTTCCTATGCCACTATATTATAAACCCAAGTCTTGAGGAAGTTCAAATCATTTTTAACAGTTTTTCCCTCTTGACTGGGAGTGTATAATCAAAGTACTATGTTAGAAGGTTCTCTATATTAGTATGTTATACGTCTTTGTGGTTTTGATTTTCATTTGTAATATCATGATATCATTATTTTTCTGTTTGCATTAAGTTTTAGGTCCCCCCCACAATACTTGACTTAATTTAAATTTAAATTTATTATTGGCATATTTTACGTAAGTCATATTTACATAAAACTATTTACTCATAGACATTTCATTCTTTCCTATAAGCTTTATACCCTATTTCCTTCATTATCTGTAGGTAACAATTCCATTATTTCATGGTTGACCTATGAGTGAAAATATGTGTGTGTATTTGCAAAAATTAACAGATACTTGTATGTTTTCTTATTTTTCCTTGTTTCATACACAAAAAGGGAATGTGCTATATAAGCTTTTTTTGCATTTTCCTTTTTTCAGTTAACCACATGGCTTAGAAATCACTCCTTATCAGTTCATGAAGATCTTCCTTTATTAGTTTTTTTCTTGTGTTTAGTTGCATTGTACTCCATTGTGTGTATGTGCCATAGGATTTAACCAATTCCCTCTTGAGTATTTAAGTAATTGCCAATAATAATAATTTGCAACTACAAATAATGAATAACTTCATGCCTCTGTATTTTTGTATTGTTGTAGGAATTTCTTAAAGGTCAACATATAGATGTGAGGTTCCTGGCTTTGTTGAAAGATAAATGATGTGCAGCTATGTTACATATTGCCAACTTCCCTTCTTTAGTTCACCATTTTGTATTTTCCCCATCACTGTGGGATGGTGTGACCTGTCACTCCCCCAGGCTCTGCCCAAAGAAGATACTTGTCAAGCTTTGAATTTTTCCCTCTCTGATAGATAAAAAATGGTATGTCAGTGTAGTTTTACTTTTTACCTATTTAAGTATAAGGAAAGTTGAATATATTGTCATATTGTTTAATTTTTATAACATTTTTCTGGTTTTTAATTGAATCTTGCTTGGCCTTTCTACTTCTCAATCTCTCAAAATTCTTCAGGGATATTAACTATCTGTGATATGTATTGTAGATACTTACTATTTGAATTTTGTCTTTTGACTTTGTTGATTTTGTATTTTTGTCAATCAAAACATTTCTAATGTAGTCCAATTTATCAGTCTTTTATTATATTTGGATTTTTGAGTTATGGTTAGAAAACCTTGCCTGATGTTCATACTACAGAGGAAGAAATTCCTGTTTTATTCTTGCACTTCTTTAAAAAAAAAAAAAATATATATATATATATATATATATATATATATATATAGAGAGAGAGAGAGAGAGAGAGAGAGAGAGAGAGAGAATTGTTGATAGACCTTCATTTTATTTATTTACATGTGGTGCTGAGAATTGAACCCAGTGCCTCACTCATGCCAGGCAAGTGTGCTACTGCTGAGCCCCAACCCAACCCCTTATTCTTGTACTTCTATGGTTTCATTACTTCCATTCCATTCTTTGATCCATGTGCGGTGTGTGTGCATGTGGGGTGTGAGGAATGAATCTAAGTTCATGGTTTTTTTTTTTTTTTTTGCAAATGGCTAACAAATTGTAGCAATGCCATCTATCTAAAAGTCCATCTTTGCTCTAGTAATTCGAAATGACCTTTTTATCATACTCTAGAGCTCTTATATAATTAAATTTTAGACTCTTTGTTCTATTTCACTCATTTGTTCATATTTATATGCCAATACCACACTGTTTTAATTATAGAGATTTTAGAGTATGCTTTACTTTTTGGGAGGGCTCGTTGATTTCCTAGTTCTTCCTTTTCAGTGTTTTCCTACTAATTCTTGCATATTTATTTTTCTATATGAACTTTAACATCACTTTCTTACCTTCAGAAAGAGACCTTTATATTTTTATTATGATTGCATTATATTTATAAGTGATCCTAGAACTTCCATCTTAACCATGTTGAGATAGCTAATCTAAACACTATGAAGCTCTTTTGCTTGGGAATATTTTAGTTCCTTATAAGTCTAATTCAATTGAATTAATGTGCTGTGATTAAAGCTAGAGAGAGCATATCAGAGGAAATTTTGATCAGCAAGTGGACACAAGCACATCAAACTTTCTGTGAAATACAAGTTTATGTGACACATGTGCATGTAACACACGGCATTTCATTGGAGCAACAGAGTGTATGTAGGAGAACTTAAAATTAAACATTGAGTTATAAGCTTTAAACTTTCCTTCCAAAATTAAATAAAAGTAATACAGGCAGCTTGACATTGTGCAACAGATGTGATTTGGGAAGCTCATTAAAAATGCAGGATGTTACTCTGGCCCTGCACAAATTGACCCCGGATGAGGGAAAAGAGTCTTCAAAAAGTAGAGAGAAATCAGGGCTGAATTGCTAATGACTCTCTATGCAGAACAGTTTCATTTCTGCAAGTGGAGGTCAGCAACCCAAAGTGTTATTCGCATATATGAAAACTCATTATTTTTTGAGACAGGGACCTTCTTGCTCACAGAATTTGGTCTCCAGTACTGTGGTATGACTCATCAGAGGAGTTTCTAAAGCATTTATTTTTTAAGTTTACCTTGGAAATCACTTCCACCCAATACTGCTTCACTATATGTTTGTGGCCATTTGATGGACTGTCACAACCCATTAGGATGGGTAGGAAGAACATGTGGGCTAAGTGCAGTGGCCCAAGCCTATAATCACAGAGACTAGGGGGGGCTGAGATGGGCCATATGGATAAGGGAGCCCAATGAAGGATCACAAATTTAAGGCCACCTGGGCAACTTAGCAATACCTTATTTCAAAAACAGAAATAAAAAGAGATGGGGGTGTTGCTCAATGGTGCAGTCCCCGCTAGGTTCAATGCTGGTACCTAAAAAAAAGAAAGAAACCATGTGGACCTGGCAATTGCTAGGAGACAGACAGATCCCAATGGCCAGTAGATTCTCCCACCCTTTGTCACCAGGCACAAAAAAGCCTGTACATAAAGGTCGTTGTTTGGGGGCATAGAGAAATTGACCCTAAAAAAACTCATCTCTTGAATTTTTAGCTGTACAATCATTAAGACAAGGTTCTAGGATCCCTGAGGAATTGGGAGGGCTGTAGATTCTTGCTTTTGAATTCATTAGCTGCATCAATTTCTCCCTTCAAATGTGATTTTCTGAGCAATTACCTTAAATGCTCATTCCTCTCATGAAATTTTATTTGCTATCCTCGTCTCATGTCTTTCATTTATTCTTTTCTCATTTGCCCAGTGGTTTAAATATTGGCCTTTACAGTCAGACATCAGGCATTGTTGCTGTGTCCTAGCTGAGTCTAGGGTAAAGAAATCGTACTCCTTGCACCTCCAGTTTCTCAGTTGTAAAGAGGCGGGGAACATGGGTCCTGACTTCACAGTGTCATTGTGAAGCTTAAAGTATGTAGAGTAGTCCAAAGTGCATGCCATATGGATAAGGAAACCCAGTGTAAATGGCTGCAATTATTATTTCAAGTTCTGTTTGCTATTTTTTGTCAATTACACCAGTAGTTAGAAAAAACTTTGGAAAACATGAGGGAAATGACCAACAATGGTTCCATTAGCCAAAACAAATATTTCTATCATTGTTACCATTCTATTCTTTTTAAAAAATATTTTTGAATTCTAAGATAGACCATTATTTATTGATTGATTGGTCTATTAATGAATATTTGGGTGATTTCATTTTTTTTCTGTTAATAGTATTTCTGCAATACCAGTATATTGCACTATTTTATTTCTGTATATTTGGATTGTTTCTATAGGTTATGCTTCTAGAAGTAGAATCACTAAGTCAAAGGATAGAAACTTTTCATGGCTCTTAATACATATTATGGATCGTTTTACTGAAAGGATTATTCCAATTTGCAATGCCACCAGCAATAGATTATTTTAAACAGCTTCTTTTGATAAGAAAGGGATTTTTTTGTTTCTTAAATGTTTTAAATGATCTAATACTAACACTATGGCTTGAAATACTATATTGCATTTAGCCCTCTGATAATTTCTTGTTTTCCTCTTGATCATTTGTCCATTTAGTCTGTTTGTGGTTGAGACCACTAGTTGGCGCCCTTATTCATTCTCCTCTTCCTCCTTGAGAGTTGAATTTTTGACTTTTATCTTGGATCTATCCAGCTAGAGTAAAGACTATGGATGTTACTAAAAACAAAACAAAACAAAAACAACAACAACACTGAAAATACAACTGTGATATGATCTATTTATAGCACTCCTGAGTGTATACCCAAAGGAAATGAAACCAGCATATAAAAGAAACTCCTGCATACCTATCTTTATTGTGGCACTGTCACAATAGCCAAGTTATGGGATCAGCCTGGGTGCCTGTCAACAGATGAATGGATAAAGACTATATGGTATATAAATATGATGGAACCTTAATGAACCATAAAGAAGAGTGAAAAATCACATCATTTGCAGGAAAAATGGATGAAACTATAGGTCGTCATGTCAAGCAAAATAAACCAGACATAGACACAGAAGGACAAATGTTGTATTTTCCTTCATATATGGAATCTAACAAAAAGATGACATGAAAATAGAAAAGGGGCTACAAGGGAAGAGGAAGAGGAACACAGAGAATGGGGAAGGTGGGGTAGAAGTGAGGGTGGATAGGATTGAACCTTGATATATTCATGTGTAGAAATATCAAAGTGAGATCCATTAATTTGTACAATAAATATGAGTTAATATTTACTTTTTAAGAAGACTGTACTTTCTAGCTTCCTTTGCACCCATGTGTGGCCAAGTGAGTACATTTTGGTGAATGTAATTATATTACAGCAATAGCAGCTTAAAGAAAACCCCTCATATTTATTATCTCATGGTTTCTGTAGGTCATGAATCTGGACCCAAATTAACTGAGTTCTCTGCTCCAGTGTCTCTCATAGGGTTACAATCCAGGTGACACTCAGGGAGGGGTCTCATCTGAGGCTTGGCTGGGGAAGGATCCACTTTCAAGATCACATGAGCATTGGCAGGATTCAGTCTCTTATGCACCATCAAATTGAGGGGCTCAGGTATTTGCTGACTTTGGCCAGAAGTCACCCTTGGTTCTATGTGACTTAGGTCACTTTGTAGGTTAGCTTATTTCTTCAAAGGTAACAAGGGAGAGTTTTACTAGAGAGAGAAGGCTCACTAGACAAAGTCACATTCTTGTTACATAATCATGGAAATCATATCTCGTCACCTTTGGCATATTCTATTAGATGGAAACATGTTCCTGGTTCTGGTCACACTCAAGTGGAAGGGCTTCCATGGGGGCATGACTATCAAGAAGTGGGAATATTTGGAGACCATCTTAGAGTTCACCACAGAGTGGATACAGAAGTGATATATTCAACTCCTGGAACTTGTCCTTAAAAGGAAAGTGATTGCTGCTTTCCTTACCTGCTAAAACACAGACTCGATGGCTGGAGTCTGAGTAGCCATTTTTGTATCATAAGGTGATTACCTCATGTTGAGGATGAATGAGCAGCAAAATAAAAAAGTTTGGGAGTCTTGCAATATCTGAACTACACTGTTATTTTGAATTTTCTGCCACTCGAAACCAAATTTAATCCTAATGGATAGACTTTTTGTTGCTAGTTTTAGTCATTTTATATAAAATTATTCTATTGTGATGTTATTATCATGCACTTTTACCTAGTACTAGCTTGTATTTTAAAGTTTCTGCATCTGATATGGTATTATATTTATGACCTTTTTTTACTCGTTACCTTTTTCTAAGATTTATCCATTTGATATAGTATGTGGTTTATTTTTGATAGATGTTTGGATGAGGGCAATATAGCAGAACAGCACATCAAGGTGAGTGTAGTTCAGTGGGAACGCAGCAGACCAGAGCTCAAATTCCTTCTACAACTTGAGAGCTCTGAAAACTTGGACAAATTCCTCTTCTTCTCTGATACTAAGTATCCTCATACAAAAAAGGAATCATACTCATTTTGAAATCTTATTAGAGAATGTATTTTAAAGAACCGGATAACACATTAGACACTCATTATAAGGAAGATGTTATTACTTCTGCTCTTTATTTCATTATTTCCTTCCTTGGGACCATTTTTTCTTTCTCAAAAATCATAACTTTACAGTTTAATATGCCTTTTGCTTCTTAATTAAACATTTAAACTTCATGAATTCATTGCTAAATCTGGCTTGGCCTCATTTCATGCTTTGATATGTATTCATCATTTCCATTATTTCCTAAAGGATGTATTATTTTATTATGTATCTTCTTCTCTTGGGTCCAATCATTATTAGAAGATTTTTCTTTTTAAATTGCTGATTATCGAGGCAACTTTTCTGGTCACAATTTAAATAAATGTTTAAATTTAATTGTGATTAGGAATGTAGTCTACTCAATTTTTGCTTGTGAATTTATTGAATTTTCTTCCTTTCTGATGATATAATGAATATTTGGTAAATATTCTATGGATCTCTCAGAAAGAGAAGATACCTACTCTGTAGGAGTAGGTGGTGCAGGAGTAGATCTAGGTTAATACGGATGTTCAATGGTGCCAGAACATGGAGCAGGCCAACACCTACTTGGTCATATGCCCGAAGTGGCAGGAAGCATTGTGGGCAACAACTTGAAATCTGTCCTAACTGGAATTTAGACACACATAGGAGCATTTAGTGAGCTGGGATGCTAAGGGGTGCATTCAAATTGCTAGATGGAATTAAGCATTTAAAGAAGAGATAATTCCAAAAGAGAGACCTGCAGTTGGCATGTGGGCAAGACTCAGCATTGAACTGCTCTTCAGAACAAAGCTGTTCTTCCAGGTTCAAGTGTCTTGGGAATACTGAAATGCTCTTCCTGGGAACTTCCTCTGTCACTCCATGGTCTTGATCTTGCAGGCAATAAAGTTGTCACCAGAGCCTGGGAAATACTGCTGTTCTATTTTCCTTATCTCTTCCCCACAGAAAAAGCTGCTCAAGTATGGATCAGTATGACAGGAGACAGTTATGTGAGTTACAGAAGTGAGGGAAGTTGTACGAGAACACTGACATGGATTTCACGCAATAACTCCTCTGTCAGAGGAGAGGCCTGAGCACTGGCCATCAGTAGAGGAAGACAATGGTGGGTTGAAAGGGTGATAATGCTGAATGAGAGAGAACTTCCCTTACATGATAAATGAATGCAATGTCAAAACATAAGAACCTGTAGGAAATAGCACATTTAATAGTGAAATGTTAAAAGTATTTCATTTGAGAGCAGAGATGATGGGCATTGAATATGTACCCTGGAGCAGACACTGTGTTCAGGACTTTATGTGCCTTATCACAATATTATTATCTCATTTTACAGGTGAGGAAACTGATGCTCAGAGAAGTGAAGCAGTTCCTCTTCGTGAGTCTAAGAATTGAGAAATGAACCCAAGTCTGTTTGATTCCAGTACTGCTGTACTAAAGACACAAGGATCTGCTATTAAAGGACCCCGTCCAGGATCCCAGCCTTAAAAGGGTTTTAAATACACACATAAACTCATGTTATCCATTTAATTCTGTTGCTCAAATGTGTTATTAAATTTTGGGGGCACCTGTTTGATCTGTCATTTATGTGGCTTATATAAACTGAAATATCTCTTTTCATGATTTTTGCTCCCTGTCTTTGGTTACTGCTTTCATTGATACATGATAGTTTGCTATTGTTATATATTTAGTTTTAAAAACTATTTTTATAGAAGCATTATTTTACATACTTTTTAACCTCCCCATGCCAAAAAAAAAATTGCAGATCCCTGTAAAGTAGTGGTTTTAGTCACTTTTGCATTACTACAGTGAAATACCCAACACAGGCTACTTAATTGCAAAGGGAGGTCTATTTTGGCTTATGGTTCTGGAGGTTCATATCCAAGATTGGATAGTCCTATGGGTTTGGGCCTCGGATGATGCTGGCATTTTTCTCGATTCAGCTTTTGTCTGTGACTGTCTAACTTCTGCCATAGGAAGCTTCTTACTTATATATCTTAACAAATTTTGTATGTTTCATTATCATGGTACATAATATGTCATAGTTGCTTATTAATGAATTCTGTCCTGGTGATGATTCTGAACTTCTAAGCACTGCCACTGTTTCCTCTCTGTCTTCACAACCTCGCTCAGAAGCTGACGTACTTAGCAGCTACTCACAGATGTGCATTTAATGGACCTATGACAGTGTAGCACAGTATTATTATCTGGTTTTCCACCCAGAGCATAAACAGAGAGATTTTACACTGTGCCCGCCTGTGGGTGTCTATTTGCACGAATGAATGATACCAGCTGCCATGTGCTGAGCAACTTTCTTCACTATGAGGTTTCTTCCTTGGAGCTGGTGACCATGGACTGAATCCTCTGAAACCTCATGAATCAAAATAAACCTTTTCTCCTCTGAGTTGTTCTTGTCAGGTGTTTTATCACAGTGGTAAAAACGGATGATCGCAAGGAGCTCTCAACACAGGCAGTGCCAGCCTGGGACCCAGAGAGCAATTTGCAGTATGAGCTCGGGGAGAAAGGATCATCCATTTCCATGCTACAAATGGATGCTCTAGGAGTACAGAGATAACTTGAGAGAAATTGGTGCCCTCTGGTACCTTGAGAAAACACAGAACAGCTTTGCAAATCCCCAACAACAGTGAGTGTTCTTGGGAGAAGAAATCCATGGAGAAGAGCTGGGAATGTAGCTCAGTGGTAGAGTGCTTGCCTAGCATGTTTGGGGGACCTGGGTTTGATTCCCAGCACTGAAGGAAGAAAAGAAAAAAAAGAAACTCCTGCAACTCCAAAAGTATGGTGGTGTCAAAGGCTATACTCTTGAAATTCACCCATTGGAAACTGTTTTAGTCAGCCTTTCCACTCCTGTGACTGAAAGACCTGTCAAGAACAATTTTAGAGGCAGAAAAGTTTATTTGGAGACTCACCGTTTCAGAGACCTTAGTCCATCACAGCCTGCTCCATTCCTTGGGAGCTGGAGGTGAGGCAGAACATCATGGCGGAAGTGAAGAGTGGAGGCAAGCGGCTCAATCATCATATCAGGAAGGAGAGAGAGACTGGAGTACCCCAACGGCACACCCAGAGTGCCTCACCTCTTCCAGCCACACCCTACCTGCCTTCAGTTATCACTCAGCAAACCCCTATCAGAGGATAATTCATGGATGGTGTTAAGACTCTCATAACCTAATTGTTTCACCTCTAACCCTTCTTGCATTGTCTCACACATGAGATTTGGGAGACTCCTCACATTCAAACCATAACAGAAACCAACATTTATGTGAGATTCTACGCACAGGACAGACAGGAGGGGCTAGGTTACAGGAGCCGCTCAGCTAGCTCTGTTGGGTTTGATAATGTAACCTAGTCTGCACTCTCTGATGGGTCTTAGGAAAGCTCAAATTGTAGATGAATGATAGCTTCGTAGTTCTGATTAGAGGATACTCTGGTTTGAATATGTGTCCCCAAGTTTATGTGTTGGAAACTTGATCCCAAATGCAACAGTATTGAGAAATGGGACCTTTAAGACTATGAGGTCACAAAGACTCTGCCCCCATCAATGGATTTATGCCCTTATCGCCAGAGGGGAGTCGTAATCGAATGAGTGGGTTCCTGATAAAATGATGAGTTTGGCCTCCTTCTCTCCTTCTCAACCACGCAATGGCTTCTACCATGTTATCATACAGCAAGAAGGACTTCACCCATGTGGGCTTCTCAGCCCTCAGAATTGTAAGCCAAGTAAGTTCCTGTTAATTATAAATTACCCAGTGTGTGATATTCTGTTATATAGCAACACAAAATGATCAGAAGATGTGTAAAACATTAAAAATCAAATGCTCATTAAAATTATGGTTCGATTTGGTACTTTTATAGCTATGTCAAACCACTGACTAGGTAGCTCAGCAGAGGCACAAATTACCCATTTCCTGAGTTTATCACCATGGAAGCAATCATCTGAGTGGTTATTGAACATGTAGTGTTCACCTTGACTGATTAAAGTCCAGGAGAGAAATGTGTTAGATGGACAGGAGGTAGAGGAGAGGCTGACTGTATGACTGCCAGATACTTCAAACAGGGATTTACCTCGGTGATTTAACCACAGGTCAGGGTCTGGCCCTTTGTTTTTCGGGTTCAAAAATGGAGAAAATTGGTTTTGTCAGCACACTGAGGTAGGATCTGTTTAGAGAGGGATGTGTAAATCAAAACGCCATTTTATTAATTCACAATGACAAGTAAAATCAGCCAGGAGATCAGATACACATTCTGTTTCGAGCACATTCTCTCCCCGTGGCGAAATCTAGGAGGGAAGTCAAATTATCATCAGAAGACAGCCCGGTGAGCCTGGGATCAGAGCCGGAAAGGGAGCAGGCTGCCTGATTAGAATGCTAAATGAAGCCCAGGCTTCCTTCAGCACCAGAGAGATACATCTGGAGGGATCAAACCAATCGAATTCTGGAGACAGGTCACTACTCTAGCTAGCACTGACCTGGGCGTGCACAACTTCCTCCTCCTGGTGGACCCTGCTTTGTCCTCTGCTGACCACACCTCTTGTGCTGGACATGTTCTTTCTTCACCTGGGTCGATTCCATTGATTAGTTACAGCCCAGCCCTCCTCCTTCTTTGGCCTTGCCTTTACCCTGACTCCAAGTGAAACTGGGAAATGATTGCACGATTGTCCCTGAGGGACCCTTACCTGATTTTAAGGTCAGCAGTGATTGTCCTGTCCCGCTGAGTTTAGGAAACCTCATGTAATCAGCTGTGACCAGGGTGTCAACCAAACAATCCCCCTCCCCCAACATTGGCTTTGCTCGTCAGGCCGGGTCCTGTAGGGCTGAAGAGGCTAATGAATTGGTAATGAAGGTGATCGATAGCTTTATCTCCGAACAGGGGCAGCCTCTTCTCTGTCAACTATTTGCTACCTTAGTTGAACCCAGAATAAGCCGCTGTTGGGGCTTAGCTGATGAAAGCTTTGCTGAAATCCTCATTACAGGCTCATGTTCTGCCTTAGTACTCAGACCTGATATATGAAAAGCCCAAGATGTTACCTGATGTCTTTGTGGAAAGGAAGAAATATCCTAAAACAGCTCTGGTTTGGCTTGTGGAGAAAGAAACATTCATTGAATTTGTGGCATTGGGTTCTGCCCCTTTTACCTCCTGTGTCCTGCCTACCCTAGTTCATTCCTTCCTTTCCTACAGGATGACCACGTTAGCCTTCTTCACGCTTCTTAAATTATATGAAAAAAATAACAATGCTGAGAGCTTATCATAGCTTTTCTTTTTTTTATTGGTTGTTCAAAACATTACAAAGCTCATGACATATCATCTTTCATACATTTGACTCAAGTGGGTTATGAACTCCCATTTTTACCCCAAATATAGATTGCAGAATCACATCGGTTACACATCCACATTTTTACATAATGCCATATTAGTGACTGTTGTATTCTGCTGCCTTTCCTATCCCCTACTATCCCCCCTCCCCTCCCCTCCCATCTTCCCTCTCTACCTCATCTGCTGTTGTTCAATTCTTTCCCTTGTTTCCCCCGCCCCACTTTCCCCTCACAACCTCTTATATGTAATTATGTGTAACAATGAGGGTCTCCTACCATTTCCATACGATTTCCCTTCTCTCTCCCTTTCTCTCCCCCCACTTGTCTCTGTTAATGTTAATCTTTTCCTCATGCTCTTCCTCCCTGTTCTGTTCTTAGTTGCTCTCTTTATATCAAAGAAGACATTTTCATTTGTTTTTTAAGGATTGGCTGGCTTCACTTAGCATAATCTGCTCTAATGCCATCCATTTCCTTGCAAATTCCATGATTTTGTCAATTTTTAGTGCTGCGTAATACTCCATTGTGTATAAATGCCACATTTTTTTTTATCCATTCATCAATTGAAGGACATTATCATAGCTTTTCTGAGAATTAGGTTCTATTCTAAGCACTTCGCATATTAATTTGTTTAACCTCAACAATCTCGTGACTTTCGGCATTATTATTGCATTCATTTTACAGATGAGGAGAAGAGACAGAGAGAGTTTAAATAACTTGTCTAAAGTTACTAGGGCATGTTAAATTAATAAATTTGCCCTAAGACTATTTCTGTAGTTGGTTGCTGAAATTTAGCCCAAAGCTATCTCTGTATACACTGAAATGCAACCTAATTTAGTTATGTACCAAACTGCAAACTAACTTAAGAGTATTGTATATTCTCATTCACAACAGTCAGCCAGCCACAGGCTATCAACTGATCACACCATGTCCATATAAGGCAGGTGCATCATTACCTTGTGCCCATATAAGACAAGGGTTGACTGCAGGCAATAAGGTTGATTCTATATGCCATTTTCTTTTTTGTAGCTATAAATATAACTTGCACATGTGATGGAGACCAACATTCAAAACCAACTTTGGTCCTGAATGCTCCCGGGTTCTAGAATGTTTTCTTGCTGAAGCAAACTTTATTAAATTGAATTCATCTTAGATTTTTCTTTAATAGCTGCAAGTGGCAAAGCAATACACTCACTCACCCATGTTAAACAGAGCTAAAACATTTCTCTAAATGTATTGAGCTCTATGTCAAACTTTATCAGAAGATGCTAGCTCTTACTGAGTTTCCAGAAATCTGCTTAAAAATTGGAGTGCATTATTGTAAGTATTAAGTTCTACTAGTCATATAACCTTGGTTGAGCCATTTTTTTTCCTCTGAAACTCAGTTCATTTAAACTGAGGGGGTTAAACTAAAGAATTTGTAAGTTCCCTTTCAATTTGACTTCCTGGGTTTACATCCACAACCATGACCACTTATACTTTGAATTTGTACGGAATTTTAACAATTTACATAAATTATTTTATGATGTCATCCATTGACCAATGAACCAAGAAGCATTTTTGCTTACCTTTGTATTTCCATAAATATCTATTATAGTAAGTACTACTCATACATTTATTAATTCAAACTGATTCTCACAATCATTCTGTATGAGGGGCACCAGCATTATTATCTTCATTATACAGATGAAGAAACCCATGCTTAAAGAGGTTTAATAATCGACCTAAAATGAAAAAGTTCACTTCTATTCTATCCTTTGTTTACATTTACCCATCCCTGAGTGGTGTTATAGATGCACCTGTCCACCAACCTTGGCAAATTCTCAAGCAATAAACTATAGTAGAGTGCATTTTCTAGGCAGCTATTTGCAGAAAAACAATAAGATCATGGCTGCCATAAAGTTACTTTTCTAGCTACCCATTTAAGAGAACAGGTTGTCCTTAGATGGTTTTTGTAGAACTGTGGAGCAACTGACTACTGTGTGTACATGTCATCTTCAAATTGAGTAATTGGTAGCTAAAGAAGAACTTTCGATTGCTTTTTGTTTACTGCATTCGAAATTCTCTCTGTTGAACAATGACTCATGCAAGGTGACCTGGGAGCTTGGTGCCATGAAAAGGTACCTCAAATGACTCAGACTTCAACATCCACAGTGTGACTCTTTTGATTTATTTATTGGTTAGGGGGTAAAACAGCTCGAATTTGGATTTTTTTTCCAAACCCCAAATCTAAGAGATGAAAACAGCAAGAACTGAATTCATATTTTGATTCATTAGAATTTCATATAGGATCATGGATGACTTTTTTCCACCAAAATTACTCCAAAGAGAAACTTAGTACAAAGAGCACGAATGATCTTAAGATTGTCCCAAAGTTTGATTCCCTGAGGTTCTGTTCACTGGGAACCATTTAGCTACTGCCAGACTCAGACACACCAGACTCCCAAAGGAATGTTGGCATTGGCTGGGATGATCCTCTGAGAAACAGAGTCCCATAAACACATCAATTCCAATTATCAGCATGAGAAATCCTTTTTGGAGGTGTGTGGGTGTAGTCAAGACTGGAGAAATAGGATGAAATAAAAAGACTGGATGAGGACTGGATGGAAGAGTCACGTCAGCTGGAATCCATGACGTACAGGCTGAACTCCTTGGGGTTTATCAAAAGGAAAAGCCCAGACACTTACGTCTGGCCATGAGCTGTGTGTATTCCTGTCCTTCTTCCTCAGGAAATGGCTAGATCCCTCTGCAAGTGCTGCTGATTTTCAAAAATGCCTTTGTGGAGCAAGCAAGAAATGTCTAGACACAGGGTATTTTCTTTTTCCATTTACCTGCCTAAGTTCTTAATACTCGGCTGATAGATGGGGAGCACCTGTGTGCAGGGACATTTTGTTTTACATCTCCAGCTGCTCTCTTCTCTTCCTAATTCCTCCTTATTCTCCTTGGACAGGTTCACATTATTTCTCGAAGGCATCGCCAGTGAGATCTTAAGTATTTTTAATTAGAAATTAGGCTGACTTCTGTGAACACTATAAAGTTCAACTTCACATGATCAAGACCTACCAAAGAGTAATTATAACTTGAATGTGTTATGGCTTTTGTTGCCATCGTGAATGGGTTTTCCCCTGACGCTGTGCCTTTTAATTAGCTATTTCTAATATATAGGAAAACTTATTGCACTAATTAGTTTTGCTGCAAAAATGCTGCATGATGAACCACTTCAAAACGGTGACTTAAAACAACCATCGTACATTCCCACGGCTTGTAGGTCCCATGGGGGTGGCTCATATAGGCTGGACTTAGTCCAATAGCTGTGTTTTAAGTTGCAGGTCCATCTGCCTGGGAAAGTTCCTGCTCCGAGGGTATTCTTGGGCCTGGACTGAAGGACAACGAAATTCTCGAGGGATCTCTTTTCCTGGTGATGGCACAAATATAAAAATCCAAACAGAAACACCACATGCCTTTTAAGGCTTGTTGCGAGTTGAATTGTGTGCTCTCGAAGCTTTGTGGCAGTCCTGATTCCTGCCCACCTTCTCCCTGTGAATGTGACTTCATTTGGAAATAGAGACTTTGCAGCTGTGATCCTGTTAGGATGAGGTCATACTGGATTCAGGTCGCCCTAATCCAAACACTGGTTTTCTCATAAGATGACAGAGAATTGGACATAGACATCCTGGGAGAACATCATGTGACAATGAAGGCAGAGAGTCGAGATATGCAGACCCACACACCCAGGAAACACCAAGGACTTCTAGCAGTCACCAGAAGCTAGCAGAGAAATGTAGACCAAATCCTCCCTCTGAGCCCACAAGGAGGAACCAACCCAGCTAAAAGGACTTCTGGCCTTTAGACTGTGAAAGAATACATTTCTGTTATTTGAAGTAACCAAGTCTGTGGTCATTTGTTATGGTAATGAACACAAGACCTAAGCTTATCACTTCTGCAGATCACATGGCCAAACCCAAAGTCCAGGCACAGAAAGATGATGCTGATTCATTTTGTGTGGTGAGGGTGTGGATACATGGAGGTTGGGATAATCATTTAATCTACCACGCAAAAGATTCAGATTTGTGTTCTGAAGTGTCTTTTGGCAGGATAGTAGAATCTAATGATTAACAGCATGGATCTTGTATTGAGAGAAAGATGAACTTGAATCCTTGTTCTAACACTTTTCTGCTGCATGATCTTAGGCAAATTATTTAACCTTCAAGCCTAGTTCCTTTATTTATAAAATGAGAATAATAGCACCTATGTCACAGGACTTCTATTACTATTGCATGAATTGATATTTATGAAGGGTTTATTTTCAGTTCTTGACTTGTAGCAGGAGCCAATAAGAATTACCTACCACCATTTCTATTCCTATAATAAGGGAGCAGTAAAAGACTTGGAAATGAAGGTAGTATTTTTCTACTGGGAATTTAGTATAGAATTGGATGAAAGGAAGACTGGCCATGAAAAGGTGAAAAGTCAAATTTTAATTTGCGCAGCATAGTAAGATATGTTAACAATCCATTGCATGGGCATGGGTTGTATCTTGGAAGAGAAAGGAGAGACTGGTTACCCAGAGGTTAGCCATTTTAAGAGGGCTTTAAAGTGAATGTAAGAGGATGAGACAAAGTTTCCAACTATGGGAAATGTACATGTGAAAACACTCAGGTGGGAGAGAAACATGGTGGAAACAGAATTTAAAGCTTTGACATCTGCATGCCAATATGCAGAGTCTCTGAATTAAGTGGACAAAACATAAAAATGTCATCTTCAGAATGGACCACTTCAAACTTTGGGATAAAACTCAGAATATTAGTATGCAAAAGGAATGAATATGTTCCCTTTAAAGATAGTTATTTTAAACTAATTATTATTTTAATTGTACAAACTTATGGAAGATGTTAACTACCTTGGTTTGATGGTTTCAAACTCTAGCATATAGCATCTGCCCTTCCAGGAAGAAGCAGCTCATGAGAAGACGTGGGGTGGCCTTGTGCACTGAGCACCTCCTGGGGGAGCCACAAACCCAAAGAATGGAACCTGAGGGGGGAAGTCAAAGAAGAGAGACTTAAGGCAATGATATTATTTGGGTTTTCTCTCTATCACTTGGCTAGATGAAACGGAAGGATAATATCTACTTTTAGCAGATACCAGATAGGTTAAAAAAGGTGATAGTGGGAGTGTGGAAGAATGGAGACATGGATGAGCCTCACTTGGCTAAAAGCCAGAGATACCATAAGCCTTTGACCTTCTTCAAAACTAGATGAAAGAATAAAGGGAACTGTGAATAGAATCTTATTTTTTTAAGTAAACAATATCTAGAATTCACTGAGCACTTATTATGTCCCATGCACTTCTCTAAAATCTATATGTACTTGATCACCTTGAATACTTGAGTTATTCTGTTTTTATTTCCTAAGATAGCTCACCACCATCTTTTTGTGCACGAGAAATTTTTAGGAGAAATTGTCCCCAAGAGTTAAAAAGATGGTTACCAGGTCCATGATGTACGATGAGGAAGTAAGCCAAAAAGCACATAATCAATCGATGCTTTTTTAAAAAATATTTTCTTAGTTGTCAATAGACCTTTATTTTATTTATTTATATGTGGTGCTCAGAATCGAACCCAGTGCCTCACACATGCTAGGCAAGCACTCTACCACGGAGCCACAACCCCAGCCCCTCAATCCATGTTTTTACCAATTTGCAAGCAGAGTCACACCTTTGTTCAAGGAATGACAATTGCCCTCTTCTTCCATGTACCCATGTCTTCATTTTCTGAACCCATCAGACAATTTTATACCTTTGAATCTTGGAAGAGGCTGCTCCACTGCTTGGAATACTTCCTCTCCTCCTCTACCTGGCAGACTTCTACCCTTCTTCAAGGTACAGCTCTTCTGCAAGAATAATAGCACCTATGTCACAGGACTTCTCCAGTCTCCCTGCCTAACTGTTAGCTCTTTGGGGCAGAGACAGTGACTTCTTGACCTTGACTGAATGCACTAACACAAGTAGAGGGCTGGGAACCAAATGGTATCAGTGCATATTGAATGGCTGTAAACACAAATATAAGTCCATATTTTAGACACTAGAAAATGATCAAAATGAAATAAGCCATACACTGGGCTATTTGTCTAGTGTTTTGGAAGAATGCTATTGCTTATTCTAATTGAAAAGCAAAAGTTAAAGATGCATGCAGCCTATTTTCTTTGGAAGGAAAATCTGTCTTGCTATTTTATGCAAGTGGGTAAAATATACTCATAAAACAATCTGCTCTGAGAATGGCAAATGTTTCAGGGAAATTTCAGTGGAATGACTTCTTTGTGCTTTTATTGCCTAACCCTCGGTAAAGATGACTGGAAAGACAAAAGATACAAATGAGGGGGAATGACTGCAAATATTAGAGAGGGAAGAAGAATAGCGGAGAAGGAATTTATCGTTAGGGAAGATTTATGCAAATCTCAAGAGCACCTTAAAAGTTAATCTGAAGAAATACTCTTTAGTATGAGCAGATGAAGAAATTCTTTCTGGGTAAGTCATGGGAAAATAAATTTTGTTTAATAGTTTAGAGGAAAATAGTATACACTTATAATGGTGATTTGGGATTGTGTTAACTTTCTGTCATTGTGACCAAATACCTTAGAAAATCAACTTAAAGGAGGAAAGATTTATTTTGGCTCATGGTCTCAGGGTTTTTTTGTCCATAGTTGCTTGACTCCATTGCTGTGGGTTTGTAGCCAGGCAGAACATCGTGGAGGGGAGTGTGTGCTGGACAAAACTACTTACCTCGAGGTGGGTGGAAGTAGTGAGAGTGGGAGAAAGAGAGAGAGAGGAGGGATGGGATAAGGTCCAAGATATCCCCTTCCAGGTCATACCCCACCTTCCAGGGTATATCCTCAGTGACTTACTTCCTCAACTAGCTCCACCATCTATAATTTCCCTTACCTCCCAATAATATCATCAAATTATGAATCCATCAATGGATTAATCCACTGATGAGGTTAGATTCCCTATGATTCCAATCACCTTCCCAAAGGGTCCACCTTTGAGTACTACTGCACTGGGGACCAAGCCTTCAACACACAAGTCTTTGAATCCAAACTCAAATATAACACCCTCAAATATAACAAGGATTTATTGTTTAAGTTATGTCAAACCAAAAAGAAATGTTTCTCATTGATACATCCTGATTACATGTTTTCTGGGTTGTTTGTGGAAGTTCTTATGTCACCTAAAAAATATTGATCAAAATGAATCATTCAAAACCATTTAAAAAAACACTATTTTCTTAGGGAAAAAAAAAAGACCTGTTCTCTCTGAAGAATGAGACAATTAACTGTTGGATTTCCAGTCAAAGTTCAGAGACTGAGGAATGATGAAATCCCAATTTATAATTACTCAGGTAGTGATGAAGCAGAAACAATCCCAATGAACAAGTCTCAGCACTTGCTAATTCATTCTCTTTCTCCCATCAACTCAGAAGAAAATAAGTCACCAACATCTGGAAATGTGATAATTCCATATTTCTGTAGCTCCTGATTCCTGTCCAGAGTTTGAAGAGTGGACAATAATTGTCAAGTCCACAGCAGATGCACGTGGCAGATAGGACCTCCTCAAAAGCTTCAGCAGCCGTGCTGCGTCTCCTCTTTAGTAGGGCAGTCAGCTTCAACCTTACAGTGATTTAGAGTCAAGTTTCAGAATTGGAAAGGTTCTTGACCCGTTTACAAGAGCTACTATTTATTGAGCACTTATTATGTTCAAGTAACTGTGGAAAACACTTCACATGCATTATCTCATTTAGTTCTCAGAAAGACCCTATGACTTTAATGTTACTATTGGCAGGTTTACAGATAAGAAAACTATGAATTAGACAAATAAGTACTCCAAAGTCAGAGATGTTATGTGATGGACTGGAAATGGATCCCAGGTTGGACTATGGTATTTCCCTTGAACAGGAATGCTGATCATTCTATGTCTCTTTGTGTTTTGAGTTTCTCCTACAAAAATCCCACCAGGCAATCTGGGCCATATTTGAATATTTTCATGATATTGGGAACTCTACAAGATCAGAGATGGTGGATATTTTTTCTTAAATTATTCTCAATGCATATCATGTGCAACCCTGTTAGTTCCTCATTATTCAATGTCATTTATATTTGTTGAATGAAAAACCTCCCTTCTGGGTATAAACCAAGGAGTGGGATAGCTGGATCAAATGGTGGTTCCATTCCAAGTTTTCTGAGGAATCTCCATACTGCTTTCCATAGTGATTGCACCAATTTGCAGTCCCACCAGCAGTGTATGAGTATACCTTTTTCACCACATTCTTGATAATTGCCATTCTGACAGGAGCGACATGAAATCTTAGAGTAGTTTTGATTTGCATTTCTCTAATTGCTAGAGATGTTGAACACTTTTTTTTTTTTTAAACTGAATGCTTTATATTTAATGAAATTCAAAATTCAGTGAAACAAATATTAAAAACCACATCAGACACAACAATATGTGAGCTGTAAATGTCCTTGTATGTGCTTTTTTTCCACCTAGATTTTAAAATATTTATTCTAGTTAATTTCAGTTTTTCTTTCAGTTTAGTTTTTCAAGAAATATTATTCTATTTATTGTGTCTGGAGAATATCCTTTAGAATGAATTTTCTCCCTTTTTTGTTGTGTTCCTTCTTCAGGAATCATTACCTAGACAACAGTTTTACATTTTTGTTCTTGATGGACTCCTTAAGGCTTGAAGTAATTCAGAAATTGATTTATGTTAATTTCTTTTTTTTTTTTTTTTTATTGGTCGTTCATAACATTACATAGTTCTTAATACATCATATTACACGGTTTGATTCAAGTGGATTATGAACTCCCGCTTTTACCCCGTATACAAATTGCTGTATCACATCAGTTACCCTTCCATTGATTGACATATTGCCTTTCTAGTGTCTGATGTATTCTGCTGTCTGTCCTATTGTCTACTATCCCCCCTCCCCTCCCCTCCCCTCCCCTCCCCTTTTCTCTCTCTACCCCTTCTACTGTAAATCATGTCTTCCATTTGTATTCTCTTGACTTACCCCTCCTTACCTCTTATATGACATTTTGTATAACCCTGAGGATCGCCTTCCATTTCCATGCAATTTCCCTTCTCACTCCCTTTCCCTCCCATCTCTCATCCCTGTTTACTGTACATATTCTTCTCAAGCTTTTCGTCCCTACCCTGTCCTTGTTTACACCCCTTATATCAAAGGAGTCATTTGGTATTTGTTTTTTAAAGATTGACTAGCTTCACTTAGCATAATCTGCTCTAATGCCATCCATTTCCCTCCAAATTCTATAATTTTGTCATTTTTTAATGCAGAGTAATACTCCATAGTGTATAAATGCCACATTTTTTTTATCCATTCATCTATTGAAGGGCATCTAGGCTGGTTCCACAGTCTTGCTATCGTGAATTGAGCTGCTATGAACATCGATGTAGCAGTGTCCCTGTAGCATGCTCTTGTTAGGGCTTTAGGGAATAGACCGAGAAGGGGAATAGCTGGGTCAAATGGTGGTTCCATTCCCAGCTTTCCGAGAAATCTCCATACTGTTTTCCAAATTGGCTGCACCAATTTGCAGTCCCACCAGCAATGAACAAGAGTGCCCTTTTCCCCGCATCCTCTCCAGCACTTATTGTTGTTTGACTTCCGAATGGCTGCCAGTCTTACTGGAGTGAGATGGTGTTGGTCAACTGTATTTATTCTTCTGTGGAGTGTCTGTTCAGTTCCTTGACCCATTTAAGGACTAAAAATAAATCAGCATACTATAATGATGCAGCCACATCAATGTTTATAGCAGCTCAATTCACAATAGCTAGACTATGGAACCAACCTAGATGTCCCTCAATAGATGAATGGATAAAGAAAATACATATATGTCAATGGAATATTACTCAGTTTTAAAGAAGAGTGAAATTATGACATTTGCCAGTAAATGGTTGGAGTTGGAGAATATCATGCAAAGTGAAACCATAGGCCGAATGTTTTCTCTAATATGCAGATGCTAATACACAATAAGGCGTGGGGAGGGCACTAGGGAAGAATAGCATTACCTTCGGTTAGGTCGAGGGAAGTGATGGGAGAGAAGGGGAGGGGATGGGGGATAGGAAAGATAGTAGAATGAAACAGACATAATTACTATATGTATATATGTGAGTACATGACCAATATGTGATTCTGCAACATTTACTCTCAGAAAAATGAGAAATTATATCCCATCTTTGAATGATATATCAAAGTGCATAAATGCATTCTAATGTCATGTATAACTAATTAAAACAAATATAAAAACACCTCCCCTCAAAAGGGCTTACAGATATATCAAATTTTTATTAGTAGAGGACTTTGGAGAATCCATAAAACTATGCCCATTTCTTCTGCTCCATTCAAAAGCATAGCTTTTAACATCTGAGAAACAAAGAAGCCTGAAAGAATAGATTCAACCAATACTGCACAGTAGTCAGCGGCTTAGGCCACCTCACCCCTCTCCCAGGTCAATGCCAGCAGATGCCTTTCTCTGCTGTCAGTGACTTTCTGTCTCTCCATCATTTTCCTTTTGCATCTCCATCTCCATCTCTCTGCAATGGAAGCCAGAAAGGCAGAGGCTGTACTATTTCATGCTTTTAAGTATCACTAAGTCCCGGAGCCTTGAAGGCTCTTAAAACTACTTGTTGAATAAATGAATATTTAATGTCCATAACAAAAAGATCTCCTTTCACCCTAAATATCATAATTTTCTTTTTCTTATTTGGACTTGAGACCAATACAGTTTCTGGAAGCCACTCTGTTGTGAAACAACACGGGAAATTTGCAGAAAGGAATACTCACTTGATGTCATGCAATGGCTTCTTCAAGTTTGTAGTTGTTTATTTTTTAATCACTGAGAAACTGCATCTGTGTTAGATAATTTTCTTCATTGTCTAGCTAATTGGGACAGCTGAACATGATGTTTGGGACTCTCATCTTATATCAGCCTTCTAGAGAACCTCCTAACCTCCCATACAGTGAGGAGCCATGCACAGATGGAGTGAGAACAGGTGGAGATCCATTTTTCCTGAAAGCAGCTCACAGTCCTCCAGGAAGGGCTCTTTGCATTCCATGGCATAAAGAAGTCAATCCCATCCCCCACCTCCACAAGCCTTCTATTTTTGTGGAAATGCAGATCATGTACCATAGCAGGTGCTGAATCACTCATGGAATTTCATCTCTCAGGACCACATGGCAAGTTTTTCAGGTTTATAAATGTACTCCTTTGTTCTTTAAGATGATTTCAGGGATGAATTTGGGAAACCAGAAAAGACTAGCACGTTGTACCCACATGGAAATGTGCTCATTTGTGGGCTTTCTTTGGAGGATACTCTTCTTGTTTTGGGAATGAGGTGGTTAAAATACCTCTAATGATTTCTGCTCAGTTTTGCCTACAAGTGTTTTTTCAGGCAGCATTAGACATCTGCTGTGAGCTAGCGATGCCAACATTAGCTACAGGAAGGGAAAAGCCTTTCAACACTTCAAACAAATTCAAGAAAGTCTGGGAACTACCTACCTTACAGGCATCGTGGGGAGACCCAGGTCAGTGTCAGTGTCTTCGGACCCGACTTGCCCACAGAAGATGTCTGCGCTGGCAGACCATACACACATGCACAAATCAGTCTTATCTCAAGATCTTTCCTTCTTAAATGGGAAGAGCTTCGGAAGACCTGAAGGCGTGGAGTTTGCTCTTGGACTCTCATCATTTTGTGTTGCACCAAAGTAAGTGAATGAATGAATGAATGAATGAATGAAATACAACCACCCCTCCCACCCCGGTGCCTAGCTGAAAGAACACAAGGCAGGAAAAACCAATAGCTTCCATCCCTCTATGCTATTTGGAAGAGTGTTGAAGGTGACATAAGGTGATGGGATTAAATTGCCTTCATTTTGCAATTCTCTTAGCCCTTCTTATGTTCACCTCATTTGACCGGAAGGGACAGGGTCCTGGCTCTCCACCATACTTCCAGGTAACTCTGACCCTGAAGGAGATTGTCCTAGGTCATGGTAATAATAATGCCATATTTTTCTTCATAGTCCAGGAAGCTCCACTCTCCTCTTCTAGTCAACATCCTGGGTGGAGGTAGAAGTACAGTTGCCAGGGTGGGGAGGGAGGGGCTCATGGGTGCACAGTGCTTAAAGATTCGCAGATCCTTTCCTACTGTGATCCTGTGAGAGAAGCACCATGTGACGTGGACGACAGAGGAACAACGTGTTGGACAACTTCCCTGGGGCCTCAGAGCTCTGGAGTGGTGGAAGGGGCTCTGGGTCAAACCACCTGCTGGGCATGCTCTCCTCCCAAAGCAGCATCATTTCCCTCACTTTCCTTTGCTTCTTTTTAAGGAGGTGTGATGGCATGAAGGTGGTTAGGCAGGATGGTGGTACCGCAAGAGGTCATGGTCAAAGAAAGCCCCCATTCTGTGTGTGCTGTCTGCACCCAGCAGCCTGAGAGCTGTCCTCCAGCCTGGAGGATCCCCAGGCTCACACTCCTGGCTTAGGAAGTTGGTTGCATTTCAGCTCCCAAGGGAATAGATATTCTTCTTTTTATACTGTGTCTGGAGCTTTACTGCAGTCCTCACCCCCCCGCCCCTATTAGTCAAGGTGTCTCAGATATATATAGGATGAGTTTTTTTTTTCTTTCAGTAAGAGTTTATTTTTATTGAATTATTATGTGCCTATCGGTTTTTAAATAAACCACGAACAATGAAAACATTCACCATAGGGGATGGGCATCAGTCCTTTCTCCCACATCTTATTAAAAATATTTATTATTAAGTTCTGGGTGGACACAACATCTTATTTTACATTTGTGTGGTGCTGAGGATCGAATCCAGTGCCTCATGCATACTAGACGAGCGCTCTACCACTGAGCTACAACCCCAGCCCTCTCCCACATCTTTCCACTTTAAGAAACAAACTCTCAACAATTTCAGGTAATTCTTCTAGTATTTATCTCCATTTTTCCTCTGCAATATATGTTTGTTTTTTTTTTTACATTTCTTATTGCATCAATTTTAGGTGGTGTCTATTGATTCTGTTAAGGTAGATAAAGTATTTAGCTCTTATATCTCAAACTACTTGCATTTCACCTTTTCCAAGATGATTTTATCACAATTTTAAACATTATTATGATTATATAAATAAAGTTTATTACAAAACCAAATACTGTGATTGATTTTTATATTGAGTTATCTATGGCTGCAAACCAAATTTCACCCAAACCTAGCAACTTAAAATAATAATTCACACTTATTATCTCACACAGTCTGCGGGTATCAAATTTGAGAATAGCTTAGCTAGATGGTTCTTGCTTGGGGAGGGGGGTCTTTCATGAAGCTTCAGTCAGAATATCAACCTGTATTTATTTTCCACTACCATAATGAAATACCAGAGACTGAGTAATTTATAAAGAAAAGAGGTTTATATAATTTACAGTTCTGGAGGTCCAAGAGCATGGTGCTGGTTTCTGGTGAAGACCTCATTGGAGATGGCATCAGAACAGTGGGAGTTTTGCAGGATAAGGAGAATATATATATAGGGAGACAAGAAATAAAGAGAACAGTTCAGGGGTCAGGCTTACTATTGTATAACAACTTGCTCTGGGGAGAACTAATTCAGGGGTCCCATAAGAATTACCTTAATCCCTTCTGAGGGCAACAGCTCCCATGATTTCCTACTGAGGCCCACCTTTCAAATGTCCCACCACCTCTAAATATCACCACAACAGGGTCCAAGCTTTCAACGTGAATTCCTGGGAGTCACACCCTATCTAAACCATAGCACAACCTCATGATTCGTGTCTTTCCTAATGCAAAATTTGGAGGTCCTTTCCCACTCCCATCCCACTAGAGCATCAGTAGAAACTTCCAATTTCATTGGCTGAATCTGGTCCAGGGAAAGATGCAGCTCCTCAGGGATGATTCTCTGAGAATAGCAACACAGTCTCTCTCAAGGTGAAGATCCGCTCTCCTCCCTGTGGCACACTTCTGACTGCAGCATTCTGGGAACCTAAGAGACAACTTATTGGCAACATGCACACCCAACATTCTTTAATTGGACAGGTGTATGATAATTGCTAGAAACTCCTATCAAAAAGAGGGAAAAGAGGAGACGCAAAGGAATCAGAGATTCATAGCAATTCTTAAATCTGGCGGGACACCATTGACTTTCCTTGGTGAAGACTCAAGACCTGAGAAGAATTCTCCACACACAGCTCTTGGCTCTGCCCTCTGGGTACTTGTTATTATTTCCTGAATCTTTCATTTCCATGAAATGTCACCTGTGTTTGCAGTTGAGACATTTTTTTCTCAGCCTGCTTTCTGCCTGTAGAAGTTTGGAGATCCAAAACCCTCTTTGTAACTGGTTGTTTTGATGCCTTTCGTTCCAAACTGGAGGTATTTTTGCCAAAATAATTCTCAAAAAAAATTGTAGGTCTCTTGTGAACCGTTTTGGGGGTTTTTGCAATTCAACAAAAAATCACAAATCTCTCTCAGCTATGTCCTTTTTTACCTTGGTCTTTTGCTGAGAAGGCAGATGGATAATATCCTTAACTTCCTTAGAAAAAGCTGAATGACTAAACAGTTCTCTGATGCCCTACTTAGATATTTCTAAAATTTTAAAACTTTTCATTCAACCACACCCTCATCTTCATCTTTGTATCTTTTTTTCCCTTCCATTACCCTGTATTTGATCTTTGCCTAGAAGCCATTTCTTAATTTTATACCCATTTGCCATCTAAAGATGCTGGAATTTTTTCAACATTCGAGCCCCCTATAATATTTAAACAGCAAAAAGAAAAATGTGGCACCTTTAACATTCTGCCAGAATTACCCACTTTCATAGGCACATTTTCTATTTTCCATTTAGGCAATAGTGTTGCTAAGCTTTCCACTACTATTCAAGAGTCTCCTTTTTTCCATTTTCTAACCACATTATCCCCATTTTTTTTTTTTTAGGTTTCCCTAGTTGTGTTCTCAGAGGTCATCATTTTTTTTTTTTATTCTTCAGGTTTTCAGTGATATATTCCTTGAAGTTCTGTCCGCTTCTACGACTCAGTCCAGATTCATACCTTCATACCCTAAATTTGCTCCAAAGTTTGGTGGTTTAAGATAAAATAAGTATTTCTTGGTTTGTGTGATTTTTATAAGTCAGGAATACGGGAGTGGTTTAGGCAGGTGGTTCTGGTTTGGGTTGCTCATGAATTTGCAGTCAAGGTGTTGAATGGGGAATGAAGTCATCCTATGCTTCCTTAGGGTTAGAAGATGGATTTTGAGAGTAGGTAACTCACATGATTGGCAAGTTACACTGGCTGTTGGCCGACTCTTGATCCTAGGGCTGTCTGAGTGGCACCAGATCATGGAAGCTGGCTCCCTCCAGAGCAATTAATCTAAAGGAACAAGCTGAAAGCCCCGATGTCTTTTATAGCCTTAAAACTACACACCCTCATTTCCCCAAAATCCCAACTGTTACATCATCAGCCCTATAAATATATGGGAGAGAATTTTTTTTTTTTTTTTTAAGGGCATGAAAGCCAGAAAGTAAGTATCATTGGTGACCAGCTCAGAAGTTTGCTATCAGTATTTTTCTTAGGAATGATTTCCTATAATAAATAATTAACTAATTTGGTTGGTTAAATTTTTTACATATTAAACTATTTTCCCCTATTACTTCAATATCTTTCAAACACCTAGGGATCATTTTTCTGAACACTGAAAAATATCAGATTCTGTTCATTGATGTTGTCTTTTCCTGTAGACTTCACCTTTCCATATCTCTTTATCTTTCTGCTTTATCTAGGCTGGTTCCTTCCCAAGCTTCAGGCCCAGATGGCACCCTAGGACTTCCCTTTGCCATTAAGAAAAAATTGTTTTTACTTGTAAATGGACACAATAACTTTATTTTATTTTTATGTGGTGCTCAGGATCAAACCCAGTGCCTCACACATGCTAGGCAAGTACTCTACCACTATACCCCCAGCCCTTCCATTCACCATTATTAGAAACATTATTTCTATTTTATCTCTTATGTTCTGGATTCCATCTCTTTCTGGATCCTCTCTCTCTCTCTCTCTCTCTCTCTCTCTCTCTCTCTCTCTCTCGTTCATTTTAGACAAAGCAAGGCTCTGGGAGTCTTAGTGACAGTACATGGGAGGTTAAGTTTTTGAGTTCTCTCTGTTGAAAAACACCTTTGATTCGTCCTCACCAAATCCTTGACTGGCTACTCATACCTAAAATGAAAGGAACTAAAAGAACGATTGGGACCTTGGTGAATGTGGATGGCGTTTGTCAAGTTGCAGATTGCTTCATAGGGTGTCAGGGAACATGTAGATTTTACTTTTCCTACTGGTAGACTCTCAGCTTTCACTGGGCAGAGTTCACTCACCTAGTGTCATTTAAGTTCTCCAAAGAAGGATGCTCTCTCTGCTCTCCTCCCTGCGGCACACCCCTGACTGCGGCATTCTGGGAGCAGGGCTGAGGCAGAAGGCTGAGGGCCTCACAGTTTGGCACGAAGGTCCTGAGTCACCCGGCTTGTAGCACCAAATATCTTCTGCCTTCAGCTGAGCCTTGTGCCTCCAATCTCAGTCACATTTCTCCAAATGACAACAACAAACAAAATAAACTCTTTATTGCTCTTTATTGGTTACCAGGCTCTGAAGAGTGGGGTTGGCTCTGTTGGTTCAAAAGCTCAACAATGGAGACTTTCAAAGAACTTACCATTTGTCACAACCCACCTGTCTGAAATCCTTCACCATCCACCACCTTCTTAGTTAAATAAACTCTGTATTTGCTTTCTGTTCCTTCCCTAATTTATATACATATTTTAGCTTTTGCTCTTCCTTTTCCACTTCTCTTTTCCTATGGGTTAATACCCTTTTCAAAATTTCTTTACTATTTTTTTTTTAATTGAGGTTTGGGAAGGGAAAGGAAAATAATTATGTTTGGCCATTTCTCCATGCATGAATCTTGGCCCAGGTAGAGGATTTCAACTTGTTGAAACAAACTAAAAAAAAAAAAAAAAAAAAAAATTCAAAACAAAATTCAACTGATAGACCCCTCAAGAGAAGGGGCAAAAAAAAAAAAAAAAAATAGTCTACTGATGTTGCCCAAAGTTGAGCTTGCCTTTCCACTGTCTGGTCATCCAGAAGATGGATCTTTACACCCTCACTGGAAAGGAAAGCTTTTCACCCAGCACCCAGCCTGTGGTGCAGCATCTGTAGGCAGAGCCGCTGGCTTGGATTCCACTGCCAGGGAAAGCAGATGGCTTTCAAGAACTGATTAATCGCTGCTGTTCCTTCACTTAGGTTTCCAGCTGTGGTTCACTTTCTCCTTCCTGGCATGGAGTCATATCCTCTGGTTTCTTTTTTTTTTTTTCCTTGCAAAATGTCAGAAGCATTCTTACCTTTGACTAAATCTCTCTGGTCCTCAGCTTCACATTGCTGGTGTGGTCAGCATCGCTTTCTGGCTTATCTCCAGGCCACCTTAGGCTGGAAACTCCATCTGTTATAGAATGAGGGAAACTCGTCCTCATTTAGTTCCTTGACCTCTGATGGCGTGGGTGTGGGAAACAGAAAGCTGAAAGTCAAAAGGAAACCTCTAGAGGGTCAAGGAAGTCTTCCTAAAAGTCTTCAAGAGTTGGACTCACAGAAGAAGTCGCTTCTAAGGGTTTTAGCTCCCTGTTTAGCCTATTTCAAAGTCACGTGGCATGTCAAAAAACAAAATGGAGTCATCCATGATGAGATGTTGGAGCAGCGATTGGCCAAATCTGCTAGCCCTGAAGCAGCACATCTTGCTACATGCATGGTTTGTGGGATTTAGCAATCTCTCCCAATCACCTCTTTTCTCTAAGCAGGAGCTCTGAATCAGAGCTGTGCATCAGGGTGGCTTTGGGAACTTTGTCATAAGAAAGACCCACATGTTGGGATTTTACCCTGAGAGATTATTAGAGTCAAGGCATTTGTTTTTTGAAACAACTCTCTGGAGATTTTTGTTAGGAGGCATTGCTCCAAAGACATATCTTTAAAGCAAAAGAGGCAGCACAATGTAACAATTATTAAAGAATAAAACTCTGGATACATGGGTGCAGGTCTTGGGTTCAGCTAAATTGTTTCTCTCCTTAGTAGGGAGATCGGATAATTTACAGTCCATATCAGGCCACATGCGAGAGGAAAGAGAGGGAGCTATTAATAACTAAATCAAGACAAGAGGCATAAATTGAGGCTGCCCGGACAAACCGGTCACCCTACTCATTAGTCAAATGCAAGACTGGAGCAGACAACTTTGAGGTCCTTTCAGATTTATGATTCCATAACTCACCATAACTGGGACAAGTGCAAAATATGTTCTCATTCCAAGTGCAGCGGGACAGAGTCACTGAGGCAGCATCTACAATTAGAGAAACTGAGACAGGAAACATACACAGCTCACAGGCTGAGACTGATGACTGGTAAGATTGAGGCCAGGACACAGAGCAGACATGAGTGCATGATCCTGTCAGGGAAAAGGAACCAAAAGGCGTGGGTCAGGTGGGCTGATCACCATCAGGATTTGTCAGAAACGGCTTTTACCATCAGAGCCCCAAGGATAGATACAACAGTTATTCAATGACTGTTGACATTTACACACACTGCTGGGTCAGGATCCAATGTGACATGCGGAGACATTTACACATACTTCTGTATTATCTTCCAATATGCTCCACAGAGAGTTTGGGCAGACTTTTCCTTGGTGCTTTTCTACCACGTGGCACAATTAGGGAAAAGTGTGTTTAGGTTCATCTAATTCCCTCATTAATCATACTCTGGATACGTGGGTGCAGGTCCTGGGTAATAAAAATTACCCAAATTACAGAATTTCTGAATGTAAAAGTGCAATAAAATACCCCCAAGCTCTAGCAAAACCCTAGTCCTTTTTATCTTTTGCGTTTTAGAAGCACGATGGTGCTCTGCATTATCACAATCAAGATCAGGTCGCACTGTGGCTGCAAAATGTCAGTCTAAAGGAATTCATGGCATCAACAATTCTGATGAACCCAGAAGAGTCAGGTTTCAGGCACTTTGGTTTTTATGACTTTTCCCCCCACTGTATTAATTTTGTTAGTTATCTAGTATGCATTGGTGAAAATCTTTAAGCTGAGACATCGGGACACAGGGATGCTACCCTTGCCAAACCAGCACTTAAAATAACGGGAGAGTGGGCTGAACTCCCTGTGAAATTCTAGGCACCAGGGGAGTTAGCAGAAATGCTGAGAGAGAAGAACGCACAGAGAAAGACGGAGGGAAGGAAGAAGGGGCATGAGACAGAGAGGGAGGGAGCGAGGAAAACAAGTAGGGAAGAGAGGAGGATGGAGAGTAGACAGAGAAAGAGTGCATGCAAGAGTTGAATGCATAAACAGAGAGGCAAATAGGTGGAAAGAGGCATCAGAGGAAGAGGAGAGAGAAAGAGGAACAAGAGGCGGTGCATGTGAATGAGGGTAGGGGCGAGTGTGTGCATGTACACGCTAGTGTTTCTCTGGGAAAAAAGAAAGATCAATCCTAGTTTAGAATTTTTGGTTAAAACCTCGAAGTCTCCTATTGGAGCAGAGGACATGGAGTGAATCACGTAGTGGCTGATGATATTTTGACGAACACGATTCAGTTCATTTCATGTAGATTTGCACTTTTACTGTTTGGCAGGAAATGGCCCACTGGGGCTGTGCTTTAGGGCTATCATCAGAGGGACTGGCATTGATGGAAAGCCTCTCACCACTGCTCGAGGTTGAAGCTAGCAGGCTGTGAAGAGCTCTGTTCCCACAACTGGGGCAGTGTCATCGTTTGTCAGAATCTGTGCCCTGCACGCATTGGCAACGGGCACCTGCTTAGTCTGGGATTAGAATTCTGGCTGCAGAATGGTTTTGTTTCTTACCGATTCTTGCTTTTGGCTCAGAATGGCAGCACGGCAATGACAAATTGCTGCAGTCTGGTTAAGAGTCATTTTCAGAGAGCCTTGGGGAGGGCACCTGAGGAAGAGAAGAAAGCCACTGTTATCATTTGGCTCATCGGGTGACATGGGATGATATGGCCAAAATGGTCAGCATGAGGCTGGAGTCTCTAGGAAAAACTTGGACAATAAATAGCAAGTGCTTGCTTTCACCTGATGAATGTTGAGCATGTGCACTTCTCAAGCCTGGTCTGGGAGAAGAACTTGGGATAAGCCATTAGAATGATCAAGGGAATGGAGGAAAAGTTGGGATCTTAGTCCAAAGTGGCAGAGGCCAACAGGGATGGAATAAGAGATCTTTGAGACAAAGGACAGTAGTTATGAAATGCATGTTCTTGAGATTCCTGGATATCAAACCCTTGAAGGTTTAGAAAGGTGATTTTACGAAAAAAAGAAATAAAGCATGGATTTTTATAGTGAATAGTAAACCTAGGAACTTGTCGATGCGCTGATTCAATACCCTTGGAAATGACAGATGTTGAAAATGTAAATACAAATCTGTAGATAAATCTGTATCACACAAGATTGGCTTCATCCATTTGCTTCCCTTGCTAAAGAGTCCTGTAGGAATGCCTTCCAGGAGTCCTGCAGCCTAACCAACCTGGCTTCATTTGGCCCCTCCAAGGCTCCATGGCTAATTGGACTGAGAATGGACTCCTAACCCAAGGGCAGCCAACCGTGATCTGGTTATTTCTTTTGATTCCATTCAGTCCTACATGGTGCCATCAGACCATTCTCAGATTCCAGTTTTATCATACCATATCCCACCCAAGATCCCAAGATAATTAAGCCTCAGAAAATATCATGCCACAAAGAAAAGAAAATATAAGAGCACAGTTAGTGGGTGGGACAGGGCAGGGCTCCCCTTTACTAAGAGTTAACCCTTTGCAACGTCTGCTATGCCAGGCATTCTGTTGTGTGCCTTGCACGCCTTGTGTCATTTGATTCTCATAACTCAATGGGTAACAACTGTTCTTAATTCCATTTTACAGGAGAGGAAATTGAGATTTAGATAGATTAATAGCCTGATCAAAAACAGCTAGATGACTCCTGTCAGTCTCCCATGGCTCCAGCACTACCCACCCCAACACTTGACATGTTTCATAGTAGTGGACTATTTATTTGACTTTGTCTTTATTGTGGGCTCTGTGATATTACAAGCTCTGTGTCACTCACCAACATGTCATCTGTCTGTTGGGTTAGCAGACTGAGAGTCATCCGGGCTCTAGATGAGACATGTGGTTGTCAGTGCCTCCTTCACAGGTTTTATCTGCCTTTCCTACTTGGCAACCCACTGGAACTCCTCCACTCCTCTCTCCTCAGGTTCGAAAGCAATCCCAAAGAGCCTTTGCCAGGTGTTTGGAGAACATGGAAGACCCCATCTTCTAGATGTAGAAACCAATGTTCAGACCAGGAAAGAGGTAAGCTGTGAGTTTGCAGCACATTTCCAATCAGAACTAAGACTCTATTACTACATAATGACTCTTGTTGCTAGGCAGCATTGACTCAGATTTCAAGGCTTGCTTAAATTCTAAAATAGACCACTTCCAGTGGTTTGCTCATTTTGGCTTTGATGGAGGGCGGAGTTGTAGTGGAGTGAGTTATCTTCATTAGTGCTTTTGTAAGTATGTTTTTCTCTTCCCCACCATGTTTGTAAAGAGACAAGTACAGTGAGGAAGGTGGTATGGAGTGAGGTGCCGGAAGTGGACAACAGATGAAGCACAACCGAGTGGACCTGCAGAGGGCCTCCCTTCCCCTTCACTCTTGTTCAGCTCAGCTCCTTAGCTGATTTTCCATGTCCTTCCTGGTCTTTGCCCAATCTGCTTTCCTGACCATATTTTCTCTGAATAACAGGAGTAACACATTGCATTTGTGTGGCTATTTAGAATTTTCAAGTAATGTCACATCCACCATAAATTTGATCCTTACAGTAACCATATGAGGGAGTAAAGTTGGCTCAAAAGGAAGGTCCCTGCAGCCACTGACCTTGCCCAAGGTGAATGCAGAGTCCTCTTGGAAGCCACCTTTTCCAGTTCTTGTTTGGTTGCTGGCCCATAAGTCTTAGCTCCTCTGCACTTGTGCTCTTCACACTTGGATCACTCACTGGATTCTGTGTCATAATTTCCACCCCTGTCTACACAGCTGGGTGAATCCTCCCCCACTCCTAACTTTTCACCATGATATCATTCTTAAATGCTCTGATCCTCTCTCAGTCCTAATTACTCCAGCTCGTTCAGATGGCCCCACCTAAGATGGGCTGCCTTGGATCACTCGACAACTTTTATGTGTCCAGTCTGCCTCTTGAGCATGTAGATAGAATATACATCAATTATGCAAGAGTCTTGCATGGGGCCCCAGCCATTGTCAAAGCTGATCGGTCGTTAACCCTTCCTGGAGTTGTGACAAAGAGCAAGTTGGATTATGACAAATGTGAAGACCTGGGTCCATGTGATAAGATCTCGGTAGCTTCAAAGACCAGCTGTTGTCTACCTTATAGGGAAACCACACCTGAGACCTCACGTTGCATTGATCTTTACTGAAGGAACCATTTCCCATTAATATGTGGAAGGTGATTGTTTAGTTTGGAATGCACCTCAGGAAAGGACTGAAGGGATTACAGCAAGGGGCAAGTGACTTTATAAGACTCCTATTGATATGTCACAAAGGTGAATGGCACTATCTAGCTACCCTGAGACTAGGAAAGATATTGGATGAGACCATCCTCCGTAAGGAAGGGTATTTGATGAATCACCCACTCCTCAGAAGAAAAGTCTTGTTTGAATCCACACTAGCTTGCCAAAGACAAAACAAGATTTAAAATAAAGGTGATTCAAAAAACTCCAAATTAAAACTTGATATCTCTTATGAACCATGCCAAATGAATTGCTGTATGAAAAGAGTATGCTTTCAGATAGATTAGAAATGCTGTGATTTTTTTTGTTTTAATACTGTCACTATACTGATGTAATCCTTCTCTCGTTTATTCATTCACTCAGTGATATTTCTCAGCATTTTTTTCTGGGCCAAGTGCCACTGACGGATTTGAGATAAAACTTTAAACAGCACTCTCTTTGCTTATAAGCAACTCCTGTTCTAGTGGATTGTACTTCCATGATAAACAGAGGTAGCATTTCCATTTTGCAAAAGAAGAAACAAAATTTCCAAGAAACTTGGTGAATTTCCCATGTCGCATCTCAAATACTATATAATGAAACCATAAATGGTTGTTGTAAGAATGCCTCAAACCTTGACAACAGTCCCCAAAGTTCTATAATTCATCACATAAATGGGTAGTTCTGAAAGTGACACTGCTATTCTCTTTCCCAGGACAAAATACATCTTAAAGCCCAGGAAAAAAAAAAAAAAAAAAAAAACCAGAGAGCTTGAAATCCGACCTGCACATCTTCAGAGTGCAAGATTACATGGTCAAATTCTACTGCCTCTGACAGTGGAGGTGGCAAGAGGTGAAACTTTTAACTCAACTGTGCATCTCAGACTTATGTGAGCAAACCCTTTTCTATAAAGATCAGAAACATTTTCCTGGCACCAACAGAGCAAATCTTAAGGTCTGGAATATTCCTGAAGAATTCCACAGGGATGGCTCCCTGTGCTGGGTGGCTTACTTGAGGCTGATTTGAGAGTAAATATATATGAGTGCACTCATTTCTCCCCCTCTATCCTCCTGATATGAAAGAAACATCTATTACTGACACAGAGGAGCAAATGGATAGCTCCTTCAATTCGATAGTTATGTTCTGTTTCATAAGGACAGAGAGCAGCAGCAGTAGCAGCAAAAACCCGCCACACAAAAAGCACCTAGAAATACCCAGCTCTGGCCCTCCTGTGGGGAGCGCCTCGGTGAGAAGGAGCTGCTTTGGCAGAGAAGGAATGTGCTGATGGAGAAGGGGGCTTTGCCTGTTTCATTTCCCACACGTTGGTGCTCAAGAGCCACATGTAGTTACCTTGACTTGGCTGATTCCAAGCTGTCTTTTCTTCCTTGCAGGTAGAAGGGGAGGAAACCGACGAGAGGGGAAGTGAGTGATTCTGCATTCACATGACTTCTCCCAGAACCATGTAACCTGATACTTTCAAATCCCAGGTGCCTGATGGATTTGTCTTTTTCTTGTCTTCAAGAATGGACGGATAAATGTTTTGGAGGAGTGCTAATGCCAGGCCGATGAGTCTCTTCAAGTGCTCTTCTTTTTAAGAATAAAGAGCTAGAGTCTCCTCTTGCCTTGCCAAGGCTCATCTTTCCTGTTGGCATCGTGTGGAACAAATGGACAGCATTTCTCTTCAACTCTCCTTATGCAGGTGCAAACCACACACACACACACACACACACACACACACACACACACGCATGCACATGTACATTCTGTTTTAGAACTTTTTGCCCTTTAGACTACTTTTTAAAAAACCCGTCACCTAAGGATGGACTTGTGATTTTTTAAAACCTTACCTGTCTCTTCAGTCTCTCCATTACATTCTTTTTAGTGAAGCAGGTTCTTCGACTGTCGGCTAATTGAGGCACCCTCTCTGGGGAAACCTAAGCCACGTGGAGTAGAATGTCTTATTCCTAAAGGAGAAGAGGCACCACAGCAATTTGGAGAAGACTGTTACTGATGAGAGAGAGATCACTTAATCAACAGAAAGAAGCCAACTGGGCCCAGGTGTGGTGGCACACACCTGTAATCCCAGGGGCTCTGGAGGCTGAATGGGAGGATCACAAGCTCAAAGCCAGCCTCAGCAACTTAGTGAGGCCCTAAGCAACCTAGTGAGACCCTGTATCAAAATAAAAAATAAAAAGGGCTGGGGAATGGGGCTCAGTGATTAAGTATCTCTGGGTTCAATTCCTGCTGCTACAACAACAACAAAGAAGCCAATTGGTCCTAAGCAGAAAGCAATTCTTGTTCTATCACTGATATTTACCAACATGGTGACCTTGAATCAGCTACTTAGATTTTCTAAGCCTTCATGTCTTCATCTGCATAATGGTGAACTGCTGGGAGGATCAAATGATAAGAAGCCGGCAGAGCACTTAGCCCGGGGCCTTGCATAAGGAATGCACTCAATAATTGAGCCCTTGTTACTCTTGTGATTATTAGAGTGACCCCCAAGACCTTTGGTGGGAAAGACGGATCATTGGCTCAGGAGCCAGATACCTGGGAACCTGTATTAAAGTCTCCTCTAGAAGCCAGCTTCTCCATCACTGATCATCACGGGCGATTTCTCAACATCCAATGCTATTTAAATGGCAGCAGTGTTATACATCCCCCCCACCACAGTCAAGTTCAAAAAATAAAAAGTGAAAGTCAAAGTTTGATGTAGAGAGTTTCGTTTAATTTATGGAGTAGGCTGACTTTATGGGCTTTTCTAAAAATGCTCGAGGCTGAGATGGAGAAAATCTAATAGGAACATTTTCTGAGGGGAAAAAAAAATGGTAGGCAGGCTTTCCTTGAAGAGATTGGACCATCTTTCTTTTTCGAAAAGCTTTTTGTGAGGAGCTACAGATGAGCCGCAAAACAAGTAGATCCATCACTCTGGCAGGATGGTTTTTCCAAGGGCCCTCGAGGGCTAACTGTATCCCTAAATGGCATCTCTACTTAGCTGGGACAATTTCATAGAAAAAGAGGAGAAGCAAAAGCCACTTTTCATAGAGTTTCAGTTTCTTGTTAGATCTGTATTAAACTCTCCAACAACTTTTGTGAGAAGAATAGTACAACAATTCAACTGTTCTGATGATTTGTTAAATCTATGGCTTATCAACACACCCCGTATTTTTACCCAGCATGTATACACTAGGTACAACTACTTCCAACCTCATTCTTCTACTTAGTATTACCCTGTATATACAGTTCTTATCGATTGACATAACTCATATATTCATCAATTCTAATATTCTTCAACTGTATGAATATGTTATAAAACTAGAATTATAGAATGATGTAGCAGGAGAGATTTTAGGTGTTATATTGTGTCTAATAAGAACAAATGTTTATTAATTGCTTACATGTGCCAGGCTCAGGACTAAGTGGTTTTCTTTTTTTTTTTAATTTTTTAAAACTTAATTTGTTTTAATTTGTTATACATGACAGCAGAATGCATTTCAGTTCATAGTACACAAATGGAGCACAATTTTCCATTTCTCTGGTTGTACACAAAAGTAGAGTCACACCATGTCTTCATACATGCACCTACGGTAATGGTGTCCATCTCATTTCACCATCTTTCCTACCCCATACCCACTCCCTTTCCCTCCCTCCCCTTTGCCCTATCCAAAGTTCCTCCATTGCTCCCATGTTTCTCCCCACTCCCATTACAGATCAGCATCCAGTTATCAGAGAAAACATTAAGCCTTTGGTGTTTTGAGATTGGCTTACTTAGCATTCTCTAACTCCATCCATTTACCTGCAAATGCCATGATTTTATTCTTTTAATGCTGAGGAATATGTATATATACCACAGTTTATTCATTCGTCTATTGAAGGACATCTGGGTTGGTTCCACAACTTAGCTATTGTGAATTGTGTTGCTATAAACATTGATTTGGCTGTGTCCCTGTGGTATGCTTTTTTTAAAGTCCTTGGGGTATAGACCGAGGAGTGAGATAGCTGGGTCAATGGTGGTTCCATTCCAAGTTTTCTAAGAATCATCTCTATGCTGCTTTCCAGATTGGTTGCACCAATTTGCAGTCCCACCAGCAATGTAAGAGTGTGCCTTTCCCCCCACATCCTCTACAGCACTTATTGTTGCTTGTATTCTTAATAACTTCCATTCTGACTGGAGTAAGATAAAATCTTAGTTTTGATTTGCATTTCTCTAATTGCTAGAGATGTTGAACATTTTTTCATATATTTGTTGATCGATTGTATATCTTCTTCTGGAAAGTGTCTGTTCAGTTCTTGGAGCTAAGTTTAATCAGACTAAAAATCCTATGAGCTCTCTCTCTCCATTTTATAGATTGAGAGTAAAGAGGTGAAATGACTTCTTTAGAGTCATACAGCTAGGAGGGCTGAAACTCAAACACAGGTCAGACAGAGCCTAAACCCACACCTGGCTGATAACGCTATGAGCCAGGTACCCTATGCTCCTTATCTTCAGAGGAGAATCCTGGAATCCCAGGGAGTGATAGGAGCTCCCTCAAAGCCATCCAGTTAGTCAGTGGCTCTCAGGTCTGGAACGCAGGGCTCCCCGGCCCCTGCACTTGGCATATGGACTTTATCTAATAAGAGGTAGAACTCCTGTATTCTTTTGGGACTCTCTGGGTTTTTTTTCCTCCGTGTTCAAAAACTTCACAAAAACATCACAGAGTACTTTTATTGAATTGAAAATAAATTTTCATGTAAACTACTTTTTTAAATGACAAGTTCCTGTTTTTCTATCGCTGCCCTTCTAGTCGTATTCTCTTGGGGCAATCTAAGTTTTCCAAGTTTTTCGGTTCAGAAAGTTCACTGGAATCCATGAGAACTCTTCTGGATTCCTCAAATAACAGCTCTGAGGCACAAAGTTCCCCTGGGACTGGAGAACCAACCACTGCAGCTGCTGAGTCCTTAGGACTTTGTCTTTTTAGAAAGCAGAAGAAAACCCACATATCCTGCCCATAAAGGAACCTAATGGAAAAAAAAATATATATATATATATATATATATCAGATAAGAAATGTACCCAGGTTCTAATTAAATTTTATTTAGTTTATTTTTCAAGCCTGTTCCCTCCAGATATATCCCTGGCAGATCCTGAAGCACCTGGTCTCTATTTGTATTACACACACCTGTCAAATGTCTCATACAGTTTTATCAGATCAGGATCTCTCTCTTTGGATCCCAAGAGGGGAGTGATGGATGAAACCTGCTTCTTGTGTGTGACACTGTTTATTTACTTGCTGGATGAATTCATGTTGTAAGAAGACTCCGGAAGAGTTGTTCGTTATCTCTGTAACCTAATTTATTGCTCCAGGCATCTGATATGTTCTATACCTTAGATCATGTTAATTTTATTCTTTTGTGAGCCCGGTCTAGCGTTCACAAAATGTTATAAGGTGTAATTTATTTCTCCCCGTTTGCCTTCTAAATATTAATTCCATTGAAAAATGATTGAATAGATTATGTAAATCATGGTTATTGCATCCACTTTAAAGGTTAATCCTGCCATCATGCAGTCAGGTAATTAATTTGAATTCATTTCCAAGCACTAATTCTCAGGGAAGCCAAGGTGTAATAGTTTGCAATTCCCTATTAGGGAGGTCACTGTGTGCTTACCTGTGATAAGTTCAGGAGCAACAAATTTCAGAGCTTTGAAAATTAAAGTGCCTTTGGGACATCCATGTGCCCAATACATCATTGGATTAGAACTACACTTTCTGCAGAATTTTAGGAAACAAGTTTTAATAATTTTCTGCTCTAGTTTGGATAAATGTCCCCCAATTATCCATATCTAAAAGTTTGGTCCCCAGGGTGGCACTGTGGATCTTTAAGAAATGGGGCGTTAGATTATTGGGAGTGTGTCCTGGAGGGGAATTGTGGGATCCCAGGCTCTCCCCTTCTCTCTTTCTCTCTGTTTCCTGTCTCAAGATGTGAACACTATCTCCCACATGTGCTCCTGCCATGATGTACTGCTTTCTTCAGAGTCCCAAACTGATGGGGCTGCCTGATCTTCAACTCAAACTTCCAAACTGTGAGCTAAATAACCTTCTTCTCTTAATAAAGTTAACTACCTCAGGTATTTTGTCATAGTGACACACTGATGACTGATACACCGACGAATACTCCTCTTCCTTAAGTTTTCTTAAAGTGCTAATTCTCTTGGTGGAAAGCCAGTCATGGTTTAGTTTCAGGAAACTCCTGCTGTTGCACACAGAGAATTTCACCCACTTTCTAGAAATTTCAGGCCAACAGAGTCCATATCAGATGTTTTTAGGGTTTCAACTGCTCATTGCCACATTCTACACTTAAACACCCAGTGATTGGTCACCTTCATCCTCTTCCAAGGGGCTTCTGCCAACAGCCAGGTATCTCTGTACTAGGTTAATAGAGGATTTCTCCTCACAGCCCAGTCAAGTGAATCTTCCTCAATGTGTCCTGCTGTTTGTTGATTTACTCTCCGGGTGGTGCCAGTCTATGTGGAGCTTGAAGCTTATTCAATGTTGGAAGACTTCTTTGAGAATTGGAATATAAAAATATAAAATTAGATACAAAATGAATATGTACTTAGGGTGCAAAATAAAAATTGCCATCATAAAACTTAAAAATCTGACTAAAAGTATAAATAACACAAAGCCCATAAAAATAACAATATTTTTATTTTTGAAATTTTCTAACATACCTTAATATTTTTCAAAATTTTTTTGCCTGTATACTCTTTGTTCACTTCCTCAAACAGCAACAACTTTATAATGTCACTTTATATAGAGAGAAAAGGAATAATTCAGTCTTTCTTCTCACATAAATCATTGGAACTCTTTTGTTATTGTGGATAATGGGTTTGAATAAAAGATACCAACTTATTTATTGTTTTTTAGTACCCCTTCAGCTTTGGGCCCTTCAAGTAGGAATTTTGATAAATTCTATTTCATATAATTTTCAACAAGAAAAAAAACTAATTTAAAGAGAGTTTATAATTGAATATGTTATAATATTAAGCATATTCCTGACAAGAGGGAGCTTTAATTTTGTCTAGGCCCACATCCTCTAGTTTAACTCAGGGGATGATTAGAATTTTCCTAGACTCGCTTGGTCTGAAACATTTTAAAGCTTATTTCTTCTCTGCTATCTGGACCATTTCCTGCTAGTCTCGGGGGAATTTGTTCCTATCTTTACGTGACCTCAGGCCTTGTCGTGTTGCTGAACTGGGTCCATCGGCAGAGTCAGTGGTGTGTGTATTCCTGGAAGTCGTTTCTACATGGGGCTGACTATACATGGAAACGTGGAAAAGTCATAAAAATAAATTCCATTCAACCTGACTAAATGGATCTCCAACTTCCAATTCTCCTCAGCCAGATCTCCTGGAGAACCAGGGACGTTCTAGAGACACCTGAGAATGGGAGCAGAAGATGGGAAGTTGGAATGAAGACAGTCTTCAACCTTAACTAATTTCAGTGAACACCCCCTCCCATGTTGCCTATCATGTGTTCACACGAATCCATGCCCCGTGCCCTTTTTAGGAATGAGGGACCCTCCAACTTCACCCTCATAGTAGATCTACCTCTGGTGACCAGTGATTCCCAGTGCTTCCCTAACTTCTCCTTCCTTGCTGGTACTTAATCCTACTCAAACTTTTGACACTGAATTAAATCTCTGACTGCTTGACTTGGCTTCTTGATTCTTCTCTTGGGTGGCTTCTCTAAACCTGCCTAGAAACTGTTCATTCTAAGGACACAGAGCCTTCTGAAGAGTCCGTCAATCCTTTTACCTTTTCCAGAAGCAGACTTCTGTCACTTACGTGCATAGAATCCATAATTTATGAATATCTATCTTAGGCAGGGGGACACATAGTGGGGACCCTGTCTGCTGGTCACTGGAATGCTCCCCTGGACTTTATCCACAGGCCTAGCTGGAGCATTCTGGATTGGTTCCAGGAAATTTGGTCAGCACATGCCATCATTTGGGCTCCAAAATATGGGGGGCTTGTGGAAAAGCTGCTGTAACGCTGGCTCTCCCTGTCTGTCAGTTGAAATCATGTGTGAGGCTGATCGAAAACCATGACATTTCCCACCATGGGCCTCCCCACCCTCCTTAACGCATGTGTTCATCTATTTTCCATTACTCGAGTGAAATCTCCGTATGTTTTCCTTTACTTGGATGTAAATCAGAAAGAAAAGAGGTATATTAAACCCCTAGGTCGGGAGGCTGAAAGTGAAAACAGCACAGCCCTAGCTCTGGCCAGGGCCCCTCTAACTGCATCGCTGTATGGCAGACTGCATGGCGGCAGGAGTAAACGTGGGAGGGAGAAATCACTTGGCAAGAAAGAAAGAGTGAGGGGGTGGAGGGTGGGGCCAGACTTGCTCTCTTTTTATAACAATTTGCTCTGGCAAGAACTCACTCTAGGAGACCAGCAGTAATTCCCCCATGACCTAATGACCTTATTCAAGGTCACCCCACCTCCCTTAAAAGCCCATCACTTTTTAACATGGCTACGCTGGGGATGCAGCTTCTAACCACGAATCCCTGGGGAACCGGCCACAGGGAAACCACAGCCACAGACAACAAGAGAAGGGAAATCTTTGAACAGAATATTCTAAACCTCCTTCCTATGTCTGCTTATTTTTTCCTTTTGCCTGAGGAGATAATTTTTTTTTTCTATCTTGTTTTTCCTGTCTTCAGATTAATGCCAGTTTTACAAATCTCTTCCAGGTTTTAATTACTCTGGGAGACAATAGAACAGAATGCAAAAATCATAACTTGAGAGTCACATGGGGCTGAAAAATTCATCTCTGGTTTTTTGGCTCTGTGTCCTTGGGTAAGTTATTCAGCATCTCTGACTTCAGCTTCCTTGTTAATAATCATTGAATTATCACAGCCGGGAGGATGGCACCGGAGGCATGCCAATGTCACAAAATACTGCCTGGTGCTTAGTTGTTGGTTGTGAAAAGGTGAGGGCTGCTTGGGGGAGGGGGGATGCTACTCTCAGGTTCCTCCTCTTCCCAGGCACCATTTAGAGGCAGACTCCCACACCCCAAGTCTGCCTTCTCCTCTCCCTGCTTCCGTTTTTATGAACAGTACAACATATGTCTCTGGCCCTGTGTGTACAGTGACCGTAGCCACAGACCGGGTCTCTAAATACAATTTCAGATCTAGTGGGCAGGCCAAGTCCTGTCAGTTCAGCCAAAAAGCCCTGCACAGCCTGACTGCCTGGAAGAGATATTCACTTCCTTTGGTTTTAAGAGTTGATATTATTGTCAACAGGCGGCTGGTGACAGCACAAACATCAGCATTGTCTGCTAGGCGAGATGGCAGGATGTTCTGCACATCTTGTCTCACAGGAAATGTTCCATGGATTCAAATGCAAATGAGCGTGAAGCCAGCCTGTTACTAATTTGCATTTGCTCTCAGTGAACCTGATTTTTCTTTCCCACATCCACATTATGTGCAGTTACAACACTCAAAATGGTTCTGTCAGAGCAATTTCTATCCTTCCCTACTCTGTCCATATTAATCTGATTCTGCAAATCCTTCCCCCAAGTCCCATTTTTTTTTAACTATATTGTTTAATTTTGCCCTCATTACCCAAATTCCCCTCATCCACTGGCTTTGTTCTGTGTCCGGCTCACTCCCACGTCCCCTTCTCCTGTGAGCCTCTGCAGCTGTTCTCCTGGGTTGTACCCCGCCCTGACTTCTTGTCCTGGTTCTGCAAAAAGAATGCAGGAGACAGCCGATGACAGATAACTGTAGAGGACCGGGAACGCTGGATGTGTCTTAAATCCTATGTCAGACCTTGAGGGACGCCAGCCTTTGGTAAAGCAGATTTCATCAAAGTCTAGCATATCCAGTCGACTCTTCAACAATACGGTTTTTGAACTATGCAGATTCACTCTTATACAGATTATTATGATCATCATGATTATTATTTTGAGAATTGGGACAGTTTGAAAAAACAGAGGAAGCACATAGTCTAAAAGTATGAAATAAACTAAGAAAAAGGTATGTCATGAATGAATAAGACATATGTAGAAAATCATCTTTTTTAAAAAATCATTGATGGCCATAAAATATACACAAATATAATTATAAAAAGTGAAAATTTATCAAAACGTACGCATACCAACAGGTAGTATATGGTGCCATTTGCAGTCAAGAGAAATGTAAAAGATGCAGTATTAAATCATGACTGTATAAAATTGACCATTGTATATAATGGGAGTTTTAGTTAGCTTTCTATTACTATGACAAAATACTTGAGATAAATAAACTTAAAATGAGGAAAGGTTTATTTTAATTCCCAGTTTCAAAGGTTTCAGTCCATAGTTCCTTGCCTTGTTGTTTTGGGCTACATTCATGTTGTGGTGTCCAGGAAGCAAAGAGAAAAACAAGGAGGGGCTGAGGTTCTAATATCCCCTTGAAGGTATGCCCTCAATGATCTAACTTCCTTCCACTAAGCCCTATCTCCTAAAGGTTTTACCACCTCCCAATAACACCACAGACTGGAGACCAAGTCTTCAACTCTTCAGCCTTTGGGAGACCTTTCAGATGAAGAGCCACTCCTGGTGCTATTGTAGTGAGCTCAAAGTAGCAAGTATCTGCTTAAAATACCCCGTGACATTGATCATCTCCACGTGAGCCGTTGTCTCCCCAGTAAATTGCTTATGGCAGTAAAAAGTGATCTCTTGAAGTTCTTTCATATTTTTCACTGTCGGAATACATATAACATACAAAACGCATGTTGATTGTTTATGTTATCTGTAAGGTTTCCAGTCAACAGCAGGCTATTAGTATTAAGTTTGGGGGGGAATTAAAAGGTGTATGTGGATTTTTGACTTCATAGGGGACTGAGCCCCTAGCCTGTGCATCGTTCAAGGTTCAACTGTGTATAGAGGAAAAGTGGCACAAAGCATACGTTCAGAGCTCAGTGAATTTTCACAACAGGAACACCCCTGTATAGCCACCATCCAAAACAAGAAACAGAACATCAGGATATCATTTCAATCCCAGAGTTTCCTTCCCCATTTTCCTTTCTAGTCCTTACCCTCCTCTCCCAAGGGTAATCACGATCCTGACTTATGGATGGTACTTTTAACTAATAATGAGCTTGACATGAATAAAATAATATACCTTACTATATTTCACTTCCATGACATTTGTAAGGTTTATCCACATGGTTACTCATTTTCACCTCTTGAAACTATTCTGTCGTATGAATATATTTGAGTTTGTGTGTCCATTCCACATGCCATGAATTTGGGGGTTATTATGGGGGGTTAGAAATATTACTGTACATATCTTTTGATGAGTATATGGACACATGTCTGTTGGACATATGCTCATCAGTGGTGCTGTTGCCCCATAAGGAAGAGTTTCTGGCATTTGATGAGATCATTTTGAGGGGCATTTTGAGGGGGACTGAGGAAATTTGGTGATTGGATGACTTGTGGGACTATGGTTTCGTTTTGTGCCGTGGACTGAATGGTGTCCTGCTAAATTTATGTTAATGGTTTAACTCCAGTGAAACTATATTTGTGGGTAGGGCTTTTAGGAGGTAATTAAGATTAAATGCAATCATGAACGTGGGGTTATGATCTGATAGGATCAGTGACATTATGAGAAAGGAAATTCCCGCGTTCCTCCTCCTTACCAAGGAAAGGTCATGTGAGCAAAGAGGTTGCCTTCTGACAGCCAGGAAGAGAGCCCTCACTGAAACCCGCTCAGCTGGAACTGGATCTGGGACTTGTTGTCCTCAAAACTGTATGAAAATAAATTCTGTTGTTTAAGTCACTCAGCCGGTGATGTTCTGTTACGGTAGCCTGAGCAGACCAAGACATTTTGTTATTTTTTTTTTTAAGTTGGAAAAGTATCTTTTGAAACCCATTTATTTTTATTGTGGTGAAATATGAATAACATAAAACTTGCCATCTTAACCACTTGAAGTGTCCAGTTCAGTGGTTTTAAAGACAATAATAATGAAGTACAATCATAACCACCATCCATCTCTATAACTCCTTTTATGTTTGAAAACTGAAACTGTACCCATCAATCAACAACTCATTCTTTTCTCCAAATTACCTGGAAACCACCATTCTCTCCATTTCTATAACTTTCACTGCTTTACTTTATATAAATGAAATCATAGGGTATTTTTTGGTAACTGACTTATTTCACCTAGCATAAGTCTTCAAGACTCACCCATCTTCTAGAATATGTCAGAATTTCCTTCCTTTTTAAGACCAAATAATGTTCCACTGTGTGTATATATCACATTTTGTTTAGCCATTCATCTATTGGTGGATACTTGGGTTGCTTCAACATTTACAATGTAGTCTAATGCCTCTATGAACATGGGTAAATGAATATCTCTTTGAGACCCTGTTTCAATTCTTTGGGGTCTATACCCAGAAGTAGAGTTGTTGTATCACAAGGAAATTCTATTTTTAATTTTCAAGGAATTGCCATAACGTTTTCCACACCGGCTGTCACCATTTTATATTTCCACCAAAAGTTTACAAGAGTTCCAATTTCTTCACCTCCTCTCCATCACAAATTGTTTTCTCTATTTTGAAAGTAGTCATTCCACTACAGTGGGTGAGAAGTGGTCTCTCATTGGAACTTCGATTTGTATTCTCTAATGATTACTGGTGGAATGTATCACTTTAACATTGCTAGTAATTATCTGTTATTTGTAAAGTATGCTTGCTTTAAAAAAAAAAAAAAAAAAAAACCACTAGAATGTGCCCCTTGGTCACATGGATGTGAAGCAATTCACCTGCATCTTGTCTAAGGGAGCCCTGATGTCACTCCATTGCCTTCAGTGCAGATGGTTTCCATGAGAATATGGGTTCTGTGCATCCTTAGCAGGCTCTAGTGCTTGTGGGCTTAAGAGATGCTTGTCTCCCTTCCCTCTAAATTTGAGTTTAGGGTGGACTGATACTAAAAATTGCCTCATTGTTCAAGAGAGGTTCAGAAAGAATCAGACACCATTGAGGGCCTTCTTTAAGTCGGTGCCATGCACTGTGTGGAGCTCTTTACATGAACAGTCTCATTTAATTTGCACAAAATCTCTTTAAAGTGAGTACTGTATATCCTCATTTATAGATTGGGAAACTAAAACTTGACAAAATTAAATAACTTGTCCAACATCATATAACTAGTGAGTTGCAGGGCTAAGATTCCAGCTCAGTCTGATTTCACAGTCTGAAACCATTGTCAGGTCTCACACATTGTTCACACATGCTTACACACACACTCGCATGCCTGCCAGGAGAGAGATGCAGATTTAGTCTTTTCTTCCCTGATATTGAAGGAGAGATTTTAAAAGTAAGACCATGTTTGGACTTGCAGTTGGATAGGTCTGTCGGTGTCCATATGGTGTGCTGGTTATACACTGCCCCCTGGACCTTCCTCCATCCATTCATTCTCTGCCCATCTCTACTATGCTTTATGCCCTGGAATACTGACTCCTCCCTGTGGACTGCATCTCTAGTGCCACTTGCTGGCAGCTGCCAGGTAAATTTGGTCTAGGGAAACAGGGGCAGGACCTCAGAGAGTGGATAGAAAGGACAAATGGGTAACTCCTTCCATGACTTTAGCACCTTCCAAGTGGCCCTCCTTCAATTCCAGCTCTTGCCCACTCTGGCAACTCAATTTCTTTCTTGTCTTTTTGGCCTTAGAGGAGGTATTGACTTTCAACTTTCTGTCCTCTACGTTTTCAATCTTTGGTTTGTTTCCTTAATCCTGGCAACATATCTGTAAGTAGTTCTTCATAAAAATCTCCTTGAACTCTCAGGGATGGGTCTTATCCCCTTCCAGAATCTTGAATGATGCACATGATTTTAACCAAGTCAACCCAGACTTTGGCAGATGAACCGTTAACCACTGTGATTATCTTCTTTATTCTTGGGATTAAGAACACTGTTAATCATTGTGATGCTTCCGAGAATGGGAGTCTTGGATTTCTTCTTCCCTGGAGCTAAGGAAAGTTTCAGTTTAGAGTCTGAGAATGGGGACTCGGATCCCATTGGTGGGCAGTCATCTCTAGGACCCTCCAACATGGTGACAGGTGGAGGAAAATATTAAGAATAGAAAAGGTCAGTAGGGAACTCCTTTTCAAGGACATGACTAATGAACTCAAATTACATCAGGCTCAGATTACTTGACAGTGGTCCACAGATGGGAAAATGATAGTTTCCTTTTTCAACTAGTTCATGAGGAGCTTATGATTCTGCCACCCTCAACTCCAAATCAAAGAAAAAAAAATCGTGTAAATTATTTATGAAATTCGAGGTTCAGTCAAATCCATCTCTATTTGGCTGTCACCTTTGGGGTTTAGAACATCAGTGTACTCCATTGAAATTTTTGTTCACAGTTGTCTGCATGTGATGACAGAAAAACAGGAAGTTCTTCCCCACTGTATCCTGCAGGGGACCTGCTGCCTTTCCTGGCTCCTACATCCTTTCCCTGGGAACACTCTTTCCCATATTCCATGTGACCTATGGGTTCTGTCAGTGGCGGGTTCTCCCTACCTCTGTCACCGGGCAGTCACACATCTCAGTGTGAGAAGATTAGCCTGAACCTGGGGGTGGTCCATGGGAAGAATTAAGGCTAAGTCAGAACCCTTTTTTGATATAGATATTGGGAAATATCTTGGAGGGCAGCCTAGGTTTGCAGCTGTCTGCAGCCATCTTGGCAATCCAAGGAGAAAGTCTTTCAGATTATAAATCTAAGCGAGGTGAGTGTAGAAAGAGACAAAGGCCCTGGCCTTATTGCCTGGACCCTGAATCCAGTGATGCCTGTAGTCCACCCCCTGGGCTTTTGCTCAAGTGATCCTATGGTTTCCCCTTTTAAAAAGAGTGAGTTGTGTTTCTGAAACCATAAAATAAGAAGATTTCTATTAATTTTCTGCCTTCGACTAACCCATGTCAGTCAATTCAAGGAGTTGTCTTTTTCCTTAAAACTTCAAAGAAGAGAATCCTTGCTGTTTCACCTGTTTCAATCGAGAAAGTCCTTCTCATATAGATCTTTCTAAATCCCTCCCTCGGCAATTGGACTAAGCTTCCTTTGTTCTTTTTTTTTCAGTGATTGTGCAAAATAGCTGGTAACCATTCTCTATAGAGTAATCTCTGTACACTTTGTGGAAGACAATTGTAGACAATTGTCTTAGCCAATTTCCTCCAGGCTAAGAATTCCAGTCACTTAAGTCTTTCTTGAAGATTTTCTAAAATTTTTATAGCACATGCCTCTCTCAATTGTAGACATTTGATCTGGAAAGGTGGAGGGAGGCTTTAGTAATTTGTATAGAAATACTTGACTGAAAAAAAAAGATTCACTCCAACCATAAAAAATTTGATTACTAAATAAATGTCATTTATGTAAATAAGGTAAAAAAAATTCAGGCAAAAAAATAAATTATATATATATATATATATATTATATATATATATATATATATATATATAATATACAATTCGTATCTATCTATATCTATCTATCTATCTATCTATCTATCTATCTATCTCTATATATATATCTGTAAGTCCCTTTGGATTCAATTTAAAGTTTATTAGCAGATGGCAAAATTCTGGGGTTAGTGGTTGGGGTTTGCTGCCCCCCCCAAATGTGTTGTCAGTGTGAAGAAGGAGGTGGGAGCCATTGATGGAAAGGAAGTGGAGATTCTATTGTACTCATCACTGCCTGGGATCTCTGGCTCCTAAACTCGGAGGCTTAGTTGCTTTCAGGCTCTATGAAAATCATCATTTAGAGAATTAGGCCAAGAAGTCTCAAATTTTGAGGAGCATGTTTCATAGGGGGAAACCATGATTAACAGTAGGAAGGACAGGTTTTCTTAAAGAAAGACCTTTGTCAAAATCTATTTTTGACCTTAATGAATATGCTATTACTTAAAAAGTCCTTTGGATAAGATCCAAAGACTTACCATGAGATTGTCATCTTCTGTTTAACCTAGGAACATGATACAAAATGCCTTACACGGAAATCGTAAGTTTAAAAAGAATTCTTCTCTTGGTAAAATCATGTTCAGAATGATTAAATTTTGATTTGCTTTAATTATTTTTAAAGATGGCTGCATTTTCAAATAGTAAGATAACAACTGGGCTCCAGGGAACCCTAGGAATGACATGGGAAGGGGGCTGATTCTTGAGATGATTTATTATTTTTTTCATGTTCAATAACAATCTTGCACGCCTGTCCACAAATAGACTATTTAACAAAAACTTAATTCTTTCTTCTTTTCCCTATTTCCCCTCTTAGCTGATATCTAAACATAATTCAATCATAGGTTTGAGAAATTTGATTAATGAAATTACTACCACTAGTTTAAAGAAGAATATTGATTCCTGGTTAGCTAAATTATTTTGAGGCAAACTGAGCATTTAGAAAAAAGGCTCCTGTGCCTGTCTGCACATCAGCATGACCTGGGGACCTCTAAGAAAATAGCAATATCCTGATTCTGCACCCAGAGGTTTTGTTCTAATGGGGCGTGCAGTGGGAAAAAGAACAGCAACTATTCTTTTTTTTTTTTTTTTAAGCTTTGCACAATTTTTACCTGCAGCCAAGGTAAAGAGTCTCTGATTTAGATACAGAAAGAAATCTCATCCCCCCTTCACAAGCAACTCCAGGCAGCAGCATGATTTCATGGGAAAAAGGATTCAGAAGTGAGGATTTTAATGCTCTACTTGGTCTGTTATTTGGACTTGGACAATGTATTTGGTCTCTCTGTGCATCACTTTTCTTTTGGAAAAATTGGGGTACTGTAGCCAACTTTAGGGCTATCTTGAGAAGAAGGAGGAAAGTCTCTAGGAGGAAGAGGTTCTAAGTGGCACTAAGTATTTTCAGCAGTATTGTTCATAGCCACTGGAGGATCTGGCAGGAACACTCCCTAGTTTTCCAATCTAGTGTTCCTTTTGTAATGAAGTTTTCCACTTAAACCAGGAAAGGGTGTTCTTTGCACACACAGGACCCCTAGTCTCTGTCCTCACTCCCCTCCTGGGCATCTCTCCAAAGGCCTATCTGGACCCTGGCTTCCCCCACTATAGTGCTGATGTGAGGAGGTGGGCAGGAGGTTCCAGCCTGATCCGGGGACTGAAGAAGGGCAGAGAGTAGGTGCTATTATTTTGACAGTAGGGAAGATCTTTGGCCTGTTCCCCATGAGATGGCTGCCAACCATTCTACTCCCTCCTCCTCCTCCTCCTCCTCCTCCTCCTCCTCCTCCTCCTCCTAAGCAGAACAGCAACAGAACTTCCCAGGGGAACTGATTGCTGGTCTCCCAGAGAATTCCAGTACTGCCAAAGGCTGATAAGAGGCCAGAGCAGAGGCACTGCCACATCTCATTAGAGCCAGGCTGCAAGGTAGGGCTCTGTGAATATGGAAACAGAGGAGCCTTTGAAGTGGAAATTGAGAACTGCTGAAGGGTCCCAGTTCTTTAAAAAGAGATTTCCTCTCAGTCACTGGCTAGATGGAAACTCTGGAAGTTTCAAATCACACAGCATAAAAGCCCAATGCTTGCCTGAAAGAATAAACACATCTGAAAGAAAGTGCATTGTCTTCTCCAAAAGAGTTCCTCCTGCCCTAGATTGGAAGCCTGGGAGTGGCCTTGGATGCTCCATTATTCCTGATATCAAACCAGATGACAAGTCTTAGAGACTCCGCAATTCTTCTCACATTCGTCCCTCTCTTTTAAGATTCACTGCCCTACTCCGGGCCCTCATTTACTATTCCCCTCTTTATTTTAATTACCAAAATAGCATATGTTTGTTTCAGGAGGCCAGGAGCCAAAAAAAATGAAGGGAATGCAGCACTAGAAACTGGAAAGATGAGGACACAAATTCTCCCCTCAAGCCACCTTGGTTTGGGCTCAGTGAAATTCACTTCAGACTTCTGGCTTTTAGAATTGTAAGAGAAGAAATTCATGTTTTAAGGCATCAAGTTGGTGGTAACTTGTTACAGCAGCCACACAAGACTAACATAGGTTGTTTCCAACTTTTTTGGAATTGTAAATATTTATTACCCTCTACCTCTCCACAAGACCACTTGACTCCAGTCTCCCTTGGCACAAGTCTGACCTACAGGGCCCCTCCTCTACCCTAAAGCCTTTCTTTAATGATTTCTCCCCATTTCTTGAAAATTAAATCCTAATGCTTTGGCTCCATTAATCTTCAGGATATACAAAGAACTCAAAAAAACTTAACACCAAACAAAAACAAAACAGATAACACAATCAATAAATGGGCAAAGGAACTGAATAGGCACTTCACAGAAGAAATATCAATGGTCAACAAATACATGAAAAAATGTTCAACGCCACTAGTAGTAAGAGAAATGAAAATTTAAACTACACTGAGATTCTTTCTCACTCTAGTCAGTATGGCAATTATTAAGAATATAAGAGAGGATGTGGCAGAAAAGGTACACTCTTACATTGCTGGTAGGACTGCAAATTGCTGCAACTACGCTGGAAAGCAGCATGGAGATTCCTTGGAAAACTGGGAATGGAACCACCATTTGATCCAGCTATCCCACTCCTGGGCATATACCCAAAAGAATTAAAATTAGAATACTACAGCGATACAGCCACATCAATGTTTATAGCAGCTCAATTCACAATAGCTAAGCTATGGAACCAGCCTAGGTGTCCTTAGCTATTGTGAATTGAGCTGCTATAAACATTGATGTGGCTGTGCCGCTGTAGTATTCAGCAGGTGAATGGATAAAGAAAATGTGGTACATATACACAATAGAATAGTAGTCAGCCATAAAAAAAGAAGAATGACTTTATGACTTTTGCCAGTAAATGGATGAAACTGGAGACTATCATGCTAAGTGAAATAAGCCAATCCAAAAAAAAAAAAAAAAAGGCCAAATGTTCTCTCTGATATAAGGATGCTAACACCCAATAAGGGGTGTGGGAAGAATAGAAATTCAGTGGATTAGACAAAGGGAAATAAAAGGAAGGGAGAGGCTATGGGAATAGGAAAGATAGTAGAATGAATCAGATGTAACTTTCCTGTGTTTATATATGAATACACCTCACATCATGTATAACAACAAAAATGGAGTCCTAATTAGAATGTCATAATCCATATATGTATAATTTGTCAAAATACACTCTGCTGTCATCTACACCTAAAAAGAACAAATAAAAAAAAATCTTTGGCTCAACGCCCCTGCATGTACTAGCCCTAACCCACTCTTTAAGTCTCACAAGGAACTATGCTATGGCCACACCTACCTACCCTCAACATATGCACTTCCTACATCCATTACTGCCCCACAAGCTTTTCTATCAATGAAGTGCCTTCCTCATCCATGTGTGAAGACGGTACTTCAAGCCCCAGCTCAAATGCCATCTTTTCCAATACAGCCCCTCTTTGTCCTCAGCCCACACCCAGCAAGATCTCATCTGTCTTCTTTGAGCACACATAAAACTTTCATTTCTCTCTCGTGGCAAGTGACCATTCTGCCCTCTGTTTGAGTAATGGATTTATATATTAAGTTCTCAGCACTTAAATAGTATGCTGAACTATCTGTCCATTAAATAATTAGCTGAATTTAAATGTGAACTGTGCTATGGGACAAGACTGACTTCACTGGAGTTAAAATACGTCAGTACCTATGGATGGGATAGAAATCTCCATCATTTTAACAACAAAAAGTCGACGTGGAAAAGAATGGGAGCAAACTAACCACGATTCATTTGTGTTTTCAGTTTTTGCAATCTCATCCTTAATTTACCATGTTGTGTCTTTGGAGATTCCAGAATAAAAGTGATGGTGATTCAAGAGCCAGGGCTTGAGGATATCAGCTGACCCCAGACTCAGTAGTGATGCCCACAATGATTCCATTGTTGAAAATGCTATCGGCACCTCAGCCTGCATTTATAGGACAGAAAGTCCAGAATAAAAGGGGGGTTGACTTAATGTTCTTCCAGATGCATCTTCTGTGGGGAGATGATCAATTTGATCACTGTTTCTTAGATTTCATAGGCTACAAGAGGACCCTAGACCCCACCTCTAAGAAATTCTGATTAGCAGGTCAGGGGAGAGCCTAGGTATCTGTGTTTTAACCAGCACAAATTATTTGAGGCTCACTGGTCTAAAAAAAATCCTTAAGGTGGTTTCCGATTCTGGAATTCTGTTGTTATGCAGAATATTGTGTCCAGTTCTCCGATCACTGCCTCTGCTGGTTCTCATCTTGGTCAATTTCAAGTTCTAGTCTTCTGAGAGTCTCTTGCTGGGAAAGGAAGCACCAGAAAATGTGCCAACAGGTAAAGTTGGGTGTCTTAGTTAACTGCTTATTTTAGAACTAGTTGCCAAGCTTCGATTTCCCCATCAGAAGGTGAGCTATGACTTACAAGCCATACCCACTCGATTTGTCTCACAGAGACAAATGAGACAGCCTGAGATGCTAGCACAGCAGGGGAGCCACCAGAGATGAAAATATACAAGTGACATTAGGTTGTCTTGGGTACCTGATGGTGGTCATGTCAAGCGTTCTGGGGTGACGGTGGTAAGACAGTGATACAGACAGAACTGGCATCTTTTGTTATTATTGTTGTTGTGTGCTGGGTTTGGAACTCAAGTCATCTACCACTGAGCTACACTCCAGCCCAGACCTGGGATCCTGACTAAACTGATCCCATATTCTAGAAGGAGACCTGAAGTATTAAAAGAAGTCTTACTGCCCATTACTCTTTCTATATTCAGAGGCAGAACAGATGGCCATCCCACTGTTTGGGGTAGGAAAAACTAACAGGGCAGAGAGGAGCCGTGGCCAGGCCCTGGGATGCCTGCCTCTCTTGTGCTGTTCATTCTAGTTCCAGAGATTTACTGCTGCCTCCTAAATAAACAAAGACATGGGGAAAGCCCGACCAGGCAGATGACCAAAGGAAAGAGTCATTTTTTTCAGCTTGACCATTGTATATTTATCTTGTGACAGTTGTTATTAACCTCCGAGAGGGAAAACAGCCTGGTCCATTTAGTTTTCTGATTATCTAGCTTATGGCACTGTTAAAATTAATTGAGCACTCATCTCAGCACCTGAGGATCCATGTTGAGAAGGCAGTGCTCCTGGAGAAACACTGGCTGAGGTCTGAATATTCTCTCTGTCAGCTTGGTGCAGCCAGGGTTGCAGGTGTTGGAACCTTAGCTGGGACAGTTGCACCTGTTCTCAGCGCTACTGTCCATGGTAGAAGGTTCTACAGGCCTGAAACAGTGCTCAGAGTCCGAGGGAAGAGGAAAAGACAATTTGTACCTTTATTTAAATAAAAGAGGAAGTGACAACTTTCTATTGGGGATGATGAAAACGTTCTGGAAGTGGATCAGGGCAATGGCTGCACAATACTATTGAAAATACTTGGGGCTGGGGATGTGGCTCAAGCGGTAGCACACTCGCCTGGCATGCGTGCGGCCCGGGTTCGATCCTCAGCACCACATACAAACAAAGATGTTGTGTCCGCTGAAAGCTAAAAAATAAATATTAAAAAATTCTCTCTCTCTCTCTCTCTCTCTCTCTCTCTCTCTTTTTAAAAAAAGAAAATACTTAATGCCATTGAACAGTGGCTTAAAATGGCTAAAATTTTCAAGTGCCTTAAAAATTTCAAACGCCACACTGAATGAGCGACCTTCTGTCCCTTCAGTGGGAATGACTTATCTTGGGAGCAATGATAAAAGCTCTTCTTATAAGCATCATGCAGGTACTTATGTGCCTTCTGATTCTGGGACATTTGATAGCAAATGGAGCTTCTCTAACTCTGAATACTTCAATACTTCTCAGAAATGCTTGGCCCCTTTTTATCCTCCAAATCATGGACTCAAGAGTTTGCCTCTAGTATAGCCCATCCTACTTTTCCTATGGAAATGATAAGCAACTCATTCCATTTAGTGTAGGTACTCAGAATTTATTTTTCGATTTCCCTTTTGTCTTTCACTTCCAGAACTGGATATTTCAATGCAGAGCTGGACTATGCAAAAGCTTTTGGATTTGTGGCCCACATTTACTTTACCTATTGGAGTCCATATGAATGTCATCACCACCCAGAGACTAAGAGGATACTAAGATTGGAAGAGGCCTGATATATCCCCCTGTATGATCACCCATGCAGGGATTGCCAAATGGTTACAATCCTTGATCAGACACCACTGCCTGGCTCCTGTCTTTGAGAAAGGTCACCGCACCCTGGTGACCACTTCTCATCCATCTCGCCAGAGAGTCTTCAGGCATCAACAGGGGCTCACATATAAATTAGATTTCAAGTACAAATATGTGTTTTTAAATGTCCTCCACCAATCTCTATTTCTATATTAGATTTAGATTGGGTTATTTTAATCTTCCAGGAAGAATTTTGTCTGTTCAGATCTTTCAGACCAAACACATTTTCCACTTGTAATTTCTAGCAGGAAATTACATATGCAAGCGGAGTCACCCCTCCTCTATCTGTTGCCGAGGCCCTCCTCATTATTCAGGCTCATTCACATGAATACCAAGAGCGATGCTTGGTGGTTGTGGAAGATTTCCATCCTCTCAGGTCGTGGAATGCATGGGAATAGTTTTTGTTTATCACCTGTGCTCAGGATTTATGGTGTTACATTTCTAGTGACTGTATTCTGAATCTTGCCCTGCAGTAAGGACACCTTCTTTATTCACACTGAGAATAACGGCAGGTAAAGGGCAAGAATAAAAGAAAAATCTCACTTTTAGTAGGTTCAGAATGAAAATTTATTAAAATAAGACCTTTACAGTGTTTCCTTTCACTGTTCCTGTCAGAAGCTATTTCCCAGGTGGTACTGACACCCTGACATGTTGCCTGATCCTGAAACCTTTTATCTGTAGCTTTAGAAGACTAAAGAGTGTGACATATGGAGGGACCAGCAGCGGGAAGGCAGAACTAAGGACAGGTGCAGGAATGCAAATTTTTGCCTGAACGTATTTCTGGTTGGTTTCTGCCCATGGACGACCATATTTTGTTACCCGATGGAGATTGCATGTGAGCGTGGATGCGATTCCTTGAAAGAAATGCAGAAGTGTAAGCTCTCTGAGTCACAGCCTTCAACCAAAGCCAGACTTTTAAAAGAAATGAGAGGGGCTGGGGGTTGTAGCTCAGTGGTAGAGCGCAAGACCTGTGTGTGTGAGGCACTGGATTCAATTCTCAGCACCACATTAAAAAAATAAATAAATAAAGGTATTGTGTCCATCTACAACTAAAAAAAGAAAAGAAAAAAGAAATGAGAAAGGTGGGTATTTATTTTTGCAAAATCGTGGCTGGTATGGATTGAATTGTGTCCCCCACCCCATCAAATTCGTATGATCCTAGTACCTCAGATGTGACCTGATTAGAAATAGTGTCATTGCAAATGGAACTAGTTAAGATGAGGTCATGGGGCTGGGGTTATAGCTCAGTTGGTAGAGTGCTTGTCTTGCATGCACAAGGCCCTGGGTTCAATCCCCAGCATCATACACACACATAAAATATAAGGTCTTGGTAGACTACAATGGGCTCCTCACCCTGTATCACTGGTGTGCTTATTAAAAAAGGGAAATATACACAGAGAGAGAGACACCCTCAGAGGAAAAATAATGTAAAGATATAGAAAGAATGCTGCCTATAAGGAACACGGTTGTCAGCAAACCACCAGGAGAGAAGGGTGGAACTGATCCTTCCCTCACAGTTCTCAGAAGGAACCAGCCCTTTCCACGGAGACTTCCAGCCTCCAGACAATAAATTTTTGTCGTGCAAGCCATGTCACTGAGTGGTATTTGTTATGTTGGTTCTAGAAAATAATTATACTGACCCAACTGAAAGCATTCAACACAGTGTGTTGTATTTGCAAAGCCCTAGAAGCTATAATACCTGAAGTGTCACTTTGTTTTCAAAACACTTATAAATAGAGAAATATCTAAATATCTTGACTTCTATCATATTGCTCGTATGTATTCCTCCTGTGCACATGTGGGTTTTGTATAATTTATGGAGTCTTTCTCTACAACTGAGTCCTTTGTTTGTGATTCTTCTATCCAGCCCTTAAAAACTTCAAAGACTTCAGAATCTTGGCATCTCAGTCCTATTACCTTAAAATTCCACATTCCTTATAATATACCCCATCTTTGACTTCTCCCTCTCCCCACTTTTCTTTCCATTTGGCAGGGCTCTTGGTTCATTTTGAAAAGGCGGCCTGTCTCTGAACCTATAATGGGGTCATGGTACTTGGATAGGTAGCTGATGCGGTTGGTTCATTTCTGTTTTAGTCAGCTTTTTCGATGCTGTGACTAAAAGATCTGAGCATAACAATTTTAGAGGAGGAATAGTTTACTTAGGGGCTCACAATTTCAAAGGTCTCAAACCATAGATGGAAGACTTCATTCCTTGGGACTCAATGTGAGGCTGAACATCAAGGAGAAAGAGTGTAGCAGAGGGAAGCAGCACATGAGATCAGGAAGGAGAGAGAGAGAGAGAGAGAGAGAGAGAGAGAGAGAGAGAGAGAGAGAGAGAGAGAGAGAGAGAGATCTCCACTTGCCAAATACAAATGTATACCCCAAAGCCAAGCCCCCAATACCCACCTCCTCCAGCCACCTCCCCCCTCCAATTACCACTCAATTAATCCCATGGGGGATTAATTCACTGATTAGTTTGAGTTTCACAACCCAATCATTTCACCTCTGAACCTTCCTGCATTGTCTCAAACATGAGCTTTTCGGGGACACCTCACATCCAAACCTTAGCAACTTCTGTGGTCTCAGTTGCTGGAAAAGAAGAAGGTACAATTCTGGGGATTCTGGGCAGGTCATCAGGGCAGTGGGCACCTTGAACTTTACATATTATATGGGTGGACATGGGTGATTCCCTTCTAATAGTCCATTTCCAGTTGATTTTACCCTCACCATTGACCCTGTATACCTTTGAAATATCATTTCTTTCCTAAATTATTTTAATGTTAAGAGAATGAAAATGTCCTGTTCGTTCATTTGTAGTTGTATATTTATACATGTTGACTAAACTGCCTATTTTTAGGATAGAAGTTAGTCCTGTGATCAGTGTGATGAACCATACTGCTTGACTATTCATGTTGTTTGGGACAAAGCCTTCTGGGGTAGAGACATGTGCATTGCCTCCAAAACCCATAGGCAGTCGGACTCCACACGACAGCCTCAGCTCAGGGCTACCTCCAACAGAATTACAAGTCAGTTATCTTAAAAGCATGATTTGAAAAGTTATATCAGATCTTTGCTCAGGTCTCTTGAAAAGGCTGTGAAGTGGAAAGTGCAAGGCACCATGTGTCATATAGTGGCACTCTGAGATCCTCCTGATTGCAGCCACTTTCCTTCTTCCATTCGCTCTCCTGCACATTATAAGCAAAGAATCTGTCAAAGAACAATCCAGGATGTCCCACCTCTCCCAAGTCCTCAAACCCGTGGATCGTTCTCTTTGCATTTGACCTTGAACTGATGTTATTACCACGTAGTAGATTAATTTAGCCTCTCAGGGATTTTTTTTCAGATGTTAGTTTTACTCCTATTTAGACCAGTGGTCTTCAGATATTTTTGGAGGTGATTAGAAATAAATTTATTTATGTGTACTTACTTTTATTTTAATGCTAGAGATCCAACCCATGGCCTCACACAAGCCAAGCATGCACTCTACTGTTGAGTTACGCTTCTACCCCACATATTTTTTAATTGTATCCAATTGTCTTAGTCAGTTTTGTGCAGCTATGACAGAATTCCTGAGAGTGGATAATTTATAATTACCAGAAATTTATTCCTCATTGTTCTGGAGTCTGAAAAGTCCAAGATGGATGAGCTAACACCTAATGAGGGCCTTCTTGCTGCATTATCCCACTGTGAAAGGTAGAAGGGCATGAGAGAGTGAATAGAAATTGCCCTTTTATAATGATCTCACTCCTGTGATAATGGCATTATTTTATTTGTGAATGCAGAGCCCTCAAAGCCTAATCACTTTTAGTACAAGAGGTCCTACCTCCTTTTTCTTTTGGATTGCTCCCAGGGCCTTGTGCATGCTAAGCAGGATCTCTCCCACTAAGTTACATCCCTACCTCAGTCTTTTTTTTTTTTTTTAAGAGAGAGAGAGAGAGAGAGAGAGAGAGAGAGAGAGAGAGAGAGATTTTTTTTTTACACATTCATGAACTGGGAATATATTTTGTCCAGTATAAAACAATACACAAGGCATTTTTGAAATTCGAGACACAGATCATGTATCTGAACATATACGCATTTATACATTTTTTTCTTTTTCCTTTGGTACCAGGGATTGAACTCAGGAGCACTCCACCACTGAGCCACATCCCCAGCCCTATTTTTTGTATTTTATTTAGAGACAGGATCTCACTGAGTTGCTTAGTGTCTCGCTTTTGCTGAGACTGGCTTTGAACTCACTATCCTCCTGACTCAGCCTCTCTAGCCACTGGGATTACAGGCGTGAGCTACTGTGCCCAGCCATTTATACATATTTTTTAAAAAAACTTGTTATTTATTGACAAATCTTTGCTCTCATTGTGAGACTTATCAGTGCTAATTTTTAGTAAATTTAGTAAATTTTTAGTAAATTGGTATGATTGAATATACTTTGTTGTCTTAGAATGTATTGGTTCGATACTTGTGACACAGAAATTCTGATTTAGGTTAGAGGATCAGTTTTTCCTCTCTTTCTTTGATACTTGGCTGTCTTGCTATTGCAGCTGAAAAGTTCCCTCACAAATATGCGCAGGACCAGATGGAACAAGTGTCCTTTTAGAAATTCATTTTCGTTCCACTCCACTGATTGCGCAAAGGTTTTTGTTTAAATTCTGCTGGTGAATTTCATCTTCTCTGAACTGATGTCAGTCAGTTGCTCTTCCCAAGGAATCACAAGGTGTTTCCTATTTGTACTTTTAACAAATAGGTTTAAAACTCTGTTCAGAAGAATTCTCAACGGAATTTTGATAGTTTCTTTAACTGTACTGATATGAGAGCTTTGATAAGTGGCACAGAAATTTTTTTATCAGGTAAAAAAAAATCACATAAACATAGAAGTGTTTTAAAATAACCACTTTCAAATTGTTCTTTTTATAGCATCCATTTCTTCAAAGAGCACATTCTCACAGATTAGCCAACTTCTTTTCAAATCCAATAGATCATTTCTGTTTTTTTTTTTCTAAATACCTCATGATGGGAGCCAACAAAGAGCTCATTTGTAAGTAGAATAAATGTCAGACCTTCCATTTTCTTGATGTTCTATTGTGTTTGCATTGTTATCATCTTCATGTGGCTGTTTGGGTTCTTGAAACATTTTCTAGGTCAGAATTTTCTGTAATAAGGATGTAGGCAATTTCTTAAAGGAACTGTTTCAAGTAATGTACTCATTTTGTATTAGTTAAATCGAGATAACATGACCCATAAGACCCCTTAACTAGGAACAAGTTCCCAGAAATATTTTCCAATGGTCTGACAGCTCCTGGCTAAGTGAGGGGCTGCCATCCACTTCCTTGAGCAAAGCTTTTCCACTGCAGATCCTGGGAGCATGGCAGGGGTGCCATGATTATTTGGGATAAATAGTCTAAATGAGGATGCCAATTGCAATTTATCTATTAATATTATTTAAGTTAAATTGTGTTCTTTTTAACAATAAAATGAATTAAAAATGGAAGTTTGACATTTTATCCAGCCTCCTAGGGGATCAATGCCGGACATTCCACTTTGGATATTACTGATCTAGATCACATTGGTTGGAAGGACTATGAAATTCTTTAACACTCTGAAAAAAATTAATAACCGGGGCTAGGTTTGTCGTTCAGTGATAGAGCACTTGTCTGGCCTGTGTCAGGCTCTGACTGTAATCTCCAATTCGTAAAAATACATGTTTTAAATTAATAACAACAAATATGTTATATATATATATATATATATATATATATACACATATGCATATGTCTATAAAGGATGTTTTGAATTATGCATGTTTTGTGGAATGGTTAGCTCAAACTAATAAACATATGCATTACCTCTCATAAATCCTTTAATGCTTTTTATTAGATTCTGCCACATGGATTACACCGGCTTTGGGAAACACAAAGGCACTATGGATTGCCATTGTGCAGTCAGAAAAACTAAAGGCAAGGTGTCCAGGACCCTTACAGGATTGCCATCTCTGTTACATCACCTCCAATCACGAAGTGAGTCTTTGCTCTCTTTTCATAAAGCTATGCTCTCTTTCTGTTATGGCTCCAGGGGGACTTCTAAAGTAAGCCAGAATACACAACAAAAAACAAGTTACCAAGTCTATCAGAGTCATTTGCTAGAATTTCTTCTTGGTTAATTAAAAAAATTGCTGTCAATAGCACCATTTTCCAGAGTTCATAAAAAGAATGGTCAAAGTGCCTCTAATGATTCCTCAACCATGATTAAGCAAAAAAAAAAAAAAAAACAAACACCAAAACAAAAGTCTGTTTCCCAGGGTCCTGGAAATATCACACATGCTATTGAGATGCCAATAAGTTTTGTTCTTCAATAAAAAAGAATCACATTTAGAAACAATTCTTTCCATTTTTAAACATGCACACCTGCACACATACATACACCTACGTTCTGTTTTTGGGTGATGTGTAAGGGAAATAATTACACATGTAATGATAAAAAAGATCAGCTGTTAAAGAAATGTGTTTGTAGGCTGGGGTTGTGGCTCAGTTGTAGAGTGCTCACCTAGCATGTGCAGGGCCCTGGGTTCGATCCTCAGCACCACATAAAAATAAAAAAATAAAAAGTATTGTGTCCAACCACAACTCACAAACACATTTCTTTTTTTAAAAAATTTTTACAAATATTAAAAAAATATTTTAAAAAAAGAAATCTGTGAGTTGGTAGAGGTAATTCATTGTAAACATTTTTCGTTATATGGATTCAAGTAAGAAGGCTCCTAGTTAAAATGCTGTTTTAAAAAGTGATAACCATGGAAGGAAGTGGGTCCCAGAATCTCCTGCATCATCATCACTTGGTGAGGTTATTCACAATGCTATTCTCAGATTGCTGTCAAAGAATCCTAATATAAGAGAAGTAATGGGGCTTAATGGAGCAATTGTTATGGACCCTGATGTTTGAGAACCATTGGTTTAGGCTGCATATCAACAGAAATAGAGGCCTCAACTCAAGTGGGCACACACTGTAGATCGGTTGCACCAGAAACACAGCTTCTGCTCAGGTCACAGTCCTTTCTGAGACTGGAAAAGCTTACCATCAAAGAACCTATTTCCTGAACACTCTTTGCTCTCACTATCCTGACTTGTCACCTGTGTCACATTCTATTAGGTTCTGTGGATGAGGCATGGCACTTGTCATAGACCGACACATATTGGAGCAGAAACATGCTAGGACAATCATAAGCTGAAGTAAAAAAAAAAAAAAAGAAAAGAAAAAAAGAAAGAAAGAAAGAAAGAAAGAAACAAGCCAAGATATGATTTTTCTAGAAAACTTTCTAGAACAAAATCAATTCTGTGGAGTGTTTTCTCAGCTTCAAAGTAAGACAAGATTGTGGCATAAGCTTGACCACTGATGGAGGTGAAGCATATAGATCGGGGTCTGGGGTAACAGAACAATGGGAACGATGATAGTTGGAAGGCTTAGCTTCTTGGACTTGCATTTCCTGGGATGTGTTCTATGGAACACTAATCCTATCAGTGCTCTAGGAACAAAAGTTCTCATACTTAAAACCCTGTCTTGAATATTTTCAATTTTTTTAGTTCTATTTTGAAATAATTATAGACTCACAGGAAGTTGCAAAAAAGTACAGATAGTCCTTTATATCCTTCTCCCATGGAGACATTGTGTGGAGCAGCAGTACAATATCAACCAGAAAACTGACATTAGCATACTCCTATTGAGTTCACTATAGGCTTATTCATTTTCCACCATTATTCACACACATTCATGTGTGTGTGTGCATGTGCGCACGTGTAGTTCTATGCAATTTTAATCCCATGTGTATATTTGTATAACCATGACTACGAGCAAAATACAGAACTATTCTATCACCATAAAGGAACTCTCTTTGCTTACATCTTTGTATTTTCTAAGAATATGAATAAACATTTCACCAAGGAGGAGACACAGATGAAAAATAAGAACATTCAAAGATATTCAAGATCATTAGTTATCAGGGAAATGCAAATTAAAATTACGATGTACGTGATTGTTATGGACCTTCATATGCCTAACCCTTGGTAACTGTTTTATCATTTTAAGAATTTTATATAAATAGAATCATACAATATGTGACTTTTTAAGATTGACTTTTTTTCTCTAAGTGTAATGCCCAGGATTGGTCTAGGTTGTTGCATTTATCAGATTTGGTCCTTTATATTGCAGAGTAGTATTCCATAGTATGGATGTACCATAATTTATCCTTTCACTTACAAAAGGATATTTGGGTTTTTACAGTTTGGGGCTATTATATATAATGATGCTATGAACTTAAGTACAGGTTTTTGTATGAACATAAAACCTTCAATTTCCTAGGACAATTGCCCAAAAATATAATTGCTCAGTTGTATGGTTATTTGCATGTTTAGTTTTATGAGATACTGCAAATGCACTCACTAGGAATTTATGAAAAATCTAGTTTCTTTGCATCTTCTCCAGCATTATCATCAGTTTTTTATTTAATTTAGTTGTTGTAAAAGGTGTATAGTGATAGTGCAATGTAATTTTAATTTGCATTTCCCTAATAGGAAATGATATTATAGGATGATGTTGAATATCTTTTAATGTTCTTATTTTTCATTTGTATCTCCTCTTTGGTGAAATGTCTGTCCTTGTTCTTTGCCCATTTTATAACTGGAGTTTGTTGTTTATTGTTGAGTTTTGAATTTTTTTCCCCTATGGACTAGATTCTAATCCTTTGTCAGATATATGGCTTGTAATTTCTTCCTCTTGGGCCATCCGTTGTCTTTATCATTTGCTTAGCTAGGTCTTTCACAGCACAAAATTTTTCATTTTGATGAAGTCCAATTTATTTTTTCTTTTATGGTTTGGACATTGGTGTCATACTCAATAACCTTTCTCCTAGCCTTCAGTCCTAAAAAAATTTCTTTTATGTTTTCTTCTGAAAGTTTGCTAGTTTTACTTTTATAATGAAATCTATTTATATATATCAGATAGTTCTAGTTTTACATTTAAGTCCATAATCTATTTTGAATTAATTTCTGTGTATGGCATGAGAGGTCAAGGTTTATTCTCAATGCTTTTTCATACATTAAGGGCTAATTAAGATTTCATGATTAAAGATATTTATTTTTAAGCTTAAATAGAGTTTCTGAAACTTGGCCATCTATTCATGCAGCATTTTCTATGTACAAAATGGTTGGAATGTGGGCAGCACCTCTATTCTCTATGAACTATTTTATTATTTGTTTGCATACACTTATTATTTATTGGCAGAGCACTTTCAGAAATGTGTTTTGTAAAAATACTTTAGGAAGTTTCATTTGAGAGAGCAGACAGATTGAGAGACTGAGTCAGATTCCTGTTTAATCAAAGAGATGCAAAATCAGAGAACATGGGCTGGGGTTGTGGCTCAGTGGTAGAGTGCTTGTCTAGTATATGTGAGGCACTGAGTTCAATCCCCAGCCCCACATAAAAATAAATAAATAAAATAAAGATATTATGTCCATCTATAACTGAAATATTTTTTTAAAAAATAAGAGAACACAGGCAAGAAACAGTGCTATGATTTGAATATGGATTGTCCCCTTCAAAACTCATGTTGAGGCTTGGTCCCCAGTGCACAAATATTGGGAGGTGGGGCCTAATGGAAGGTGTTGGTTATGAGGGCAGAGCTCCCACAGATAGAGTAATGCCTTTTTCCCAGGGGTGAGTTCTTGCTCTCATGGGATTGTACTAGTTACCGAGAGAGGGTTGTTATAAAGTGAGGGTGTCTCTGTTTTGTCTCTTCTGCACGTGCCCTCTTGCCCTTCTGCTTTCCACCATGAGTTGAATCAACACAAGTCCTCATCAGAACATGAGTTCCTAAGCAGATTCTCATGCCACATTCTTAGGCTTTCCAGCCTCTATAACTGTAAAAAGAAACCTCTGTTCCTTGTAAATTGCCCAGTCATAGATCTGCTGTTTAGCAACAGAACATGGATGAAGACAGCCAGCATCTGTCAGTAATTTAAAGTTCAAAAGCCACAAGAGGAGACAAGGAAGAGAGGGCTCAGAAGTTGACTGCTCTGATGGATTGAGATAATCAGGGACCAGGCTGCCTTCTGAAGATGTGAGTGTCCTTTTCCTTTTCTTATTTGCTGGGCAGTGTAGTATTACTGTCTGGCAGGAACCAGCTGGGTTTATATACACATGCAAGCACATTTAAAAAAGAAGATTTTTTAAAAAATGTAAAGATGTTTCCTTGTCTGTATCAGTTTGGGGACGAGACAGATGGTCACAGAAACACTTGCAATATGTTTATCTGGCATTTTTAGATGAGCCACTTCCTCTCAAATCATTATGGATGTCTCCATGTCTTGCCTTATGCTACCTGGTCTTCCCCAGTGGCTTTAAGAATGACCCCTTGACTCCTCTGTTCCAGTTTACAGTGGCAACAATGGGGACTTTCAGCATGGATGCCCATGTCAAAGATGGTGCTGATGTTGCTGATTCTTGCTTTGCCCACACCAGGGGGACAAATGTCTCCCCTCTAACCCTGCCTCCAACTCAGAGAGTTATTTCCAATGCATTTCAACTTTTAGCACTTTCTCCCTGCTCTTTGCCCCTCCTCTTTCCCTGAGACGTGGACAATCATCCATAGTGCAGCATGAGATAGACGATCCACTCCTCGTAGTCATGTGGTCTCATGATCTACAGAAGGCTTGACCCTGCTTGTCTTCCTGGGGCTCATCAGTCACCTTAGCAAACAAATTTCCTTTGGACCCTGTTATTTAGAAATGCTCTTACTATCTGAGATGTGGTTCCAGTTAAGGCCATTTACAAAAGAACAGGTTGTTCCCAATTTTCAATTTACAAATTTCAGGTAAATGCTAAACATTGGCAAGCGGGTCATTTAGAACTTGGACCTCTTATCCCATAACTACAAAATTATACATAATGGCAAAACTCCCAGGCCAGTCCACAAAACCTACTTATCCAAAATATAGCTAAACAGAATAAGAAGGCTCCAGGGGCTCACCCCAGGTAGCACTGGGTTTCCATTGGAATGCGTGTCTTGTACCAACTGAGAAGCCAAGGAGGCAGAGTGAAATAAATCATGAGCTTATATCTTTCTCATTGTTGGGATTTTGAAGTCAGGTACCAGTAAACCAGGCCCCCGAGAATGGAGATGCTCACTGAGCCATTTATCAAATCCTGGGAACTTCCAAAGGAATGTGTAAAATTATAATTTACTTTCATGGATGTACAGCCTCACTTTAATACCCTCTACCAAAGCACTGCAACATCCATCTTCTTGGAAGCAAGTTGAAAATCCTAAATCAAGTATCCACATTGGGCTGGCACTGGGGTCTGATGATGAGCAGTGGACAGGCCCTGCTGGGCTCCAGGCAAGGGACTTTGGGCTGCCTGGACCAGGAAGCAACTTTCACCCATTCTGATGATGGTTAAATCGTAATCTCTGTTTTTAATTTTTTTTTCTTTTCTATTTGACTACTCCTATTTCTCTGTACTAGAAGTAGGAGTGGTCAAATAGAAAAGGAAAAAGAAATAAAATAAAATAGAAAAGAACAACCAAGCTTCTTTGTCTCATAATGATCAAGAGAATGGGTCAGTAAATAAGGTGTAAAAATTAGAAAGAGAGTTGTCTTTATTTTATCATTTATTTATTTATTTTTGAAATGGCATCCTGCTATCTTGCCCAGGCTGACTTTGAACTCCTGGGCCCAGGTTTCTTCCTACTTTAATCTCTAGAGAAGCTGGGACTACAGGCTTTTGGCACGGCACCCAACCTGAGAGACATTGTCTTAAAAACTGAACTGGTGGCAAAGAAGATTCTTGGCCAAATGGGAAAGAGTACTGGTTTGAGTGCCTACTGCATGCTAGACATTATTCTGTGTCTTTTTAACTCCCTCTCTTTGTCTAATCTCATAAAAATCATAGTAAATGATATTAGTATCTCGGTTTAGTTGATGGAAATGGACCAAAACCCTTTAACTAATAAGTTGAGGACATTCCAGGGGTTCACACCCCACTGCTGACCCTAGAGCCTTGTTTTCTTCCACTGCTGTCACTGACATAGAGTGATTCCATGTGACAGCCCTAGAAACAAATGCGTGTTTTGTTTGTGTGTTTTTCAACCAGAAAAAAAAAATACCATTCAAAAAGCAAAGAGGGTTCTATTTCTTCTTACCTACACTTAATAAAGAGAAGCTGAAACAGGTACAGAGGAGATTTGGCATTAGCTCTCTGATGCTGGTCACACCTCTGAGAAGGGCGCAGTTTGCAGATAGCCCTGAAAGACAGTGGGTGCTTGTGAAATGGATGCAGAGTTAGCCTACAACATCAACAAGGAGTCCCCACTCATGTGACTGCGTGGGGTCAATCAGTGCTATAAGAAGAGCACACTGTGTACAATTTGATAGGAAAGGAGAGGAGGCGGAGGAGGAGGAGGAGGAGGAGGAAAGAGAGAGAGAGCGAGAAAGATGAATGAAAAGAAAGAAAGTATTATAGAGAAAGTGCTCCATCTTTTTAGGTTTAAAATACGGAAGCTATACTATCTATTCTGCTGGCACCAAATTTAAAACCTAACCACAAAATCATCTGAAAGGCAAAACAGAAAAGAAGTGTGTTTCAGACGACACTGAGTTCCTTTTCTTCAGTCACAGCTTTTCCTGGCTTTGAATTGTGGTGGTGCCTTACAATCTCCCCCTAGTGGAAAGCAGGATTCAGAACCACAGAAAACTCTCCATTTCAAAAATGTTTCTTTAGTTGGGGCTGAGCAAAGGCCAAAGCCAAAAGCAACACAGGCAGAAGGGGACTCTGTGCCTTCTCCCGATGTTTATGACTAGGAAATCCTACGAGAGCATCGCTGAAAACTACTGGCATATATGAACTGCACCATTCAGGCCCAGGCACGTAGTAGCCTCTCTCAATCCCTATCTCCAAAGGGACACAACAACAAAGCATGACCTGGTTATGGTGAACATAGCAAACATCGGTGCACATCATCAGAAGGGCCCATCCTAAGGCCTGCTAAAATTCAAACTAGGGGAATTCCAGTTTAGCATCTGTCTGCACTTGCTTTCTGCACTAGGGTTAGACTTTGCTTGCAATTAAGGGTCTGCTGACAGGATCCATCGTGACATTTTCATGTGCCCCTTTCTTATTTTACTAACAGGTGAGCAACCTGAGTCAAACATAAGGAGCCACTTGTTCCAAATCATAGTAGAAAGATGAACATCTGACTTCTCTGAAATAGTATGGGGCACGTTCCCAAGATGTCAAGCTAGCCATCAACTCTGCCATGGAACAATCCTCAAAGTATATTGGCTGACTCCCCTGAAGTTCTGGAAAGAGCATCTAGAGCTATCCAACTCTGACTGTTAATGCTGGACCCTTTCCAGGAGCCAGACATTGAAGGTTCCCTCAAGAAGAGACAATGGAAGAATTACACACAATTCCCAGAGTGAACACTTCTCGTATTACAGGTCTCAGTATGGGTGTATTCTATGAATTCAAAAGCAGTGGACCTTTTGATATTAGACTGTAGGAAAATTACCACAAAGAAAAAGGGCATTAGAGTCAAATAGTTCACAATCTTCTGGGGAGCATTTCTTCCTGTAATGTGCTGACATCAGGCATAGGATGCAAAGGAAATCCTCAAACAATGATCTGATATAGTCTCCAGCTCCCATAGAAGGAAACATTCTTGTGTCGTGAACGTTTGCACAGTAACAATATGTCTCAAAAGAAAGAAATAGCAAAAGTTGGCAAGCACACGTTTCAGGCACTGCATTTTGAGAATGTGTAGATTTAGAAGTTGAGGATTCTGAAATTTGCTTGTTAGCTTGGATATGGAAGGAAGCGATCAGATTGGGGAAACTTCATAGAGGGCATGGAGAGATGGAGATAGAGAAGAATGGCTGAAGAAAGAAGGCCTGGGCTGAGCCAGGACTGGGATGCATACTTGGCTCTGCTACTGGGGAATTCTGAGGAATCCGGAGGATAAGATTAGCTGCATCCTCACTAGGTGCAAATGGATCTCTACTCTTAGGGAGGGCAGGACAGGGAAGACTTGAGCAAGCCTGGCTTGTGAGAGCTCCCAGGGTCTTGTTCACCCTTAAGAGACTGCAGAATCAAAAAGTACAAAGAGGTAAATAAGCATCCAAGGTCAGTAACCCACACAGAGAGTCTGAAGGGATCCAGAAGTGGATATAAAATCTGGAGTGTTGAGCTAAATTTCAAAGTCTGAGGTTGAGTGGGAAGCCAATACTGGCCAACACACAGACCAAACACTGGAACCCAGACGGCTCAGGTGCACTGTGGAGGTATTGGCAAACCTACCTTCAGGTGTGGCAAAAGTGGTGTGAATCCATCCTGGTAGCAGTTCTGCTCCAGGACTGTTGTTCAAATGTACTCTCAGGTTAAACAAACAGATAGAGATCATCCAGAGTAAAGGTTTCACTCTCACCTTACCTCGGTTGTCTCCTGAAAGCTGTGCAGAATGGAGACCTTTCCAACATTGCAAGAGGAGGTGAAAGAATTTGGGTTAGCTCAATTGGTCCTGTGATTTCTGTTTTATTGAACAAAATGTCAGAGATTTGTTCTGCTTTGCTTGGCTGGGTGGCAACATTGTTAGTTAACTAGAAACTGGGAGGAGGGAGAGTGAAAAACCCACTAGGTCTTGGTAGGTTAGTATCAAACCTCAGGGAGGCTCCCAGCTCTCTCCAGTGGGATCCAACAGTCAAGTTTCTCCATCCTCCCCTCCACTTTATTTCTTTGCATAAAGAATAAGGATGCAAAGTTTTAAGGGCAGGTACCCCTTCTGTTCAATATGGCATTGCGTCTAATGTCATAACCACCAACTTTGCTGTAGTTTGAACCTTCAGTGTCTCTCAAAGGCTTATGTGTTAAAGGCACAGTCAGCAGCCTGTGGTGCTATTAGAAGGTAACGGAGCCTTTAAGCAGTGGGGGAAGTAGGTCACTGTGGTCTTGCTCCTGAAGGAGATGTTGAAACCCAGCCCCCTTGTCGCGAGGAGCAAAGGTACAACTTATGCAGTTGAGGGGGAGAAATAAAGAATGTCCATGCGCTTTTGACCTTTTTTAATGCTTTATTCACTCAAATCACTCAATACAATTTTTACTCTATAGGTTCTTAATCAAGAAAATGACAATCCTTAATGCTAGGCACTGCAGTAGACTTAATCAATCCACAGCAAACAATTCTAGATTAATTCTAAAGACTGCAAACACTCCTAATCACGACAGGTTCATGACAGACATTCCGTCTGTGTGCTAAGCTCAAATGCCAAATCTAAAGTCTCAAGCCTTAGGCTCTAAGTCCAGCAGATGCACATTCACTCAGACCTTGGTGATCAGGTCAGGAACCGAGACAGGCTTCTCCTGGGGCGGAGCTGATGGCTGGTGGAGGAGACGGTCTTGGGAGAAGTTGCAGTTCTCACCAGGATCCAGATGTGGCTGTAGAGTTTGAGAGTGGTGAGGAAGATGCAGAGGATCAGGCAAACGATGAGAAGAGTTGGGCTGTCAGTCCAGGTCCTCCTCAGGCTCTCTGGCATGAGGGCATCAGTGTCAGCTGGCTGAATGTCTGTTCATTTGCTCCATCATTTATGCTAAATTTTGGGATTTCTGACCACCCTTTCCATCCCTATCAGCTGCTACTGGATTTCTCAGTGATAGTATTTGCCCTCGTGGTCTGGTCTGGTGGTTTCCACCCCGATTTTCTTGCCTGTTACCCTTATCAGGGCGAGGGCAACGTGACAGAGACTTCTTTCGGAGTTGGTCAGGGTGGGGAGAAGTGACTTGTTTATGTCATGGCTATGCTTGGTGACCATACTAGAGATTAGTGGGTCTGAGGTTGAGTTGGAGGCCAGCCTCAGTAGGCATGCCTGGTGAGACTGCAGGTTTCATTTTAAAATGGAGTTGCTGAGGCCAAGGCCTGACACTCCTCCTCCTCTGTTTCTGCTTCTTGGCCACTGTAAGGCAAACAGAATTCCTCAGTCATACTTCTGCTGTGATGTGTGGCCTCACCACAGGCCTGAAAGCAAGGGGGCCAAGTGACCATGGACTTAAACCTCTGAAATCCTGAGCCAAAATAAATCTTTCCTCTTTATAAGTTGTTTGTCTCAAGTATTTTATCACAGTGACAGAAAGCTAAAACAAGCTTTAAAAGTGGTTACTCTTGAGTTGACATGTACTGAATTTTGAAGACTCAATTTGAAAAAAAAAATAATTTAATATGTTTTACTGATATATTTCTATATTAATTATGTTTCAGGATGATAATATTTTGGCCAAGTAAAATATTTTATTAAAATTTACTTCCTCTGGGGCTGGGATTGTGGCTCAGTGGTAGAGTGCTTGCCTAGCATGTGTGAGGCACTGGGTTCGATTCTTAGCACCATGTATAAATAAAGGTCCTTCAACAACTAATAAAATATTTTTTTAAAAAATTCATTCCCTCTCTTTTCTTTCTTCCTTCCTTCCTTCCTTCCTTCCTTCCTTCCTTCCTTCCTTCCTTCCTTCCTTCCTTCCTTTCTTTCTTATGTGGCTACTTAAAAATGTAGAACTCTGTATAAAGCATTGCATTTCTTCAGATGGGACTGTCTTATATCCTCTCTGATGCCAAATCCAAAACACAGACTTTATACAGTTTGGATAATAAACTCCTGTTGGTCATAAGTGAACCTGCACTTAAAGACAGAAATTGATCTTAGAGACGTTGAGATCCCAACCCAATTAAAAGCTGACCTTTATCCTTTCTTTTCACAGTCAGTTAGGAAAGAAATTACTCAGAGGAAGATCTTAATGTGTTTTATCAAATGAAAGTCTTGTCTCAGACCCAGATTGACTTTCCATCCACACTCTGAAAGTGGACAGTCCAGGGGCAGCCCACCCTGTCTAGTCTATAAAGGAATCCTTCTGGAATGGACAGCAGTGTTTCTGGGTGTTTCTAGATCCTGGCTCCATTTTCTTCAAAGGCCAATTTCAATCTCAAATCACACAGGTCTTGTTCTAGAACTGCTTCCCTCCACCTTCCGCCCCCTGCCGCCTGTCTCCATCAGCCTGGGAGTGTGGGAGCTCAGGGTAACTCTTCCAGTTGTGACTCTTCTCAGCTCTTAAGAAGCCACTCTTGATATTTATCCTGAAGATGTGTTTTTCTCCATCACTTTGTGCTTGGCTCGGGTTCCAGGGAAGACTAGTGCCATTAGCAAATTGGCTTTCCACATGCCATGAACCAACTTTACACGCTTATTCTGAATTCTCGTGGAAGACTAGGTTTAATTCCCAAAGTCAGCTTGAAATGAGAATCGGCAGGAGCCTCTGCCCAGGCCTGGCGAGAGTGTGTCTTGTTTGCCTAAGAGGATTAAGCAAAGCACAGTCAGCTAAGCTGCCAGGGAGACTTTAGGGACTTTAGCTCTAATCTCTTACTGATGTAGCCTTTGTCAGCAACTACCAGTCATGACTAGTTCTTTCCAGCTGATATTACTAACCTGTTCTGCCCCAAGGATGTCACAGCCCTTCTGTTCACTGTCTGCTTCACTTTCCCTTCACAATCTCCAGTTTTATTCTTCCGAAGACCTGCCATCCGCTTCCCTCCTCTCCTGGTGCTTCATACCTTGTCTCTTCTGCCTCACCAGGTTGGCCTTCTCAATGGCTCTCTGAGTTTGGGACAGCAAATAGAAACTCAGAGGCTCATAGCATCATTTGGGGGTAACCTGCCTAAACAGAACATTCACTGTCACAAAAAGAAACTCCCATCTGATTAGAGACGAAGTCAACATTAGTAGGCCATTTCTGGGTTCCAGTTTTTCTATGACTTCTAGAGTCCACCTCTTAATTCTGATTAAGACTCCCACCTGGTGGTGCTAATGTTTGGCTTGACCCCCAAACCACAATGGAAACTGCTTTCCCATGATGCCCTTTTGTACTGCAGACACATTCTAATCATTTGTGTTTTGCAATAGAGCTACCTTTCCTTTGTGGTCAAGGAGCTGTTAGGAGGTGTACCAGTTGTTTCCCCGACCCTCCAATCCTAACTCAAGCTTCAGTATTTTACTTAAGATATTTTTGCATTCGATTTATGAATAAAACAGATCAGCCATTCATGTGAGTTCTGTAAGTATGTGATACGCCATCACTGCTGAGTTTTGCTCTTGGTTTTATGCTGACTTTATGAAAAAAAAAATAGGACATTTTTATTTTCTTTAGAAAAGTTTTAAAAGTACTGGAGTGATCTACTTCTTAAATATTAAAAATGCCACTTGTGAAATTATTAGGTGTGCCAATTAGACCATTTCTCAACTACATATACAATTTGTGGGGTTATCATATTTATTTGCATATTTAAAAGATTTTTTCCCTTTATCTTTGTGTTATTTCCCAGTCTCCTATCTAATTTTGTGTATTTGTAACTTGCCCTTTGTTTTAAATTTGGGATATTGAGGCTTTATTTATTTTATTTTAAACCACCAGATCTTGGATTTATTTGTCTGTCAAATGTCTATTTTTTAAAAAATTATTTATTTTGACTCTCATCATTATTTATTTCTTCCTTTGGTTTTCTGTAATTACCTTGTGTTCTTTTTCAAACTTCTTGAGCTGAATAATGAATGCATTGTTTGATTGTTTTTTATTTATTAATGCTAAGTGCTTAAGCCTAATAATTTTCCTATGAGCACTGCTTTAATCATATTCTTAGGTTATGAAGCATAGCTTTCAAATTTATTCATAATTATTATTGCCTAAGTTTTATTCAGAGATGTGCTGTCTGCTCTGAAGACCTACTCACTTTAAGCTTTTGGCTTTGCCCTTTGGGGCAGTAAGCAGGGCTGTGGATGGTATCCCACAGATGAACTGACCTAGGGTTCCTCCCTATACTCTTGGAGATGTCATGAATACCACTGTGGAAGGGGTTCTTATTTCCCTTGTCTTCTCTAGGAACTTAAATTTAACTGCCCCAAGTAGATCACTCTTGATTAGGTTTCACAGTATTCTTTCACTTCTGGAGATATTGGCATCCTGCTTTAGATCTAGAGAGTTCCTTTAGTGAACAGTGAGTGTCCGGCACTGGTCTGATTAGTGGTATTCTTTGCTCCTGTTACTCTCACTTAATCAATCCTCATATTCTTCAGAATGGTTTGGGGATTGTTGATAATGTGTATGTCAGCAAGGGAAAGAAAAATGTAGCATTTTTTTTTTCAATCATCTCTTACTAGATGTGTCAGTAGTTAATTTTTTGAGAGTCTTTGAAAAGCATTTTAGATCCATGGTACTTCTATTAAACTCAAGTGTGGCTTCCAAGTGATCATCCTTACCAATAGAAAAAGAAATCTGTTGGCTCAAACATTTTCCTAATCTGATCTTTCATCTCCTAAATATTCTTTCAGGCTTAGGGCTTCTGCCATGCATCAAGCAGGCAGATTTTATTGGCCAAACTTACCTGTTAGAAACACGGGGTAGAGCAGGGCTGGAAACTGAGAAGCTGTCTTTCGACAAGCCCAAAGACAGTGCTCAGACTCCCAGCTCTTTTCAAACTTGACGTGAAGTTTGAAAATGTGCTTCTTACTGCCTGAGGCTGTCTAAAGATTGGGGTCTACCAACAACAGCTAGTGAATAAGGTCAATAGATATATCAATCAGCCCTAGTTTGGGATTTTGTTTTATTAACCTGAACAAATAGCTTAGGTTGACAGAGACCCTGACTGAGAGAAGCTTTTAGTCTTTTGGTCATCCGTTTCTGTGATGCCCCTGGGCAAGACTAACTCCATAGATCAAGCATCAAAAATGAATCACTGACTGAGGGTGTAGCTCAGTGGTAGAGTGTGCTTAGGTGAGATCCTGGGTTCCATCCCTAGCATGAAAACATTAATCACAAACCACACCGGAGACTTTGCATAAAACCGGACAATGGTGTAGAGTTTCTCAGTCAGATTTTTGCTTGAGGCCCACTAACTCATGAATGTTTATGGTCTCTTTTATCCTGTGCTGGATGCTACTGGATTCCGGAGAGGAGTTTAGAGATTGAGGCCAGTTCTGCATTCAGGGAAGCCAGGGGCAGTGCCAGGTGAGTTTATACATTGGTTTCAGCTACCTGCCTCCTATTATAATGCTTCAAAATGCCTCCAGGCCAGAGAGCCACTTCATAGCCTGCCTCAGGCTTTTGAAATAAAATACCCTCTTGCAATAAGTGTTGGCAAGCTCTCCTTTAGGGATGCGGCAGAGGCAAGCACCCTGGTCCTGTCTCCGTACAGATTTAGATGATGTAGGGTCTTTGAATTTGGCCTCTATTTCTAGCACTTTTTGAAAAAGGAGAGTGAAACCAGAAAATCTTCCAAGGCAGATGTCTCTTTTATTTCTTTTTCAAAGGAGTATGTGGGAAATGGAGGCAGAGTGCTGAGAGAGATGATGGTAGGACTATGTGGTTTCTAAAGCACCCTGTGATAGTGGGGGTACGAGAACTCAAGCACATAAATTGCTGGGGGCGGAGCTAGAACTGACTTTCGTTTTGGACCCCACTCTCTTAAGAAGCCAGATTCATTTAGCTGGTAAGATATCAGATAAAGACAGCATTGAACTTTTCCAGGGCCAGCTGGACCCTTCTGGAGGAATGCCACAATCTGTGGGTTAAAAAAATGACCTCTTTTTCTAGAACATTTTTGAAACACTAAATCTGACTTTCATCTTGAGTTTATTTGTCAATGTCAAGGGGTCATTATGCAAGAGAAAAAGCCTAGAGACTTCACAAAATAAGAATCTAACGGAAGATCTTCACACAGAACTAAGACCTCATTGGGTTCTGCCTTTACTGCAAGAATCAACTATGACACATAATCCCACACGATCACCACTGCTAGACATTAAGGAAAATTGCTTTTCTTTCATTTTAGTATTTAGACTAGAAAACAAAATAGGTGCCCCAATTATGCATCTACACAAGATTGTCATAAAATTTTCCAATTTCAGTTTATACTACCTGGGTAATCCCTAAAAACTCAAACTGAGAATGAGTGTGGAATAATGCTGTTGGGTTGGAAGGGAACCGAGGCTCATGGCCCTAAGAAAAACCAATTCTCACAGATTTGTTTCAAATAATTCCCACGGATAAAACTTTCACAGCTTATGAGTTCATCAGCACAGATTACAAAACTCACAAAGAAACCAGACTCCATAAACAGAATACAGCTGAAAAAGCAAACACGACATTTAGCGTTCAAACGTTTTCAGTTATTGGATAATCCGCCAAAGGATATAGAGCAAGAAATTTTATGATGTTTACAGGAAAGAAGAGGGGTCTATAGCAGTTTGCTAGGGACTCTGTAACAAAGCATCACCGACTGGGTGGCATGAACAACATTTCTCATAGCTCTGCAGTTTGGAAGTTTAAGATCAAGGTGTTGGCAGGGTTGGTTTCTTCTGAGGCCTCTTTACTTGGCTAAGAGATGGTTGTCTTCTCTCTATATGGTCACACTGTCTTCTCTCTGTGTGTGTCGTGTCCTCGTCTCCTTTTCTTATAGAAAGGCTAGTCACCTTAGAGTCCTACCTAATGACTTCACTTAACCTTTGTTACCTCTTTAAAGGCCTTATCTCCAAACACAGTCTCTTTCTCAGCTACTAAGGGTCAGGGATCCACCATATGAATTTGGGGAGGCATACAATTAACTCATACTATAGTCGGTAAGTGTGAAAAAAGGACAAGATATGCAAAAGTTATCAAGGCTATTTGAGAAAAGATCCAACTAGAACTTCTAGAAATGAAAAAAAAAAACAAACTATAACTGAAAACTTTTATGAACCCCAATGGGTGGTATAAGAGAAGATTGACACAGCTGAAGGAAGAATTAGAAAACTGGAAGACAGAGACAGAAAGAGATACATCTTCAGAATTGATTCAACTTCAATGCTCAGATTCAGAAATTCCAAGAAACCCAGCAGGATTTAACAAAAGAGAGAGAGAGAAAGAAATGCCCACCTAGACAGAGTCTCATGAAACTTCAAAATAGATCACTTACAAAGGAATGACAAATAATTACCTGACTTCTTAAGGACAACCCTAGAAACTGAATAATAGCTGTATAATATTTTAATATGCTGAACAAAAATAAGCATTGGCTTAAAACTGCATATAAGATAATGATATCTTTCAAAAATAGGAATGAGTAAAGAAATTTTGAAGTAAGGACAGAGAGACTGATTAAAGGAAATTTGAAGGGCTTGCCTAAAGCAAAAGGGAGTATTCCAGTTAGAGATTTTGAGATGAAAGCTGACATGATTTTTAGAGACCAGGAGTCTCTCTTGAGCCCCTATGTAATGATACAAGTTTCAGTAATGATAGAAGTTTTAGTTCAGCAGAAAAATATAACAAGTTCGTACTAAAAGGTACCTTAAAAACAATCTCAAAATATAGAAAACAAAATTAAAGGGACTTTGTAAAAAGAAATAGACATGATAGTGAGAGACTTTTCAATACTTCTCATAGTGACTAGTATACTAAATATATTTTAAGAACTGAGAAAGATACACAAATTGAAACAATATGTCACACAAGACAAAGCTCCAGAGAAAAGTCCCAGAAATCTGTACCAGGTTCCTTGTTAGTCTGGCTGAGGGTTGTGCTGTATACACAATGGGCAACAGACCTGAGGCTTGCACAACAAGTAGGAGCTGTAGTAGGATTGAGGGGGAAACAGTAGTAAGAAAGATCCAACTGTGCTGTGGGGATTAGAGTTTTGACCTTGGCAGAAAGGAGATATCTCAACACTTCATTAACACCACCCAAAAACTTGTGCCCTAAGGGTGAGACAAACTTCTAGAGCAAACATTTTCTTTGAAGAGTTCAAATAGTAAATTTTTTCAGCTTTGAAGGCCCACACACAATCTCTGTCACAACTATTCAGCTCTACCACTGAAGCACAAAAGTCATCACAGAGAAGACTTAAGTAAATGAGCAAAACTGTGTGCCTATAAAACTTTATTTATAAAATCAAGAGTATTAGATGCAGTGATGGTTGTCCAACTCTGTAAAAGTACTAAAAATCCACTGAGTTTTATGGATGAATTTTATGGCGTATAAATTTTATCCCAGTAAAGCTGTTAAAACAATTACAAAAAAAACAAACAATGGATACTGGGCTCATAATTTCTGATCCTTGCTTTAAAAAATGGTTTTGTAGGCCCAATTCAATGTTGCCTGTTGTTTAAACAAGGTTCTGTTGAAACACAGACATGCTCACGTGCCTATTATCTATGGCTGCTTTCATGCTACAGTGGAAGAGGTGACTAGATGTGACAGACCTGTATGGCCCCTAAAATCTAAATTATCTACTATGTGGCCTTTGAAAGAAAAAAGTTTACTGACCTCTGCAGAATTTTTTCTTATTTTTGGTATGGAGGATTAAACCCAGGCCTTTCTACCACTGAGTTTCATCCTCAGTCCTTTTAAAAATGATTTTATTTTGAAAAGGGTCTCAGTAAGTTGCTGAGGCTGGCTTTGAACTTGCAATCCTCCTGCCTCAGCATCATAAGTTGCTGGGATTACAGGAGTGCAGAAGTATGGCTTTTAAAAACTTGGGATATGACTATGGCCACTGAATATTTTTAAAATTTTATTTATATTTAATTCACTTAAATAGCCACTCTAGTACCACCTACTCTGGGCCCATTCTGTGAAAGCCTAAAACCAAGTCCTAGTAAGGTCAACAGGGAGACAAGTGTGGAGAACGAATTATCGAAGTCAGAAGGACTTATCTGTAATAGAAAGCTCCAAACCAAACATACACATATCCAAGGTGATCAGATAGTAATTGAACTGTTTGTGCAAAGAAGAATCAATGTTTTTAGAGAAAGATAACAGAATCTTTAGTCTTCATAATGTATTATGTACCATGCCCTGTGTTCAATTTTTTTAAAAATCACTTGGGTTTAAAATAAATAGGAAAATGTAATTTGACTGTTGTTATGATTTGGATGAGAAGTGTCCTCCAAAAATTCATGTGAAAGACAAGGCAAGAAGGTTTAGAGGAGAAATGGTTGTGTAATGAGAGCCTTATACCAATCAGTGAATTAATCACCTAATGGGATTAACTGAGTGGTAATTGAAGGCAGGTGGGGTGTGGCTGAAGGAGGTGGAGCATTGGGGCCTTGGCTTTGGGGTATAGATTTGAATTTGGCAAGTGGAGATCTCTTTCTCTCTGCACTCTGATCAGCATGTAAACTGCTTCCCTCTTCCACACTCTTCCACAATGATGTTCTGACTCATCTCAAGTCCAAAGGAATGAAGCCTGCTGTCTAGGGACTGAGACTTCTGAAACTGTGAGCCCCAAATAAACTTCTCCTCTACAATTGTTCTCGTTGGATCTTTTCATCACAGCAGTAAAAAGCTGACTAAAACAATGGTCAAGGAGAAAATCACTCAATGATTTTCAATTTTGGGGTATTTTCAATACCCAAGGTGGCATTGACACACAACATAGAAAGATTTAAAAATCAATTATGACAAACATGGCTCAAAGAATTAAAGGGAAAAATCCAAAGAATTAAAGAAAAATATAGATCTAATGAAAAAAAAAAGAAATATCACTAGATAAACTGAATCTATTTTTAAAAAATATAAACACTAAAACTAAAGTGTATAATACCCAAAATGAAAAATCCAACCAATGGACTTATTACAGATGACAGAAGAAATATCTAAGATCAATCAACGTTGCCTGATCTGATAAATAGAAAAATAACTAAAGAAAAGTGATCAATGCTTCAGGGACCCAGAGGTCCTGATTAAGTGGTAACTTATGTGCAACAGGGGTCCTAAAAAGAGAAGAGAGTGAGAACAGGAGGAAGTGGTATTTATAAGAATAATGGTCCTTAAACTTCCCCCAAATTGTTGAATTGTTGCTTTTAGATTTAGGAAACTCAGCCCTAAGTGGGATAAACACAAAGAGAACATATCTAGGCAAATCATGGTCAAATTGCTGAAGATCAAATGCAAATAGAAAATCCTGAAACCAGCCAAAGAGGAAAAGGCAGATTATATATGGAAAGAAAGTTAAAAAAAATAATTTCTGACTTCTTAATAGAAACAGTGGAGACCAGAAGACAAGGGAAGAACACCTTTAAAATGCTCAAAGAGAAAAAAAAAAAGTATCAATGTGGAACTCTATATCCTGTGAAAGTGACTTTAAAGTTATGGTAAAATAAAGATACTTTGAGATAAACAAAAGCAAAGAGAATTTATTGCAGGCAGAACCCCACTACAGAAAATGCTCAAGGGTGTCCTTCAGGCTGTCAGGAAATGAGAGCAGACGAAAACTTGAATCTACAGTAAGGAAATGATCAGCAGAAATCATGCCACAACGTATTTGATAGCAGAGTGTTTGATGAAAATAAAAATATTTCTATGTTTATGACTCTAGTTCAATTTCCTGCTTGGAGTTGTCTGCGAATGCTGTTATGCCCCTTTTAACTTCTTAACCAAATATCTAACTCATTAACTTTGAGACTTTCATTTTTTTTAGAAATGAACACTTAAAACTAAATTTCCCTCTGAATAATACTTTGGTTATATCTTATACTTTTGGAGGATTATGATTTCACTGTATCTTTTTGCTTTAAAAACTATTTGATGACATGGTGATGCACTCATAATAACCCACTGTTAAATATAAAAAGTAAATAACAATGAAATATGATGACATGATTCTAATTATTATAAAAAATTTAGGTGTATATATTTGTATCATAAATGCACAGAAAAAGGACAAGATGGAAATACATTAAATATATAAAGCAGTTAGCTGAGAGTAGTAAGATTATAAGGATTTTTAGTTTTCTTTATAGTTGTCTCTATTTCTATAATGAATATGGATTATTTTTATAATCAGAAAATAATTACAAGAAAGAAAACCCAATCAATACTTACATAATTGACAATTTAGCATGAGAAAGCATGTTAGAAGGAGGCAACAGTCTGTTCATTTTGTCCTAAATAAGTCTTATTGGATTTCACTTTAGCAACCTAACCTCAGGACTGTGCGCATACAAATAAAGGTAATGAATACAACTCGGGTAAATCTGCCTCCTTTGCCACGTAGCTAAGAGCTGGCTTGTGCCTACTCTTTGGTCTCCTGTGTCTCTCTGCTGTGGAACATGCAGTCTCATTCTTTTCACACTTAGAGACAAAATATGGTGATACGAGATTCAGCAGTCTATGACAAACATTCAAGATTGGATTCTTAAAAGAGTAACAAAACCTGTTCCAGGAATCTGAATCTTGCATGTGACATATACACAGTATCTTGTGAAATTTCCCTATTGCCATGTTTTCCTTTTTAGCTAGCTTTGTTCTTTCCCCAGCTGGGCTTTCTACCAATAAGAAGGCAAAATGGTTTCTCTGATGAAGTCCTCTGAGAATGCTCTGATGACATTGGAGAAGCTTTCATTCATTCATCCGCTCACTGTTGACCTGGGAGATATCTCTGCATCTTCAAAAGGGAGAACAGTGCTAAATTCCTCTGAAGTCCTAAAATGTGAAATGAGGTATTATTAGAAATGGTGATGTCACTGAAAAGTGAAACTCTGAAGATAGCCAGCCAGTTATCCATCCATCCATCCATCCATTCGATATAATGTGTGTTTATATAGAAACCATGGTGCATCCTATATGATACCAGCTGTTGCAGGGAAGGAAATAAAGGATAATCTTACCCCTGAGGACTCCATGAGCAGATAAAGAGAGGCATATACCAAGCTAATTATTATGCAAGTTAATCTAAGTGTTTGTCATCTGTATATGAAACTTGAGGAGAAGGAGATAATACAAGAGTCAAAGTCACTTCTCTTCCCTTAAAGTGACTGATAATTACACTGGAAGTATAGACTACAAACCCAGTGAAGAATGAACTAATAAATCCCAGTGTTATTTTCACGAGTGACCTTGGATTTACAGTTCAAGGACAGCAAACCCAGAGAAGGACCATCCTTAGTCCGGAGATGCTCTTTCCCCCATTTCCTCTGAGGCAGAAATGGTCAGTCTCTGAAGACGTGTGTCTCCTCTGAGTGCCAGCAAGGCTGCTGGCAGATGCTTTTACAGGCTGTCTTCATTAGCTTCTTGCCTGCTTGATTGAAATCCCCAGGCCTCCGGAGATCCATTGCCTAACCAGGGTAGAGCTGTATTTCCATGTACAAGTGACAAGGCTGACATTGAAAGCAATAACAATAGCAGAGTATATGCCCTCCCATCCCAGGAGCCCATTTTCTAGACCAGCTCTGTCCAAGAAACTTCCAGCCGAGTGCAGTGATGGAGACGCTCAGATGCTGGAGTGACTAGCCAGGGTGGTTGGTGAGTGCTTGGGATGTGTCTGGGAAGACTGAAGAATACGTTTCTTAATTTCATTTAATTTTAATAAATTTAAATTCAAATATCTTACTTTTAATTAATTTGGATTTAAACTGTGGCTACTGTATCAGATAGCAGTGTTCTAGATCCTCAGTGTGAGGGAATGTTGCATAGTTTTCCTTGAAAAATAGATACTCTGGTAATTCATAGAATAATTTAGCTACCAAAGTGGCTAAAATCAGTCCCTGGCTTTGGACAGCTGGGTGAGATTGTGACAGATTTGATCTCCTTTCCTCCAACTTCAATGTAAGTTTCCAACATTTTTTTTTCACCAGATATTGAATTCAGGGGCACATCTACCACTGAGCCACACCCTCAGCCCTATTTTGTATTTTATTTAGAGATAGGGTCCCACTGAATTGCTTAGTGCCTCCCATTTCTGAGGCTGGCTTTGAACTCGTGATCCTCCTGCCTCAGCCTCCCAAGCTGCTGGGATTACAGGCATATGCTACTACCCTGGGCTTCTGAAATTCTTTTACTGTGGTAAAACAAAGGACTCACAAAACTACTTAGCTCAAATCTATTAGCCTAAATGCTAACCCCCTCTCCTCCCTTGGACACTTCAAAACTGTGAATGAAAAGGTTAGCACACTATAGGTGACACGGCAATAAACCCTGGGATGGGGCTCAAGAACCCTCATTATTAATTATTAATAATGTGTCTATATAGTTCCAAGCTTCCACATTTGAATATCATGTAGCTCCATACCCAAAACAGAATTATAGTATAGAATTTATCATAAAGGGAGTGTTTACTTATACAATAATTACTGAACATATGATAAGGAATAGGCATTAATATAAGGTGGGGAAATAACAGTGAGTCAAACAAGTGAGCTTGTTGTCTTATGGTCTAGATGGGGAGACAAAAAATGAGTTTTAATTGATATATAGGAAAACAAGTAGTTGTAATGAGATGGACAGTTTGTTCAACTGTGTGGTCAGGGAAGACCTTGACTAGGAGGCCACAAAGAAGCTAAGACTTGAGAGTAGTGTAGAGTAATTATGCTGAAGTGAGGAGGAAGTATTCTAGATAGAAGGGACACAGACAAGCTAAGGCTGCCTAGGGACTGGGAATAGGTCATTGTCATCAAACACAATGAATAAGCAGATAGTAGAGACAAGGACAACAGGGGTCAGATCATGTCAGGTCTTATGAACAGGGTTACCTATTTGTTCATGAAAATTGCCTAAATTTTATTCTGTGATATGATTACAAACCACTAGCAGGATTTGTGCAAGGGAGTGAAATGGAAAATTTAAACTTTTCTGAGATCATTTTTTTGCCTTCTGGAAGAAGAATGAAGTATTGTTGGGTAAGTATGGTGTTGTGGTTTGGATCTAAAATACTCCCCCAAGTGTATTGAAAGCGTGGTCCCCAGGGCAACAAGGTTCAGAGGTGGGGCTTTTAGGTAATGAAATTGGATCTAGAACCTCATCAGTGGATTACTTCACTGGTAGATTAATAATTTGAACTGGGTTGTAATATTGGGCAGGTGGGGCGTGGCTAGAGGAGGCAGACCACTGGAGGCATGCCCTTGGGGACTATATCCTGTCCTTGGCTTACCTCTGTATCTATCTCTATCTCTATCATCTCTATCTCTATCTCTATCTCTATCTCTATCTCTATCTCTATCTCTATCTCTATCTCTATCTCTCTGCTTTCTGGCTGCCTTCAGCTGAACAGATTTCCTCCACCACACCCCTCTGCCTTGTGGTTCTGTTTTATCTTGGGCCTCTGAGCATTGAAGTCAGCTGACCATGGACAGAGGCCTTCAGAACCATAAGACAAAATAAACTTCTCTTCTTGTCAGGTGTTTTGGTCACAGCAATGAAAAACTAACACTTATGCCCAGAGATAGGAATTCTTGCTGTGGTCTAGGCAGGAGACTACATGACTTGGATTGAAGCTGTAGCTGTGGATGTGATGAGATGCAATTAGATTCTGGATCTATTTTGAGTTAGAGTCAATAGATTGGTTGGTTGAATATAGGAAAATCATAGGAAAAAAAAGAAAAGGAGTCAAAGATAAATGATGGCGTAGTTTTAAACCTTAGCCACTTGATAGTTCATGGAGCCGTTTGCTTCACAAAGAATGGGGGAGAAATTGAGAGTTTCATTTTGGACATTAAGTTTGGGATGTTTATTAGGCATCTGTTATGGTTAACTCCTGTTAATGCAGGAGTGTTCAGAGGTGAAATAAAAAGATTATGAGAGCTGTAACCAAGTCACTCATCCTACTTTTAATGAACTCATAGGGTGGTAACTGCAGGCCGTGGGACATGGGTGGAGAAGGTGATCATCCAGGAATGCCCTGGAAGAGTGCATCTTCCTTGTGCCTCCTCCTGCCCCTTCTCTCTGCTTCCTGACCCATTATGAACTGGGCATCTTTCTTCCACTGAGCCCTATTCCTGTGACATGCTACCACATCTTGGGTCCAGAGAAATGGAGTCAACTGTCAATAGACTGAGACCTCTAAAACCAAGAGCCACAAATCAACGTTTCTTCCCCTCAGTTGTTCTTGTTATGTATTTTGGTAACAGCAACACAAAAACTGAAACATCCAAGCAGAGATGTCATATAGGCAGTTGGATATGTGACTCTGGGATTGGGGGAGAGATAAGAACTGAGAAGATAGACTCAAGAGTCATGAGTATGTAGATGAAATGAGACTGAAAGATTACCTAAAGAGAGAGCAGAGAAGAGAAGGGGAAACAGCGAGAGAGGAAGAGCAAAGGAAAAGGGAGGGAAGGAAAAAGAAGAGAAAAGGGAGGGATAGGAAGGGAAGCAAGAGGCAGGGAGGAGGAAATGAAGACAAGAGATCTGGGTTTCAATCCTGTGCAATCTGACATTAAGAGATAAGGCCGAAGAGGCTGAGAAAAAGCAAATAACACGGCAGGAGGAAAACCAAGAAAATGTCGCACAGTGGGACCCTAGGGAAGAAATGTTTCAAGAAAGAGGGAGAAGTCAACTGTTCACTAGCAGTTCTGTAAGATGGACAGATAATGGACCTGGGAATAAGGAAGGGGGGGATCAGTGGTGTCGCCTCAATGGATTTGGAAGTGAGTGTCAATACCTAGGAAAGCTTGTGGTTCTCAGCAGGAAGATGAGAAGAACTCTAAAGAATGTGATAAAGAAGGAAATGGAGAGGAGAAGCTGGCCATTTCCCTGGTCTCCAATCTTTAGGAGAGGATCACAGCAGAGATCTTGGTTGTAAAGTGAAAGGATGTACTCATAAAACACCTGAAGAAACCCACCTGTGCGGTGGGCCTGCCACCTTTCCCACATCTCTCCCCTGTGTGTAGGTGGGATGCAGCCTTGCCTTGCATACCCACCTTCCATCACTGAAGAGCACAGGATTAAAAAAAAGTCCAAAGCTTCTTTCTTAGTGGAATCCTCCAGATTCTTTCTGTGAGATTGGGGCCTTTGCAGCCTTGGGTTTGAACAGAAATGAAGCTGGTTGAAGAGAAAATAAAGTAAGACAAATCGAGACGGATAATCTGTAACTTTTCAGGAGATTTTTCTATTGATAGAAGTAAAGAGATGGGCCATTGTTGGATGGGACTATAAGGTCAAGGGAAATTTTTTTTATTTTGTTTTTGTTTTTGAGATGAGTTATTTCAAGTCAGATCATCTGTGAGTGTGGACGACACAGAAAGAAGAAAGATCTTCCTGGTGCGAAATGATGAGCAACTCTCACTATCCTATGAGAAATCAGTCTGTGCCCACCGAGGGAATCCTACAGACCACGGCTGCCTGAGTCAGACTGGGCGAACAACTCCTGAGTTTCTGTGTCTGAGAACAACAGCTTTTCACTGGATTGGACAAAGGGAATGTGGCCACTAACAGCTTGACATCATGGTCTTTTCACAACTCCTGGGTTCTGATAGCATCAGTTGGCATAAATCTTACCACCCAGTGAGGCATGCTGCTCATGATATCGCCCCTGGAGGTGTGGGAGGCACCTGGTGACTCAACAAGCCCAGTGCTTGGTGGAGAGCCAAAGCAGAGACCCGTTAGACTCCATCTGCTACTGCCATCTATTCACCTCCACCCCAAGTTGACATGGGCAGGACAGAGCTTCAGATCACAACCTCCTTCATGGAGGTTGGCTTCCTATACCTGTGTGTCTTTTTATTCCCCACCTCATTCTTCCTTTTCTGGCAGTAGATACGCAAGAGGTTATCAGGAAATTGGTATAGGCAGTCTGATTCTTTTATCAGCCTTTTTTTTCCTAAATTTCTCTGCAATGAGAGGTTGATGGATCCAGGCACACTTTCTATATCTATATGGACATGTTGCTACAGAACCAGGCTTCTAAGATAGCTTATCTGTTAGGGATAAACTATTTCTGTCGTCTCCTCAAAACCTAAAGTATAGGACTTTTTAACAAGTGTCACCAGAGACCAAGTAATGACCCTGATAGAGCTAATCCCTGCCCTCCAGACCAAGACAGGGGGCAGTAGGCAAGAGGCCTAGATTATCCAAAGGGTCCAGTGCACATTCCTGTCCATCTGGGGAGCAGAAGGCTGCTTCCTAGGTGGCACCGCAGCAGGTACCTCCATCGCACTTGGGCACAACTGTCTCCGCCTTGCCAATGAGACCAATAGGGATGCCAGGCTGAGAAAGGGGTGCCTCAATATCATTCTAGAACAGCATGTGGGGCCACATGTCGTTAAATGGAAATTACTAACTCAAAATAGAGCTGAAACTGCTTGAGCAAAATCTGAAAAGCACAGCTGTGTGGCGCCCTGCAGGGTAACTGCTTTCTCTTTGATTTCACACAAACTTGCGCTTGAATAAGAGAGATCCAGTGGCCATTAGGGGACAATAGAAATAAAAATCAGATGTCGCCCTGTGAGCATTAAATAACTTGCAACTCTGGGAAATGCCATTGAGGCAAGAAGTCACAGCACTAGCCCTATGCCAGCAGGTTCTAGATGGAAATCTTTCTGGGCTCTTTTTGGCTTTGATTATTGTTCTTGAGGGACCCGGGGAAAGACACGGCTGAGCAGTTGGTATAATAATGTATGAGCAATATCAATGGAGAGAGTGATTTGCTCCTGGTTTGTAATGATAGAATAATAATACTGTACTCACCGCATAAATATTTACGAGTGGGAAAGAAACTGACAACAAGAGCCAAACATTAAATCAGAATGAGCAAACGTGAGGAAGTGGGAGGCTCTGGATGGGGCATCTGTTCTCACCAAATATGGAGTCTGCTCGACCCCTTCAGCTGAGGATTTAACTCCTGGACACCAAACCTCGTAATCTTGGGTGCCCAGGACACCTGGGAAAGGCTCTGCAAAGTGAAGTCGTGCAGAGTGAACCATAAGAGTCATATGCAGTGCCAGTACAGGAAAAAAAAAAAAAAAAAAAAAAAAAAACCAAGGAGATGTGTAATGTGCTCTCAGGGCAGGAAATGGGGCCAGCAGGAGTCTGGGGGCTTGCTTAGATAATGCAAATTTCTAAATGACTCTGCTTTGAACAGACCCTGTCGTTATAGCGGGGAGCAGCTGTGGAAAACATCATGAAGCTGCTCTTCATCATGGGCCCTCCCTTTTGGCTTCCCTTTTCCAGTCCTGAGACTGAGGCCCATGATCATTCATGCCTTCCATGGATCAGAAAGCTTCCCTCAAAAGCAGCAGCAGAATGATCAGGCTTCAGACCCAGCAGAACCGACTCACTGCTCATGTGCTCTCGAACAGGTTGTTTCACCTCTTCGGGCTCAAGTTTTCTCAAAGGGGGATTTAAATCCCTATTTTGTGGGATTGCTGTGAAAACTAAATGATCTAATATATGTAGGGTGCTCAGTATAGACAGTTAGGACATGGGATAGGAATTCAACATAATTGATCAATAAGTATTATTTGATAAATCAAAAAGTACTAGAAAATTAATGGTTTCTGAACAGATCTCCAAAGATATTCATATATGAAAAACAAGTAGAGTCGAGATCCAAGGCTTGAATTTAAGAGTATCCAGTTCTGACTTTTCAACCCTGGTCTACTCAGGAGCTCTTTCAGGCCAGTGCCCTCAAATTCTAATAAACTCTGTTCCACTTGGAATAAGGTCACACTTGGCTCCAACTTCCTGGTGTCCTTTGTTTGACATGTGGTAATACCTCATCTTGTCCACATGCCTTTCTAGAAGCCAACTAGGGTTCTAGAAATGTCTGTTTCTCTGCAACACGCAGGGACACGGAGAATGGATCTGGATTCTTCTGGAGGTGGCCCAGCCAGAAGTTCAGGGTTTCATTCAGATAGATGCATCAGCAGGCCCCTTGCTCACATCAATCCAGGGAGTCTTGCTTGGTTTCTTTGCACACATAAGTCGCAGGTGTCTTTCAGGGAAAAAATAACTAATAGACTTTGACTTTGCTTGGTCCTTGATCTATCCTTCCTTTCCTTTCCTTTCCTTTTTCTTTCTTAAAAAGTTTTTCTTTAACCATAGTAACTGAAGAACAACGGAGATTAGTGACCTGTAGCAAATGTCGTATTTTCACAAATGTTTATGAGCAAGTTTGAGGGGAGGCAAAGGTCAGTCAGAGATTATATTGAGGTATAATATTTCCCTAGGTTGCCATAACCAATTACCACCAACTGGGTGGACTAAAACATCAAGAATTTCTTCTCTCACAGATTTGGAGGCCAGAAGTCCATAATCAAGGCAACAGCAGGGCTGTGCACCCTTAGAAGCTCTGGGGGTACTTCTTTCAGAACTCTGTACTTCAGATTCTGGTGGTTCCTGGTGTTCCCCGACTTGTGGTTTTATCACCCCCATTTCTGCCTCTGTTTCCCGCTGTGTCCAAATCTCCCTCTCCTTCCCTTATAAAGATATCAGATATTATTTAGGATGAGTCCTAAGTAATAATCTCATCTCTAAGTCCTTAAAAACTAATTACATCTACAAAGATTCTTTTCTAAATAAGGTCATGTTTTGTGCTCCCAGGATGACAAGATTTGGGGGACACTATTCAACCCACTACACCAAGGAACATGTAATTTAGTGAGAAGGGTAAGAGAAGACCTATTTGATAGAATCTTAGGTAGAACGTAAGTCCCACGAGAGACATGTAGTGTTTATGGATATGCAAAGGAAGAGATGCTCCCGTTCATGAGATCTGCAAGAAATAGGTCAATAAGGTAATTTGAGGGACAGGTATTGAAACCTGAGGGACATTTTGTAAAGCAGAGAATTCCTGGAAAGGGAAAAAAAAATCAGAATACAAAAACAGAAAAGTAGAGGCTGTTTAGAGATCATGGAATTCTACTTTCTGTGTTATCTCAAAGATGAATCATTAGCCACTTTGCATATGACTGAGCACCTTATTTTAAAATGTATTGCAAGAGCCTTGATCATATCAGGGAGTCAGTTATGTTTGTTGATTGGTAATATGGGAAATTTCAACTCTGTCACTCGAATGGTTAAGCTAACCTTCAAAGGTCATACACATATTGTCCTTCACCAACAATAATATAATCAATGTAACAAAGATAAACATTTAATTCAAATAAATAGCTAATTAAGTTGAATTTAGAAGGGTAACATGGCCCTGATTACTAAATCAGCTAATCGTTTTTCCCTGTTCTTGGAACAAATTCCTACTTCATTGTCGTGCTTTCATGTGACAAACTGAGCTTTTCTGATGTGCAAGGCACTGGCGTGGGGGAAACAGAAAGGGACAGCTTGACGTGGCCCCTGCTCTGTCCAGTTCAGAAGTGAACGTGTAACCCCACATGTCCATGTGCCTGCCACCTGCTAGTGACTAAACATGAGGTCATGGTTCTTTCACACCCTAATTACAATGACTCTAGCTTCCCACTTTCCAGCTCAGGAAAGGTTTCCTTTAACAAATGTCTGCATTAGCCATAGCAGCAGGGCAGCCTGCCCTGGTATATCTTCCTGGCCCTCTGCTTACTGCCAACTCTTGAGGACAGAAACCCAGGTGGCCCTCTTAATCTGACACCTAAGTCACTGCTTGCAGGGCTCTTGCCCATGGGTGCTGTTGTCCTAGTGCAGGAGTTCCATAGTCTTCTGATGACCTGGTAGGGTCCCGTCTCTATACTGATGTCCCCATGGGTAAACGGTCTGTCTGGTTGCTTAATGGTTTAATTTTATTGATGTTCAAACTGAGCCCTGTGTCCTCCATTTGTCCCTGTCCCCCCTTTCTGGGTGCAGCTTCTCTTTCTCCTCTTGCTTCCCAGCTGTTATCTACAAAATGGCATTAGGTGGATCAATAGAGCAGAATTGCAGAGTCACAGAATGCTTCACCTGCCTGGGATTTCACTAACTCCTTGCTCTAACTTCCACATTCTCCAGAATTTAAAAGATTTTCTCAAGGCCATGCACATAATGACTTAATTTTATTGAGACTTAATTTTATTATCGACCTGTTGTCTGTGTTTGCTAGGGCTGCCAAAGCAAAATACCACAAACTGAGTGGCTTAAACAATGGAAATTCATTGCCCCCCAGTTCTGGAGGCTGGAAGTCTGAGATCAGTGTGTTGGTAGGGTGAGTACTTCTCAGGGCTGTGAGGGAGAATCTGCTCCCTGTCTCTCCCCTGGCTCCTGGCACATGCTAGCCACCTTTGGCCTTACTTGGCTTGTTGAAGCTACATCTCTCTAATGTCTGCCTTTATCTTCCTTGGGGGGGGGGGTTCTCCCTATGTGTATGTGTGTATATGTTCAAATCACCCACTTACATATGGACCCCAGCCATATTCCATTAGGGGCCCATCCTACCCCAGCATTCAGTAAGTTAAGCCTTCATCTTAACCAATGACATCTGCAATGACCCAATTTCCAAACAAGGTCACATAGTGAGGTCTAGGGAGTTAGGGCTTTAACATAGGAATTTGGTGGGGGCCGCAATCCAAATCCTAGCATCTGTTCTCATTCAGATTTAAGGGAAGGTGAGATGGAAGATCTCACCTCTACATGTGATTAGCATTTATCAAGACAGAAAGATCTTGAGCTCATAGAAGCATGTACAACTGTTTAGAGGTAGAGGTGAACCGTGTTTATCCTAAGACATGTGGTGACCTTTAAAACAAATTCCATTTTCTTTCTGTCTTTTTAACTGCTTTGCATCAAAAATATTCAGTGAGCACTCATTGGCCTGGATGCCTCTCAGGAAATACAGGAAGCACCGAGCACTTTTAGGGGAACAGCCAGCATAGACTTTCTCTGTGGCTGGCCACTAATTTTCCATCCTCACATTCAAAGCCTCCCACAAAGCCATTGACATTTATTTAGAAACTAATTGTGCTGCGGTTTGGGACATGAAATGAAAAAAGATCAGTTCACGTTGCAATCCATCTTGGAATGAAATGGCTGCTGCAGCATCAGAAGAAAATTGTTCCATTAAGTCAAAGGCAAACCTCAATTTGGAGGACAGAAAGGCCAGAGCCTTGAGATGCCAGTCTCTGTATTACAGAACCATCACTGCATTTCAATAGCACCGCAGTCATCTTAACACTTGGTTCCTGCCACCTGTAAAACTCCTTTCTTTTCCTCCCTCCCCTTCGGGAACAGCTAATTCTCAATTATCTTTGTGCATTTTAAGCACACCAACATTCAATCTCAGACTAGCTTAACCCTTTTCTGCAAAAGCTCTGCTTTCCCTTACCACATTTGGGACTGTCACCTCTCCTCTGAGCTTCAATTGCAATTAAAATCTGGACTCTTCAAGTCGACACCCAACAGGACACCTTGTGGGACTCCTGTTTTTCTGCACATACATACAAGATCTATATGATTTCTTCTGGAAGCATGTTAGAGATGTGGGATCTTGAGCCCCATGCCAGACCTACTGAATCAGAATCTGCATCCTAACAAGATGCCCTGGGATTGGAGCACATACTGCATTCAGAAGTGTTGCTCCTCAGCATCTCTCTAAGAGTCAGAACTGAGCTCAAGGCTCTCAGAAGTTAATGGTCAAACCTGCAAATGATTCCTTCTTGAATCTCTCAGGCACCTCCTAGGCTGACCACCATTAATGGTCTTAGAATGCAAATAACATTTAACATTAATTATTAATATTTTCAGCTCCACTCAGTTCTCTACCAAATAATCAATATTGAGATATGACACAGGGGATGATAAAGCTGAATTTCTAAGTCAAACATAAATGCTTTTCACATTTTCCACTATTTGGGATTCTCTGTATCATTGTTCTAAACCTTAGGAGGATTACCATTATTTTCAGTTAATTCAAACATTTTAAAGTTTTAAATTAGATCAGAGAAACATGTAAAGAATATTAACTCTGGAAGGAAACATAAGGAAACATGAGATCAACCTTATCACTTGACAGATGAGGACAACAAATCATGATCAAGTTACAGCCATAGATGAGTTTATGGGTCCTAGGAGTGTCAGATCAGGACAAGAACATACACATTTGGACTGTGTTTGTGTGTGTGTGTGTGTGTGTTTTCTGTACTGTACTGTATTGATTTGTGTTTGACTGGTTAATAGATTGCACAAGGCACTTGCTCTGGTAACTTCTCAACTTCTAACCAAACTGAGAGGACAGGCAACTGAATGAAGGTTCTTGGGCAGGTGGAGAATTCTGGCTCTATTCTACTGTTCAGATTCTTCTCACAGCTCATTGGTGCAGACTGGGCAGGAGACAGATTGCATGGGAACTCCCATTATTGTTTTCATTCTAACAAAATCATTACTTAAGTTGTCTGCAACCTATTCCAGCTACAAGGGACTTGTACAAAATGTGAAATGTCTAGATATTCACAAACTTTGAGAGGCCCCACTACCTCCAGTTTCACTCCATTCTTTGGGACTTTAATTATGACTCTCCATCTTTGATGAGGTTTTACAATGGCAAAGAACCATCAGTACTGGAATCAAGTACCCAGGCTCTAATTAGTTTGTTCATTCAACTAGTTGAGGTCAGGGGTATTAACCAGATGGTTCCTGGAGAGCTAGGACTGTAGGGTTTTCCTGAGTGTAACTGCACCATGCTCTCTAAGAACATAGCTCTACAATGGCAATAGCATCCTCATTACCCTAGACCACCATAATCATGTATTAAACACCTGCATGTGCCAAGTCTGAGCTAGGTATCCTCTGTATGTTACCAAGGCCACCATTAGCCTTTTTCCTGAAGCCTAGCAGCTGAGTTGTTTTATTTCCCCAATGAAATAAAATTAAAAATACCAAGCGTGGAGGAATAGGCATAAAATCTGTAGCCTGAAAAGCATTGGAATGGCAGAAAGAGGCATTTCAAGGCTGACCTCAATTAGAGATGGTCCAGGAATAACTACTGTATATATAATTACTATTCATATATATATTAACTGCGTATATATAAATGCATACTATATTTATGTACTTAATATATACTTAAATAAAAACAGATGCTCATGTTAAACATAAACATCTAAAACATAAATGTTCATGCTTATGTTAAACTATGTATTCATATATATTTAAGTAAATAAAGATATGTTGAATGTAGGTTAGTGGGAGCTCATACTCATCTATATACAAATATACATATCATATATATGCATGTCTCATATTGCATACATATTCCATCTATAAATAGCATACAAATACTATATAAATAGCCTGTATATGTGCATGTATACACATAGTAGCTGGGACTATGGGTCTAAAGTCTGCTCACAGCCCCTGTGGGTAATTTTCTTGAGCTGTGCTTGCCTTTGTATCCCCAAAGGCCTAAGAGGTTGAAGTGGAGGATGTTGGAAACAGGTTCATTTTCCTGGAGACTAGTGACTGGGGAAAAAAACAACAACAACAACAAAAAACCCAGTTCTGTTATCTGTAGTGAGTAGGTCTGTCCATGAGGTGGTGGTGTTAGTACAAAGGAAGCAGGAGGGAATAGCGTGAGGGCATAGAGACCAATCAAATTGACTGTGGGACAGTAAATTCATGCCACCTTCATAAACTCCCACCCCCATGTCTAACAAATGCCGGCCACTGGCTGCCAGAGCTTCTCAGCAGCTCCTCGACCAGCCCGGCTGGAGGTTTGGAAGCTGCTCCTGTAAGAGGACACAGGACAAGCCATCAGGAGTGCTGGCTTTGTCCAGTAGACTTGTGTACATGGACATATTCTCTGGCCCCTGCATGGTTTCCTTTGTGTTCTCTGGTCTCTGGGAAGCATTCCAGCCAACCCACAAAGCCTGCTGCTGTCTCCCAGAGCCCTCTGCTTCCCTGGCAAGGTTCTTCTGCCCTTTCGACATACATCTGGAGCCTTTTGCTACGTGGAGTCCATACAGACAGAACCTAGGTCAATAAAGTATGGCAAACATTCCCAAATGTCATTTTTTTTTTTTTTTTTGGCAAAGCAACTGCAGCTAAAGGCTAAACAACATGGGAAAAAACCACTCATTTCTCTGTGCAGTCTTTGAAGTATTTAAAGATGCTATGAAATAATTCACTACTGAAGACTTCTCTGGTGCCCGAGCCTTCTTTTCTGGTTGTATAAAGTCATATTTCCATGTTAAAAAAAAAAAGAAAAAAAGAATGTCCTCTCTGTCTTCACCCCAGAGAGAAGGGGAAAGAACCTTGGTTGACTTTGTTTGCTATGGACACTCTATCTACCTTATCACTTGCAGTATATTTACAGACCCTGCTTTCGAGGGACAGAGGGGGAAGCTGGGGTTGGAAAGGTGAGTGGACTTGTCTGAGTAGGCTACCAACTCAGATGTCTCTGGCTTCCTTCACCCTGTTGACTGTGATGTAGATCTTCAACCTTGGCTTTCAAATAAAAAGTAGTCACAGTCATATAATAACAATTCCTAACATCTGGGCCCTTTACAGTATACAAAATGCCTTTCTATTGCCCAGGACCAGAATCTAGCACTGAGGTCTGCCCCTTCTGCCCTGGTTCTTTTGCTACTTCCTCCTCGCCTGTCCTGAGCTGTGGATGTCTGAGGCTGAGCTGGTCTTTGCTCCCTTGAGGTGAATTCACTGAAAGCCTGTTGACTGATTGGTGGTGGGAGGTTGTGCTGACACCCCTGCCTTGGGAGTTTCCAGGTTCCTAGGTCCTGGGTGGGCCTGGGATGGTGGGTGCCAGAGAGAAGCAGCTTAACGTAAGCAAGTTTGGCCTGCCTCTTGGTCTTACCCCAGGCCAGCCTTAATAGAGGCTGAGCCAAATGTTGGTGATGATGGGACTTCTCAAAACAGCCTGGCTTCCTTCTTTGCCTGCCAACAAAAGTGGTTCTTCAACCGCCTTTAATTTGGGCATTAGATCTCATATGTAACTCCCAAGTTAAATGGGATCCAAGAGTAAACTGGACCTGCAGGTATCAGAAATCTAATCAGTTCTGGGGCCTGATGCTGCACAGTGGTAACAATAATGACTACCATGTATGGAGTTCTTAATGGAGCGCAAGCTGGGATCTCCATCAACTTCTCATTCCACAATCCTGTCAGGTATATACTATTTGTGCCTAGAAAAATGAGCCTCTCCTAGATGATGTAATTTGCCTGTGATCCTAGCAAGTGGAGGAGTTGGAATCTGAATTCTTAACCACCACTCTGTATTACTGAGGCTGCCCTGCAGGTTTTCTATGAGCACTGAAGCTTCGTTGAACCCCCATCATCTGGGGAAGACTCTGCTTAGATCTCACCCTTGGGAGAAGTCCCAGGACAGAGTAGCCACTAAGGATAAAATGGGGTGAGAAGTTCTGTGGGTGTCTTGGAGCCCTTCTTATTTTCCCTCTCTCCCTTCCTTCTTCTCCAGTGCTTTCTGCCTTGTCTGTTAACCAACTAATCAACTCCATTGAGGCCAATTGCAAGAAGATGCCTGGATACCCTCATCAGACCTCTATGTTATGTTGGAGTTTTGTTTATTTTAAGGTCAATGCAACAAGAAGGGGACGTCCTCAATCCTAAAGGACCTCATTGAAGCATACTCTTTTTAATCTTGACTTTGGTCCACTGGCTTGGACTCCAGCCCGTAGCCTACGGCAGGCTGACTCTATTGCGTCCACTCTTATCTTGGCAACGCACGATTGTGTGCTCATTTTGTATGTTTTTTTGGCCCCAGAACACAGGAAATGGGCCTAATAGAAGCTATAAAATGAATTTGTCAGGAACACCGAAAACACTCCTCTGCAAATGCTCACTCTGACAGACACCGTCAATCTAATTAGAGGGCTTTAATGATTAAATCTCCTTAACTGCTTAGCTCTGCATGTTACCAAGTCGCCACACATCCATGCCTGAGGGACACTGGGTTAAGAAGCACTGGGCACATAACCAGCTGTCATTGTAGAACCCCAACTTTTTTTTGATCATGAATCTTCTCAGTTACTAAATCCCACCAGGTCCTTTCCCGGCTTGGTGCCGCACACTGAGCTCTGACCTGGCCCAGGTCCTGGATTCTGATCCTACCTCTGCAGCTAACTCTTGGGGTTTGGCCCATTCTTTTTCTTCTTGGTGCCTCCATATTCCCACCTGTACTGTGTGGCTACAAATATTTACTTAGGATCATTTTAGCAGCTGTGAAGTGTCCTGGGATCTTTGAATGAAAGACGCTCTATTTGAGCTTATGAACCAAATGATGGCTCTGGCCCCATGCACACTGCAGGAGACAGACTGGACCCATTCATCCTTCATACAGTCCTAATTTTATTCCAAAGCCTCACTCTGGGCAAGGCAGTAAGGCTTGTCAGAGAACTGAGCAGGCTTGGCACTTTCAAAGTACCTTCTATTTGGTAGTTTTCTTTTTTTTTTTTTTCCCCTTTACCATTGCCTATTAGCACATGTAAAACTATCTTGCAAGGACAAGAACAATCATGAAAGGAGAAAGTTCTTCTCAGGGGAGATCTCCTCATTAGGCTATTAAAAAGGTCAAGGAGGCCATTTTGCCTTGGGCTGAGATTTATACTCAGCATACTGGGCACTTCTGGGGCCCACGTTGCATAAATATCAGTGTGCCATTTTTACACTTATTCTTATAGACGTGTGCATTTTGTTTCAGAATACCCACACTATAAGAAAGCAGAACTGAGAGTGACCAGCTTGTCTAAGGCATTGTGTGTGTCTTAGTCCACTCTGGTGACTTTCATAGAGTGCCATTGACTGGGTATCTTATACACAACAAGAATTTCTTTCTTCCTTTCTTTCTTTCTTTGGGGGGTACTGGAGATTGAACTCAGGGGCACTTGACCACTGAGCCACATCCCCAGCCCTATTTTTTATTTTATTTAGAGATGGGGTCTCACTGAATTGCTTAGACCCTTGCTTGTGCTGAGGCTGGCTTTGAACTTATGATCCTCCTGCCTCAGCCTCCTGAGCTTCTGGGATTCACAGGTGTGTGCCACCACACCCAGATTCTAGAATTTGTTTATTATAGTTCTGGGGACTAAAACCCCAAGGCCAGGGTGTCAACATGGATAGGCACTAGTGGGGGCCTTCTTCCAGGCTGCAGACTGCAGATCTCTCAGTTATTTTCATGGGGTGGAAAGAAAACAAGATTCTTCTCTGGAGTCCCTTTTATAGGTCCCTGCTCTCATGTCCTAATTGCCTTCCAAAGGCCCCACCTCCCAAGACCATCACATTGGGGTAAGATTTCAACATATCAATTTTAGCAGACACAAACATTCAATGTGTTGCATTGAACATTTTTGCTTCTTCAAGAAAACTCCACTGTTGCCCCAGTCTGCAGGCTGCAGGAGCATTTGTCTTAGAACAGAAACCTCCAGCCTCTTTCAATTCTACCTCCCTATTCTGTCTCCTCTAGCAGAACTTATTTAAGTAACATTGGGTCATTGCTTATTTCCTCCCAGATCAATTTAGTCTCCTTCTTCTTTGAACACTTCACTAGTCCCAGCCCCAGGATCCAGGCCTCCCATCAAGATGTTATCTCCAGGCAGAGTGGGGAGAACCTTGGTATTCACTCACTTCCCAGGGCCCAAGTCTCCACCCTTAGCAGGAATTTAGTTAAGTCTTCAGTCACCAGGGTCTCTGGTGTTGCTCTCTCACTGGGTTAAGACCATGGCTTCTTACTGCTCTTAACAGAAAATGCAAATGTCTTATGCAAACTTAGCAAGCAAGGCCTTATGCCATCCAGCCTGTCTTCCTGTTTGACCTTTCCTCCCATTCACCTCTTTACTCCTCAAGCCCAGCCACACTCTTTTCTATTTTCAAATTCATTCAGTTCATTCCTACTTCTGATTTTTGCCCATTTGCCGGTCTCTATTCAGTACACACTGCCCATCAAAATGTTATGTTTTGGCTTCTTATCATTCAGATCTTTGTTTAAATATTATACATTCTAGGTCGCTAATACCTTGGGCATTTGTTTAAAACAGCCTTTTCCTTACCTATTGTACATCAACTGTCTTTAGACTTATACCCCTTCATGATTCTCGATGCTATGTATGAGTGCACAGGTGTGTTTTCTCTTTCCTTTCAACTCTAGAATACAGATTTCATGGGCAGGGAATCATGCTGTATCTTTTCTGCTGTATCCCCAATACTATGGAATGTATCTTAGACACTTGGTAGTCTCGCTAAAAATATTTGTTTGATGACTCAGTGAATGAACAAACTAGGAATATTTGTTATGTCTCTAAGAGGTTGCAGTGAATGTCATCTTGCAAACTTCTCTTGAACATTGGCACTAGAGGTCCCATTTGAATAACCTGTTCAACCAGTGGAAGGCCACAGTCTTGTACTTGGGCCAGTCTGCAGTGTCCCAGTCACCTGGGTTGTGTGGGGCTTGTCTGTAACCAAAAGCAACCTCCAAAACTCAACAGAGAATCAAATTGGGCCACTAGTCCTTGGAAGATAGGCATAACTGGAGGACCTTGGTATAAAGTGTAGGATATAACCAATGAAACTGGGCTAGCCTGGGAACCTGGAGGAATCCCCAGAGCCATGGGAAAGGTCACGGGTCATAGGTCCTTTATAGAAAGCCCCTATGTGTTTATCAGCTTTTCACTACTGTGACAGAACACCTAAGAAAAATCAAAGGAGGACAGAGTTATTTTGGCTCATGGTTTCAAATGTTTCGGGTCATGGCCACTTGGCTCTGTTGATCCTGGGCCTGTGGTGAGGGAGGGAGAGTGTGGTGGAGCAAAGCCATTCCTTCGTGGTGGCTGGGAGCAGGGGGTAGGGTGGGATTGGGGAAGAGCCCTGGACAAGGTATAGTTTCCGAGAGTATCCCTCAGAGGACCCACTCCCTTCAATTACGTGTTACCTCCTGCAGTTTCGCCTTCTCCCTAATAGTTTATTCAAATTATGAAGCCATTAATGGATTATTGCCCCAAAGCCCTACCTCTGAATGTTGCTGCATGGGGACTAAGTTTTCAACACATAGGTCTTTGGGGGACGTTCTACATCCAAACCATAACAGAGGTTAGGAGAGAAGCTAGAGTTGCTTGGTCCAGGTATACAGTGACCCACAGTCCTTCTCCTGAAGGATCGCTGAATGTACCTGTACATGGCCCCTTGGGTGAGACTCTGATGCTGGAGACCAACCATGGTGGTCTATGGGTGGGGTGGGAAGGACTCATGGCTGATGGGAGATGAAGTCTTTCTAGTTTAAGGGAAGATTTAAAGGAGGGGAGGGGAAGACCACGGAACACCACCAAAGAGGTTATTCAACAGTTCAGAAAAGAGAAGGCAAACCAATGATGGAGGAAGAGAAAGAGATACTTGCAAGAAGAATTACTGATACTGATGGAAAAAATTTAAGGTAGATTCAGTTAGACTAATGGAATGAAGAGAAAGGCAGACCCGGAGGGTCTGAGCTTGTTGCACTAGGCAGAGGCTGCCACATGTCCTGGAAGGGACAGGCTGAGGGAGGGAAATGTGCCGCCCTCTGGACAGGCTGAGTTTGACAAGTTCATAGGCCCTCAGAGAGATTTTTCTTTTTATTGTTGTTTGTTTGTCTGTTTCAAAAGCAGCTAGAAATATAGGCTGAAGGCATAAGAGTCTTAGGAGGAGCCAGGGGAATGGCTAGAAGGATAGAAAAAATTTCATTATTTTGAGTAAAATGAGGATCCTAAAGGAGCTAAGAATTGGAGTGGAGGGAAGGAAACCCAGAAGGACATTTTTAACTTGAATAAAACTAATACTGATTGAGGTGAATCTTAAAGCTGGAGGACGGCTTCTTATTCAAATGGAAAGGTTGAGATTTAATTGAAAAATGTATCCCGTGGTTTCAGAAGTCAGCTGCTGTTTTGCTTTGCAAAGAGAACTCAGGATCTTTAGAGGTTCAGAGGCAAAGGGACCAAAACCCCAAAGGCACAAGTTCTTCCCACAAAAAGGTAAAAGTGTTCCCATTCAACGCCACTTCTGTACCGTAACCACCTGTCGTAGTCAGTTTTCCTGAGCCAAAGGGTTTTTTTTTTTTTTTTTTTTTTTTTTTTAAATCTCACAGATTTGGAAGTTGAAGATCCAAACAGCCTGGTAGCCTAGAGCCAGCTGCAGCCTGGAACCCCCGGCCACATCATATCGTGACAGATGGCATCATGGTGGGAGTGTGCATGAGAAGAGATCATGTGGCAAGGCAGGGAGCCACAGGGTGTGGAGGAGCAAGGCTTGCTCTTTTATAACTTGCTGTCATGGGAACCAACCAGGGTCCCGTGAGAACTATCTTAACCCCTTCTGAGAACACACTCCCATCACCAAACCACCTTCCACTCATCCTCACTCCTTGAAGTCCTCACCACCTCTCCCACCACTGTATAGGGGACTCACACTGCAACCCGGGATCCCTGGGAGACACAGAACATCCAGATCACAGCACCACCTACGCAGAGCCCTTCGTGCAGGTAATTCTGAAAAGATCATAGTAAGCAAACAAAAGAAGCCCATATTGTTAATACTGAGCATGAAAGCAAAACCAAATTAAGATTGCTCCTTGCCTTCAAGTGAAGAAAAGCAAGAGCATCAGAGATGAAAACAAAGATCCATAAAGATTGAAAAGCAGGTTGAATGCACACAGAAGCTAATGAAAATAATGACTAACGAGAGGTAGATCATAAAATAAAAGGGATCCTGAAAGGAATTCCCCCCCCCCAAAAAAAACCCAGCCAAAACAAATATGTGAGGAAAGCCATATTTCATAAGCCAATGTTGTAACAATGAGAGAATATTAATGACATAGTTTTGGACCCTTCCTATAATAAACTCCAGGCAAGTGTTAAAAGCATCAAGCAAAAGGAGGAGTTAGGGATAAGGCTACTGTTCAGGCTGGTGACAAAGAGGTGTTCTGGTATTTTATTTAGAGACAGGGTCTCACTGAGTTGCTTAGTGCCTTGCTTTTATTGAGGCTGGCTTTGAACTTTTGATCCTCCTGCCTCAGCCTCCTGAGCTGCTGAGATTACAAGCATGTGCCACCATGCCTGGCCCAATGTTTGCTTTGAGTTTACAACAATCATTAGTATATTAAAGGCTCTGTGATTCCTGCTATTAAAGAAATCATTTTAATTAACCCAGTATTTCCTCAACAGCCATGCCAAAAAGCCAGAGCTCTGCAGAATGGACTTAATCTCCACTGTCTTATTATTCTGAGGAACAATAATGTTGGTCACTTTGATTTGGCTGATCTGATTTGCTGTGCCCATCCCTTCTCACTTGGTATATTTCTCCCTGAAAGTTAAATTGAAGGGAATGACATTCCACAAAGAGAGCATCTGAGTGGGTGTGCATCCTCGCTAGACCCTCTGGGCATGCCCACTGGCAGCTGTAATGCTGGATGTCAATCTACCTAGGTGTTACAAACTTTTTTTTTTTTTTTAAATAGAAACCCTATTATACACCATCATTCACTGTACTATAAAGGAGTCATAGGAAGCAGAGTTGATTGCGTTGCAGGAGTGTCGCAGAACGAGTGTGGTAAATGGAGGTTTATGTCAGTTGGTTTCAGTGAGCTCAAGATTGGAGATGATCCTATTCTTACTTTTCTATAGCACCTTCCCAAAGGTCATAAGTACACCCACTGCTTGCTTTGGGGGTGTTTCTTCAATTCAGCCCTTCTCAAGTTTAACCATAATTATTTGAATACCCCTAGGATGATGGCTGAACAGGTTGTTTTAGAATAGAAGACTAAAACAGATATTATTTTTCAGTTCCTGGCTGAGTTATCTGATGATTAGACTGTTGCCAACAGGATCAAGTCCAATGTTTTAGCAACCCTTCACTACAGCCTCTCCCGGAACTCTCTACCCATGCATGCTATGCTGCAGCTCTTAGGAAGAACCTGATCTTTCCTGAAGAAGCATGAGTATTCATCATTAATTCTTAATTATTCTATCATTATAACAAATACCGAGATAACCAACATATAAAGAGAAAAGGTTTATTTAGGCTTATGGTCTTAGAGGTTCTAGTGTATGATCAGGTGGCCCTATTGTTTATAGGCCTCTGATGGGATGCAGGATGACAATGGTCAGGAGTCTGCAGTACAGAAAACTTCCTATCTCATGGCCAGAGAGAAAAAGAGAAAAAGAGTGGAGTCCTACAGTCCTCTTTATGGGCATGTTCCCAGTGACTTGAAGATTTCCCACTAGGCCACACATCTTAAACTTTCTGCTACTTCACATTAGTGCCAAGCTGAGGAACCAAGGCTTAATATATGTGCCTATGGGGGATATTCCAGACCCAAGTTCTGGCACCGTGCTTCCTACAGCCCCTGCCCTTCAACATACCTGCTCTACTTTCTGTTCCTGGCTGAGCTTCTTTCCTTTCTCTACCTGCAAAACCTTCTTCAGGTAGGCGTGCAGAGCTAGTCACTTGTACTCTGAGTCCCATAGTACCCTCTACCTGTGGGCTTCCCACAGTGCCTAATGGAACACAGGTAATGCTCAGGAAACATTCATGGAGTAGACAATACGTTTTTCTACCATGTCTCTGGTAGTAAACCACTACAGCTAACCACCAGCAATCCATCAACCAAGGTGGGAGGCAGGAGCTAGAGTCGACATTGTGCATCCCAAATGGTTGGGACAGGCCTGGGCCCACTGCATGACGGACACCATCTCTGGAGGGAAGATATATTTGTGATTTTTTAAAAATGTTCTTCAAAAACATCATGGATTCAAAGAAGATGAGAAACAATGGCCCAGGAGGAAGAATAGACTCAAGGTGAGCTATACAAGATGGGAGAAGAAGGAAGGGGAGAGCAAAGGACTGTGCCCAGGCCCCTCCTGCTGGGCCGGGCAGGTCTCCAGTTACACTGTCAGGGATCTTATCTCCGGATCCAGACAGGGCCAGGCCAGGCTGATGGCACTCCCACCTGCAGCTTCTGGGGACAAAAGGAGAGTAACAGTCAGATTCTCCAGAAGAGGAAATAAAGATACTAATGATTTATCACTGGGTTTTCACCTACTTTTACAAAACATTTTCTCTTCATATATAATTTTCTGTTATTTAACTATAAGGTCTAAAAGCGTTAAGTTCATTCCAAGCTCAGTTCTCCTTTTGCAATCCTTCCTCAGAAAAAGAGTTCAGATTCCCACGCTTGAAATCCCAGTGGCTCCAGAGCCTGAGGAGAAGGATTGCAAGTTCAAAGCCAGCCTCAACAACTTAGCAAGACCCTGTCTCAAAAAAAAAAATAAAAAAATAAAAAAATAAAACAGGCTCAGTGGTAAAGCACCACCTTGGTTCAATTGCCTGGTTAAAAAAAAAAAAAAAAAAAAAAGTTCAGATTCCTGAGCTCAAAGAGATGTCAACCAAAGTTCCAGCCTTAGCTCAGCCATGCATCAACTTCTAGTCATTCCAAGAAAGAAGATGCAAGTAGGGCAGGCAGGAGGGGTTGCACCTATTTTCTTTCGGAAATTATCTTTATTACTGAGTCTAAGCTACAGATGTTCTTCTACTTACAATGGGATTCAATCATAAAAAATCCATGATAGTGAGTCAAAAATATTGTAGGCTGAAAACTCATTTAACACCTCACCTACAGAACATCCTACTGTAGCAACGTGGTATGCTGTAGAGGGCTGTTATTTTTCCCCCTTGGGATCATATGACTGACTGACAGCCACAGCTCACTGCCACTGCCCAGCATCATGAACACATCTTCACCAGCCCAGGCAAAGATTAACATTCAATATTCTAAGTCTGGTTTCTAGAAAAGGAATATTGCTTTTCACCATTGTAAAGTTGAGAAATCATATGTCAGACCCTCAAAGTCAGTGATTGTCTACAATAATTAAATTACAGAGTTTCTTTTGTCTTTTCTTTTTTCTTTTTTTGCAAAAGTTGCTCAACCTTCGTTGAGCCTAAAAGTCCAGCCACACACAAAAGGGATCATACACCATTGCAACTGAAAGGGACTTCAGAGTTTATTCAGTTCTTTCCATCCCACTTCACAAGGTAGAGATTGACAGGAGGAGAAGCTGAAATCAAACATTTATAACAGACCTGTGAGAATTGTGCAGCTGTGGTCCTCTAGAGAGCTCAGACTCAGGGTAAGGTCCTTTCAAATAACCACCATTTTCTACCTCATTCCTTTAGGAGCAGGACAGCAGATGGAAGGCTGTAAACAGAAGTGAGAAAAGCAGACTGAAGCTGTGGACACAAAGCAAGCGTGATTGATTGAGACTGCCTGTGCTTATTTAGATAATTCCACTCTAAACAAATCCTTGAAGACAGGAAATAGCATCAAATATTAATGGATGAATGGATATATTGAGTTGCCCATTTCTTCTTAAAATGTACTAATGTATAGATGCAGCGATACGGCTACATATCTTAATTGCTAATTCAATAAACATTATTAGCATCTACTCTACCAAATCCCTGAGGATTAGAGTAAAAGGGAGGACATAAATATGCGTAACGAGAAGAGCAAACATTCATTGATGGCCACAGAATTTCTGGATCTGAGCCAAGTATTAGCTCATTTCTCCTTCATAATAAGTACCATCATTTGCCCATTTTATAAAAAAAAGGAAACTGAGGCTTGGAATAATGAAATAACTTGCCCAAGGTGGGACAGGGGGTAGGTGGCAGTGCTGAGGTTCTGCCTCAGCCCAGGGTTCCTAATCACGATGTTCTAGTGATTCCAATGAGACCACATCCTGAAATCTGCTGTTGCATGTGTGGAGTCCCCCTGAACACAGAGCCTCAACACCATAAGACAAGGATCCCAGATGGGAAAAGGGAACGGAGGGATTCACAGAGCAGGGAATACCAGAGCCAAGTACTTAAAAATGAGGGAGGTGATGTGCCTTTGGAGAGGAGTGGGGAGGAAATGCACTTTAGGAAATAGGGCCAGGATGAACAGGAGCCTCCTACCTAATGCTGGAGAAAAAAGCAATGGTCTAGGGTCACAGTAAACATAACTTGCAGGTGGAGGGGGGCATGTAGATGTGGCCTGGGTCCAGTTTAGAACTATATGGATGCAATCAGGGTGGAGTAGGGTCTGCAGCAAGGTGGAAACTGCTTTTGGCCATAAGAGCTCAGGCGTCACGAGGGCTGGTGTACCCCATCCTTGAGAAGCCACCAGCTGGACGCTGCTCTGGAGGTGACTGGGGGTAAGGGTACCAAGAACCAGGGAAGTTCCTGGAGGCCCCTGTTCAGTTAGTGCATCTTCTCTGAAAATCTCTCTTTCCATAGCCAGAGGCTTTATCCCATCTGTCACCTGGTGATAAGCAATGGGCTGCTGTCAGGAGGCAAAGCAGAGGAAAGGCTGGGATCCGCAGCAGGTGATATTGACGCCCCCGGCTCTAGTGAAGTTTGCTCTCCTGGAGCCCTGTGCTTGCTTAGGTAAGTTATCAAGTTTTTGTGATAGTCTGGGAATGACAGCTACACCGTGGACACACCAGCTGAGTGGCCCCAGGGTGTCTGGTAAACTGCAGTCACCTTCTCAGAGTCACATTCTTTTTCACATACTCTGGATTCTCTCTCTTTTTTTCCATTTCCTGCCTCTGGCCCTCGACAGTGCCTCTTCTTCATCCTTTCTTTCCCTTCTTTCCCCATGAGCCTCAGATAGACTAACACTGTGCTGGGCAGTTGCCAGGTTTGTGTCCCCAGCTCCACTGTGGAACAGCAGTGTCCTCTCGTACCAGAAGCCTGCAGAGAGCTAGAGGAATGCAGAGCCCTGGGCTACACCCCAAATCCACCGAAACAGACTTGCTGGGCTGAGAGCTGCATTTTAAATGTTTTCCAGGTCAGTTTTTGCTCACTAAGTGTGAGACCAGCTGCTCTGGGGAGAGAGACCGTGGAAACTTTTTTATTTTTTGGTACTGAGGATTGAATCCAGGAATACTTTACCCCTGAGCTATATCCCCAGCCCATTTTTAAAACTTTTTGAGGCAGAGTCTTGCTAAATTGCTGAAGGTTTAATTGAGTTGCTGAGGCTGGCCTCTGGTTTGTGATCCTCCTGCATCAGCCTCCTGATCTGCTGGGATTGCAGGTGTGTGCCACTAATGTTCAACTCCCCTGGAAACTTTCAAAGTTTCTGGTCTGTCTTTTCCATTAAACCTTCTCTGGAGAGCAGATGGACCAAGTAGAAGGCATACTGACAGCACTGGACCAAGCCTTTCCCATTTGTTTTCTGTTTACATGTCTGTCTGTCTCTTTCACTAGATTGTGAGTCTGTGAGGACAGGAAGGGGGTGCTGTTCAGCTCTGGAAGTCTGGGCTTGGGTGGAGCCTGGGTTTGCACAGGGCCCTTAACAACTGCTTGTGGATAAATGGATTATTGACGTGTCTCCCTCCCTTCTTTCCCCCTCCTCGGTCTCTTGGGGACCCCATGGCCTTGGGCATAAAACACAAACATTTTAAGAGATGGTTAATGTTTAAAGGGAGAAAATCGGGCAGGACAACCTCAGGTTGCTCAACTGACAAACAAATCCACCTTCTCTGGTCAATTCCTAAGCTATCAGAAAGCAGCCAGAAGACTGCTGCTCACTCAGCAATGGCTCAAGCCAATGTTCAGCCACCCCACTCAATAATTGCACAACATTGCTGCAAAAACCCGAGGCTATAAATAGTCTTTCTAAAAAGCCCCGAGCTGGACTTGGACAGATCTGATGCAGGACTCTGATTTGTTGTCCCTTCAAACAAATAGGGGGATTTTTTTTTTTTTTTTTTTTTTTTTGCCGCTCTTAAAAGAATCTAAGCCTGGGGCAAAGGATTCTGCCTTCCCCTCTGAGTGCAGCCTGCACACCTGTTTTCAGGTTGCATTTCAGAATCCCTATGGGACTCCTCCTCTTTACTGTTGGCCTGTATGCCACCCAGTGTTACTGATGTCATGAAAATAATTTATTTAGTAGACACCCCCCCGCCCATTTCTAATGCCCCATACACATGCCTGGTCTCATCTCTGAGGTATGGCCCTCTTTAGTTCTCTGCATATTGATTGATGGCCTTCACTCCCCCCTGTCTATAAGGTTGATTCTCCTACACATTGTTTTCTCGCATCTTTTACACTGTTCAGAATCTTCCAGTGGTTTTGACTGCTTACAACAGTGGTCCGAACACCCTTAATGTATACAATTACTTGTAAGTTAAATATCTGTGCTATATCCATTCATATGAAATCCTAGGAAGCCTACTTTCACTGTTAATTTTTGACAAACAAATATAAGTAGGAGTTCTAATATTCTCTCCCTGTTTCCCGGTGTATTGTTTAAAATCGGCTGGACTGGATAGCACTGAGAGTGTCACACTGGATCATTTGGTAGGTCATCAAAGCCTTCTGATGTCTGGCTCCAGGTCATTCATCTATTTGCTCAACATTTCTTGGAGACACCACGGCTAAGCACTGGCTCAGAGGGTATTGGTCAGGAGCTCATAGTATGCTGGAGAAGATGAATACAAAAATAAATGACTGCTGGAAGTCATGTGTGCCATCAAAGAAGTTTTCATAAGGCCTTAAGGGAGAAGAGAGAAAAAGAAATAATTTGCTCATGAGAGTCAGGAAAGACTTCATGGAGGACGATTTGGACTGGGCCTCAATGGATGAGTAGGAGTTCTCCAAGTCATAACAATGGAGAAAGGACCTTCCAACACAGGAAAAAGCACAAAGCCTTGTTTTTTTCTTAAAGGAATATGGTACATTTGAGAAGGGCCAAGCTGTTCCCAGAGGCTAGTGGGCTATCTGAGGAGGCCCAATCATGAAGGACTTGATCTGCTATCCCATGAAGTTTAGATTTTATCCTCAAGTTAGTGAGAGTCATGGGATGTATTGTGACTGTCCTCCCTTAGTGGGTTTGTACCTGTCTTCTGCCTGTGAATAGCAGAATGTGAACTGAAAGCACAGCAGCAGCAGTTCCTCAGGCACATCCGGTGGACCTCACCTTTCCTGGAAGCTCTCCCTTCTCAGGGCTCCTAGGATGCCATTGCCTGTGCTGCTCGGGGGGCTACGCAAAGGGTCCCAGCCTCAGGACAGCAGGATATACCCCTCCCCAAAAGATGAAGGAGAGGGCCAGAACGTCCAGTGTTAGAACTAAAGTCGACCAAGACTCACACTGTTTGACTGCAGTGGGAGGTCACAGAGAAGGCTTCTCAGGGGTCAGCAGATGAGGATGCACCTCTCATACCTAGTCAGGGATCATTCGACCCAAATTCTAGTAAAAGAACCACGATTTTTAAATATAACACGATGACAGATATAGATATGCAGTCTAATGAAACCCAAATTGGAGGATAAAGATTTTTCATTTCTGTATCTCCATAGTTTCAGAGTGGAAGACACTACCATCTATCTTCTCTTTATTATACTTTTATAAAGAAATTGATATCTAAGCATGTTCCCAAATAAGCCATTCATCTTTTAGGTTCATTAGCATGCCCAATTGTTCTCCAAAGAAAATTGACCTCAAAATTCTCCCTGGTGGGATTTTCATTCACTGAATCCACCCTCTTGTGTCAGATGGCTGCCAATCATTGCCCTTGGCTAGGTTATTTCTAAAGTGTTTCCCTTCATCAGAGGATAGAGTGCAGATGGTCTCCATCTTTACAATAGGTTGTTCAACCCAGGAGGGATGCTAGATACCCTGAGTCATCTACACTTTCCTTCTTGTGACCATGGTCAAGCATTTCTAAGACCTCAGTCCATGTTCAAGGTATGGTCTAGGTGAGGAGATACAATTTTCTTCTGCACAGTAGAGATTTTTACGCTGTACAGTGCAGAAGCAGAAGTGCTGAGTTGTGGGCTATATATGCTAACAAACGGAAATTATCACCCAGAAAGAAAATTTTGTATTTTAGTCTAGATAAGAGTTACCCATCTGCCATTTTTGTTTGGAAATACTTTGGAAGGGAAGGGAATGAAATAAACATTCTTTGCTATCTGATATACCGGGCTTCCATTCTGTGGCTCTTCTAATATCCTCAAATGTGGAGTGAATCTAAAAGAAAGCATATAAAGACAGACAACGTGAGTATGAGACCTGACTTCTCACTGGAGACTGAGGAAGCAGACACCATTGCCCTACCTAATAATGAAGGTTGGCTTTCGGGGCTCAGGTTCTACATTTAAATATTCGACATCGCATCTCTCCTTTTTGCAAGTGACAGCCATGAAGTATTTCATTAGAGAAAGGATGACGCCATTTAAAAACACATTGTCATCAAAGTACTAATTATCCTGTGCTGATTGTCACAGTCAATGTTAGTTCCTTCTCATTCAGGCAGTAGTGAGTCCCCAGATAGAGGCCTTTCCCCCATTCTCCCTGAGAGCAAAGGCATATGGGGCACCAGCTGGGCTGCTCAGGGTTTCATTGACATGGGGGTCCCAAGAACCTCTGAGGGTAATAACTAACCAGGTTGAGGTTCAAGGCTGACCTTCAGTCTTTAAGACTCCTAAACAATTTAGAGTAGATGCTCTAGTCTACACAGTGAAGTTCTCCGCAAATGGCAAGTTAGTCTAGGAGCACTTGAATCAAAATCTCCTTGGGCCGGGATTCAAATCATTTCACTAGTAGGGGCCACAAGGCAGGAAGTACTATGAGCATGTATGTTTATTTACATTTATGAATACTTCACATTTTATTGATTTCATTGAGGCTATTCAAAACCCCTGAGCCGGCCTCTAGCTTCTACCTGTGGTTCATCTTTAAGCAGAGGCTAGCAAACTGCAACCTGTGCATTAAATCCAGCCTGTGGATTTTTGTATGGTCCATGAGCTTCACAATAGCTTCTACACTTTACCACACACACACACACACAAGAATATGCACCAGAGACACGATGTGCTGCACTAAGCCTAAAATATCGACTATCTGGCGCTTTGCATAAAAGCTTGCCAACCCCCGATCTCGAGGACTTATTGACCCTCACACAGAACATGACTGATGGTTTTCTTGTTTCATCCTTACCACCCGGAGCTAGGAAAGACAGTAGTTACTATGTCCATTTTCAAGGTGAAGAAACCAAAGTCCAGAACATTTACATAACTACTTTTGAGGTCACATTTATGGTGGTGAGGCTGGAGAAAGGCCCAAGTCCTCTTAAATCCCCATCCAGGACTCTTATCAGGAGATGGCAGAGGGACTGTCTGACCCAACGCTTCTGTACTGGGGGAGCAAATGTTGAATGGCTTCCAAACTGATCTGAGGATATTGGGTCCATCCACCCTTATTTAGCAGCAGTTCATTGGGGGAAATAGTCACCAAGAGTATTTGGAAATGCTAGAAATGTTTAACTAGACTTATTATAGACTTAGGCAAGCCAGGCCACAGAAGTTCACGTCCCCTGCAGCAGTGATGTCCCAACTCCCCAGGAGCGGCTCTCCTTGCAGGGTGGCCCGGAAGGCAGAGAGGAGAGCTGGCTTGTTGTACCAAAGGCTGCTTTTGCCCGTCTGCTTTCCGCACTCTCCTCCTGTTCGCTCCCCTCTGCACTGGCGAGCGCTCTGGGCAAAGCAGTTGGAGTGAATGAATGCCCACATTATCCACTGCCAACCCATCAGCAGCTTCCCCACCACAGACCCCAAGCAGGCAGCTGGTGTGAAGCGCTCTGTCCCTGATATAAACAGCCAGCGAGGCTTGAGTAGTGGCTTGTTCTCCTCACAGCGCCCAGGCAAGGTCTTATGATCCTGGGACCCCCCTGCTGCCCGAGGGCTGAAGAGGGGCTTTGTACCCTTAATGCAGACCAGTTCCTGCCCAATCCCCTTGAATGCTACTGAGCACAGACCTGAAATAAAGATGTGCATAGGGTTGGGCTCTCAGTCACCTACCATTGGAAGAGATTAGGGGCTGCCACGACCCAGGGAGGATTTAAAAAGATTTGATAGAAAAGGCAGGATGCTGGACTTAGAAGCTATATGCAAATGACTTAGAAGCTCTTCTAAGAATCTAAAATTTCAAGTCCTTGAATCTCTTCCTCTGGCCTCCAGATTGCTGCCCTAAGAGACAGGCCCCTCAAAAGCCAATAGGTACACTTGATGCTAATTTTGTCATTTTAGTAATTGAGTCCTTATGTAGAGACCTGGTTCTTAGGGAGGAACAAAAGAGAGGAGGAAAGGAGAAAGACAGGCAAAAGGGGGTCCCCCAAACGGTGGAGGTTGTGTTGACCATGTGATAGCCTAAAGTCACAGAGATGCGGATAGCCAGTGCAAAGGAGGGGATGGAGGGAGCTGATGGCTGGAAGATTCTACTCTCCTTATAATTCTTTCTTCTATTTTCTCTTTTCACAGCCACTCAAACACGCATTCTCATGTCATCCTCCTTTCTCCACTGCAGGGGCCCCTTCCTCTCTCCTTCCTGTTCCTGAGCCCCTTTTGCACATTCAAGTTCATAATCTGTGACCCTTATCTGAAAAATACCTGTGGATCTTTAGCTCCCTTTGCAGGACTTGTGTCTGTCTGGTGCCTCTTACAGCCTTTATTTCCTTCTTCCTTGAAGTCTGATATTTGAACACCTGTTCTATTCCGGGAGGGTAGATTGAACCATTTCATGAGACCATGAACAACTCGAAGAAGGGGCTTTATCTGATTCCGTTGCGGCACCCCTCACTGTCCCCTGCCCATTAGTGGACATGCAATCAATACGGAGCCTCTTCAGTATCCCCTCATGATTCTTCCTGGTCGATGTGAAGAAAAAAAAAATTTTAAAACACTAGGTGAAGGCCAGCTAGGGGATTTAGAGCCTGTCTAAATCTAAAAGAGATCTTTTTCATGCTCAGAATTTTTTTTTTTTAATTAATGTTGCTCAGGACACCAGGTTGCATCAGACACTAATAGAGATTTCCAAACTCCTCAGCAATCCACCTATCCAACCCGTTCTGCCAATGCAAACACTTCAGTGATGGGGGAGAAGAAAGAGATTTCTTTTTCTTTCAAGGTCATTGACATATAAAGATCAGTTAGGATTTACAGAAGATGATTCTTACAAAGGAGCTCACAATGTGTTAGCTCTGAAATCACATTTTTCCTTTCCCACTCCTATTCTTTGTAGGCTCATTATTATCCCTGCCAAAAGAGGCAGCCTGCTGCGCCTGCTTATTTGCTGAATCACTGCTGATTTAAGCCCAGCAAAGAGCAACAAAAAGCTGTTTTAATGAGATTTTTAAAGTTCAGCTGTGAAAATTGAAAGTCACCCAACATCAAACCACCCAACCACCTGAGAATATTGTACTGAAATGTTCTTGTCACTCACAGTGATTCTATTTCGGACCAACCAGTTTACAGTAGTGGGAAGAAGAAGAAACAGGGAGGAGAAGCAATTTAGCTTGCTTTTGCTTACCCTGGGACAACTTTGGTAGAATTAAATAGATAATGTTTGCAAAGTGCCCAGTATAGTACCTGGCAAGGAATAGATAGATGCTCAATGCTGACGGTTCTTTCTGCACTCCCTTTCTTAGATCTCATGTGAGTAAGTTTCAGTGCAATGCCCAGGATTACTAAGTATGGAACTTGGAATATGAATGCATTCATATCTCTGAGTCATTAAATAAACCATCTTCCCACACACTAAAAGAAGGCCATGATAAGGGTATATCACAAATCAAGAGTTATGATTAACTTAATTATATTCACCTGAGGTCTATTAAAAACAAAAATATATATTAATTTCTTTTTGTGGTTTCATTCAATCACTTAAGTATCTTCTTATCCCATTTATAGAAAGTCAAGAATCCCCCTCTTTCTCTGAGTCCCTCTACTTCTCACTTAAAAAAATATTCCTATATCTCAGAGCAAGCTCTGTGTCAAGGTGCTAATGATCAGTCCTGCTTCAAGGCCAGGCCTGGGGAACTGAAAACCAGTAGTCAACCACAGTCTCTGCATGTCTGGGCCACACAGTGCTGCAAATGAAACTTCATATGATCTGGTTCATGGACGTGTGCCCACTCTGTGGCAATGCCCTGGCCTTCCGCCCAGGCCGAGTAGGATTCTTCTCCTGAGTTCAGATGGGCAGCCTCCAGCGATAGCTACATATATGCAGAAGCAAGTTTTCCCTCAAGTTCAGGGACTCTCAGGCCAGGGATTAAAAATCATACGGTAGCAGAAATGGGTGAAGTGAACTTGACTTCAGGAAAATCAGTACACCGGTTTTATTTTATATTGAACTTCATTGTAAGAAAGTTGTATGTAAATAGGTGTCATAGTGATATTGATAAATGCAAGCAGCGATCAAGGAATACTTAATAATAAATTAAATAGTTTAGGCTAGGGGTGTAGCTCAGTAGTAGAGCATTTGCATGTGTGAGACCCTGGATTCAATCTCCAGTATTACAAAAAAAAATTAATAATTAATTTCTTCTTTAATGGAAATCTAGAAAACTAACACCTTTCCCTCCATATCAAAATGCCAATGTCTCTTCTCCCATTTGTGTTCTGAACTTGGATAGAAGCATTCCACTTTTAGAATTCTGGGCTTTAATAGTGTTGTATTAAGTCTTCAGAATTATTTTGTCCAACTCTTCAATAATATCAATTGAGAGTGCTTCCTTTGTCCTATTAAGATTGAGAAAAGTGCATTTCGCCATGTTGTTTCATTTTCATTATGTCTGAAATACACTTTTTGGAATCTAGTCTCTAAACTGACAATTTTAAGAATGGAATTCAAGCTATCACTCTCATCTTTGGAAACTCAAAGTGGACCAGATTATTCCCCACAAATTGAGTTTCTTACAGGTAATTTCTCTAGAAATGAGTCAATTGAATATTATATTTCTAAAATGTGATGAATTGTTATATATCTTAGGGAGACCCCAAACGAAATATTCTAGTCTATAGAAAGCTGGTATGGAGATTTTTTTTCCCTTTGAACATGTGAACAAGTTAATTTATTTCAGCAATGCAAAAAACATTTTTTCCCACTCTATACTACAGAAAATACAGCAGAAGATGGTGGTGTGTACTTCACAAGGATCATGGTACCCAGAATTTCAAGGCACAGAGGCATACGCAGGGCTCTGTGTTGGTGACTACATCCTTGATATTTACCAATTCTAACCTTTTATGGCTTAGCAGTCGCTGATTAATGTAATAATATAATAAGCTTGACTTATCTGTCTTTACAAATATCGCCTTACTACATTTCCTAATTAGTGTGACATTAACACCAACCAGATCACAGATCACAGACAGCAGCTCCTAGCTGTGCTGTCTAATATTTACCAGACCATGTTCAAACTGTTGGAGTCTCCCCTGTGTTTTAGTCTGCTTTTTTGCTGTTCTGACCAAAAGACCTGACAATAGTTTTAGAAGAGGAAATGTTTAGTTTGGGTCTCAATTCATAGATTGCCAACTCTGTCTCTCGGGGCCTTACGTGAGGCAGAACATCATGGCAGAAGGGTAGGGTGGAGGAAAGCAGCTGGGACATAGCACAAGAAAGTAGGGGGGGGGGTCCACTCTCCAGAGACAAAATATATACCCCAAAGGCATACCCCCAATGACCCATCTTCTCCAGCCAAACCCTACTTCCTACAGGTACCGATCAGTAAATCTCTATATGGGATTAAGGCACTGATTAGGTTAGGGCTTTCATAACCTAACAGTTTGACCTCTAAACTTTCTTGTATTGTTTCACACATGAGTTCTTGGGGGACACCTCATTTCTAAACCATAACACCTGGTATCCCCATACAAGTCATTTTCTGACATTTTGTCTTTCATGATCCACCCAAATGGTCTTCTACCCTATGAATCCAAATTAACTCTGTGAATAAGTATAGTAGCTCATCAGCTGCAACAAAAAAAGATTAGAAATTATTACATTTTATACATAATTTGTGCTGTGGATTTTTAGCTATACTTTCGCTACTTTAAAAGCAAGAGAATTTCTGGTTGTTCCTTTTTGGGATTGTGAACTTCAAACTGAATCTCCATAAAGGTCCCCAGTGTCTAAAATGCAAGGGGGCAAAGGTGAGGGAAAACAGAGAAAGGATATTGATCAAACTATGTGCATAATCTCCTGTGATAATCCATGCTAAATGAGGATGCTCTATTCTGGAGGCATAAATTAACTCTGAGTTGACCAGGTTGAAGGCCAAAATCAGGAGAAACAAGGCCAGGATGAAGAGATGGAGGTGAACAAGACCCAGAAGTTGAAGGCCCATCCACACTCCTGGGTCCACGTTGGGTGAGGTCTGTAACAAAGGCTGATGGTCAATGACCAGGACAAGCAGCAAACCCTGCCATAGCACAAGACCTGAATGGACTTATGGGCTATTGGAACTCTTATTCCAACTCAACTCTGTCCATTCATCTCCTGAAGGGCATCTAGGTAGGTTCCACAGTTTAGCTATTGAAATGTGGCTGTGTCCCTGTAGTGTGCTATTTTTAAATCCTTTGGATATAGACCAAGGCAAGGGATAGCTGGGTCAAATGGTGGGTCCATTCCAAGTTTTCTGAGGTATCTCCTTACTGCTTCCCAGAGTGGTTGCACCAATTTTCAGTCCCACCAGCAATGTATGAGTGGACCTTTCCCCCCCACACACATCCTTGCCAACACTTATTGTTGTTTGTCTTCATAATAGCTGCCATTCTGACTGAAGTGAGATGAAATCTTAGAGTGGTTTTTATTTGCATTTCTCTAATTGCTAGCAATGATGAATATTTTTTTCATATATTTGTTGATTGATTGTATATTCTTTTCTGAGAAGGGTCTTTTCAGGTCCTTGGCCCACTTATTGATTGGGTTATTTATTTTTTTTTTTGGTGTTTAGCTTTTTGAGTTCTTTATATACCCTAGAGATTTGTGCTCTATCTGATGTGTGAGGGGTAAAGATTTGCTCCCAGGATGTAGGCTCCCTGTTCACCTCACAGATTGTTTCTTTTGCTGAGAAGAAACTTGTTAGTTTGAATCCATCCCATTTATTGATTCTTGGTTTTAATTCTTGCACTATAGGAGTCTTGTTAAGGAAGTTGGGACCTAATCAACTCTAACTCTGCCAGACAGTCAGGTCCTTCTCAGAAGGAGACAGCAAAACCAATGAAGCAATTTGGACAATGTTTTACCACTTGGCATCTTATGCTAGTGGGAATTGAAAGAACAAGCATGGTTCTAACATAGCAAGAAGTAACTTCCTAATAAAATTTTCTCTCTCCCTCCTTCCTGTCTCTCTCCATTCCTTTCTTTTCTTTCTTTCCCTTTTCATTCTCCCCCCGCCCCTATTTATCAAGAACACTGAGGGGTTGGGGTTGCAGTGAGAACAGAACTCAGGGGAAGGAATTAAAATCAAAATTTATAGTTACCCACCCCATACTTCCCCAGGCTTAGCATTTCCCTGAGGCAAATGCTTTCTGCTACCAATTCTGATGCTTTCCTCCCCGACTCTACTTGATTTATGGACTATCTCTTGAATTATTAATTTAAAATCTTGTCAAGGTCCTTACCCACAGAAAGTTAAGGATTTAATTTGCCTTATGCCCCCCCTTTCTTATTCTGAACAATCGTTTTTGCCCTATTATTTATTCCTTCTATGTTTTTGCATAATAATGAAAACGTATATTTTTAAATAGAAGGGAGACCAGTAGTGTAAAGGAAGGGAGGAAGGAAGGGAGTAGAGGAAGGGAGCCAAGTGGAGAAAAAGGGGAGATCCTGGGGATTAAAATTTGACCAAATCATGTGCATATATGACTGTGTCACAATGAATCCCACTATTATGTATAATTATATCACCCCATAAGATATAATAAAAAACTTTGGAAAGTATTTCTGATTTTCAACCAAGTTACGGGAAGACATGAGTGGCTGCCCTTCTCCTCCCCTCTTTCTTCTCATTTTCTGACTGCCAGAGTTTGCTTTTACATTGCCAGGGCTTGGTCAGGTCACATTTTCTCTTCTAACCATATTTAGTCTTCTGTGTTCTTTTAGGCCAATTCTCGAGCCTGAAAACTGGTAGACTGTATGTTATTGTATGTAAGTTCTCAATATATTAATATGTTAATTAGTGCTCACCTCAACAGCACATATATTAAAATTGAAATAACACAGACAAGATCAACGTGGCCCCCGTGCAAGGGTGACTCAAAATTCGTGAAGCCTTCCCTATTTTTTAGAGGCTAGGAAAGGGAAGGGAGATAGAGGAAAGATGAATGGCAGGTACCACAATGCAGTTAGAGAGGAGGAATAAGCTCTAGTGTCCTACAGCTTGGCAAAGTGACTATGGTCCATGATAATTCTATGTTTTACAAGGAACTAGAATAGAGGAGCTAGAAAGCTCTAAACATAAAGAAAAGGTAAGGAAATGACAATGATCACACTGTACTGTATAAATATGCATAATTTATTTATTTAATTATTTTAGTTAATTAATTTTTAAAATTGCTTTTATTATTTAAATACATGGCAGCAGAATGCATCATAATTCTTATTATATATTTAGAGCACATTTTTTTCATATCTGTTTGAAATATGCATAATTTTATTAAGGTAATTTTTAAAAGTACATATTAATCAATTACTTCCATAAACATGGAGGCAGGCACTGAGCTAGGGTGGTACAATGGGTGTCATGAAGCAGGTGCGGTGCACTTGGGTTAAGTGGATTCTCTTCATTGCATTCCATCAGTGTCCCAATACTCCGCCACCTCTTGGTAGGGCTTGTTGACTGACGGGGCCTAATTTTGGTGAAAGCAGAAACAGTAGTCTCACCAAAGTTCTCAAATGTTGCTGGGGTCTAGATGCCTTGATTTTTTTTCTTTTTGAGTAAGCAATGTCTATAGGGGAGGGAGATCTGGGTTTTGCTTGGGCATTTTGGCAGGTGAGGAGCATGGAGGTCTCCACCAACTGACTCATTCTTCCTTAGACAACTTGAATCATCTCCTGCAACTTCTTCCTCTAACACCACCACCACCAAGATTCTGCAAGGTGGCTTCCAAAATCAGATTACTCGTCAACTAGCTTCCATTAGCTTTACCTTGTCTAAACACTAGACAAGGTGTGTTCAGATGGCTCCTCTACTCTCTCCCCGCATTATTTTCACTGTTAGGAGCCAAGTCTGAGTAAATGATTTTCTTCAGGACTGTCCTCTTCTGCTCTTCCTTTCCTGAGGATCATATGGAAGAATCGCATCTGCTATGGCAGCATGCTGAATCCCTTTAAGAGCAGGGCCCTCTAGAACAGATTTTTCTGGGATCTTTTCTTTATCGGGGTCAGGGCATGGGCATATGGAAAGTCAGATTTATTAGTAAGTGAAACCCACATTTCACAGTTGGGTCAGCCTCCTGAATGTTCTTATGATTTGAAAAACATTGCTCACCTAATTTCCTTTCACTGTGAATGGACCTTCTCACCGAATGCCCAGTTCCTTGCGCAGAAGGTAGAAAAGAAGGATGGGAGGTAGTTAAAATGAGCAAAGCTGAGAGAGGGCTTTTGGGGGAGCAGCCAGCCTGCAGTCCTTCTTCCTTTCAGGAATAAACTTTCTCTTTTTCCTATTTTGCCTCCTTTGTTTGTTTGTTTTTATGCTTGTTTGGTCATGAATTAGAAAAGAGACAAGTTTAACTCTTTTCCAGTTAGTTGCTGAACCCCTTTGAGTTAGCAGGGACTAACTCTGCCTCCTGTGTGGGGTGACCCAAAGGGTGAGAGATGGAGGAACTCTCCCAGGGCCTTGCCTGGCAGATCCAGTTACTCTGTCCATGTGAGGCTTCCGTGGGAGGCATCAAATGACTCCGTGCTTCTCTGGGCCATCAGTCAACTCATCAAGTCTGGGCTTTGCTTGTGGCTTGGCCCAGGCTCCTGGCAGAGAAGAGGCTGGAGAGCCAGGCAGGGCTGGAGCTCTCGACCGTGGACAGGCTTAAAGGAAGACAAACATCATGTTGCCTCTCTGAGGAGGGACTTTTTAAAAAATTTTTATTCTTTTCTCCTTTGCCCTTATGTAAAACATAAAACACCTGAGATAGGTTCTGTCACTAAGATACTGATCTCTGTGGCCCAGACGAAGAAGAGTGCAGAGAGAGGGCAGAAGATTCTGCCTGCGGGAGACGGCTTGAAAAATGGAGCTGTGCAAGGCTGGGCCTCCTGCTCGTATAAACAGCTGCCGATTGGCACAGGGATCGGGAGACAGAAAGCCCTCACTCTCTTGGATACACAGATAACCAGAGTATTCTTAGATACTTTGACCAAATCACACTTTTTTTGTTCATTGTCATCCTTATGGAGACGAGCCATTTTATGGTCATTTTGGAAGTGAATTTCTCTATAAGAAAAACTCCTATTTTGGGTTTGTTCTCTGGGCCCCAAATTCTGTAACTATAGCATGACAATAACCCTTTCCAACGTTAAAAAAAAAAGTATCAGGCAATTGAATTGAGAGATAAAATATGGAGGTAAGAACAAAAAAGTTATTTTGCCAATGCCATACCTAGGGAAAAAACTTAAAATAAAACCAGGGCCCCTGTCTACTCATTTATCCATCTAGACTGAACTCCTTTCTTTTATTCAACGTAGGCTTCTTGCAACCTGTTGGTCTGTTTTCCATTGCTGTGACAAAATATCTGAGAGAATCTATTTAAAAAGAGGAAGGATTTGTTTCGACTCGTGGTTTTAGAGGGTTCAGTCCATGGGTGCTTGGCACTGTTGCTTTGGGCCTATGGTGGCACAGTGCGTCATGGCAGATGTACCTGGAAGAGGAGGACTCTTCACTTCATGGTGACCAAGAAGCACAAAGAGAGACAGTAAGTGGCCAGGCTCTCAACAGCCTCTTCAAGGGCACATTCTCAGTGACCTAAATTCCTTTCATTAGGCCCTACCTCCAGAGGCTCCGGAACCTTCTAACAGTGCCATGGTCTGGGGACTACACCCTTAACATGTGGGCCCTGAGGGACTTTTCAGAACGAAATAACAACAGACCCCGCAAGGCAGACCTTAGCATTCCCTAACATGTTTTGCATTACACCACTTTACAATGATCCATACATGTCTTTCATCCCTATTAGAATTTGAGCCCCTGGAAGGTAGAGATCTTTATGTTTGTGACTGACTTTAACACCTCACAATGTAAGCTAAAACAAAACACAACAAAAAAGTGTATATTCAATGAACAAATGAATGAATGAATGTGGATCAGGGACTCTTTTACAGTTCATATGTCCAAAAAAAGATTTTGCTTTTTGAAGCATGCTTTTAGACCATTAGTAATAACAAATATAATAGCCACAGTTCATTGAGTATTTACTATGTTCCAGGTACCCTTCTGAGCCCTATATGCACAGTATCTCATTTAACCTAGATCCCTCCCTAAATTCACCTATATTCTTTTATAGTGTCAGAGTGTCTTAACATTCTCTAAACTTGATTCACATTCTGTTCACATTCTGTCTTCCCTCAACTATAAGCCACAAGGACAGAAATTTTGTCTTTTCTTATATGATGCTTTTAAATCCTCCAGCATGTAGTCCATATGATATGTGCCCATGTCACACCTTATTAATTAATTCATGTTACATTTTTTATGCTTAAAGATTCTTTTGCTTGACATGTAAAACTTGTACATATTTATGAAGGACAATGCAATGTTTTAATTCATGTATAAAGTGGGTGATGATCCACTGAAGGTAATTAGCATATTGATCCCCTTAAACTTTTATCATTTCTTAGGGTGAATACATTAAAATTTCTTTCTTGGGGCTGGGGATGTGGCTCAAGCGGTAGCGCGCTCGCCTGGCATGCATGCTGCCCGGGATCGATCCTCAGCACCACATACCAACAAAAATGTTGTGTCTGCCGAGAACTAAAAAATAAATATTAAAAATTCTCTCTCTCTCTCTCTCCTCTCTCACTCTCTCTTTAAAAATAAAATAAAATAAAATTTCTTTCTTCTGTTTTGAATGGATAATATACTAATCTTTGTTACTTTAAGGACCTTTTCCAAATTACTATCAGGTGCAAGTCCAAGTATTCTCTAGTATAAAGAAAACTCATCCAAAAATATTGGTCACCTCTTTTGTCACCAATAGGTTATTCTGTACCTCATATTTTTGAAGCCACTATCTTTCTGTTCCTGCATGTGTATGCTTTTGGTCATAATTTCCAACCAGTGTTGTTGTCTCCACTTCACACGGTATGTCTCCCAGGCATTGCCACTCCTGCTTTGGAATCCCAGGTGTCTACAGAACTAGAGTGAAGTAGGTACATCTAGGGAGAAGACAGGGTGGGGCAGACTCCAGTGCAGGAGTCTGATTTATAAACTATGCCCAGCTTAGAAAGCTTAAGGCATCTCCCATCCGGAGCTGAGAGGAGTCAGATGGGTCCCCACCTCTCTCCATCTGCCTCCAGTTAGCTCCCACTCCCAGGCCATTTCTCCCAACTGCTCACTACATTCAATATTTCCATTTTCTGCATTGTTTTGAGAGATTTGCTGTTCTACTTATTTGAGCCCCTTGATAAGCATTGCAGCTCCAACTTCTCACTGCTCTATCTCCAAGTGAACCATCTCATTGTTGGTCTGTTCCCAAGGCCAAGAAAGACCAAAGCCATTTCCACAAAGTGGGCTAAAAACATTCCCATTATCTCAAGGCACTGAACCATGTTTCTAAAAGTGACATATTGGTTAGGTAATTTTTTCTCTCTAACTTTCATGAATTCCAGAAATGCAGATTGCCTACACACATCTTGAACAAACACCCTGAAAACCTCTGGAGTCACTGCCATTTTGGCTCAGTGGGTGTGTGTGTGTGTGTTTGATTTGGGGGTGTGTGGGCGAATCAGGGATCTAACCATTTCAGAAATAAATCAGCAGAGAAAGGGAAGAGTGTTATTGCCCACTGGCACTGACTCTGTTTGTTATATTGGGCTTGTTGCTGGGATCATAAATCCATGGTAGGAGAACAGAGGCGACTCACAGTTTCCATTATGATAATAAATTGCAGGAGACTATTAAAAGTACCCAGGCATTCATTTCCTCATGAGGGTGGCAGCATTGGACAGTGAAAAACAAACTGGACTAGACACTGGGCATCTTGGGCATCCACAGGATGATCTTAGCAAAGCTGCCCAACCCCTGACTCAGTTGCCTCACTAGACCATGAGAGGCTTGCACCTGGTCATCTCTGAAGTTCTTCTAAGAGCAAAAGTTATGGTTTTTGGAAGGTCTTTAATTTTTCCAGGGAGAATCACCTCAGTCTAGGCCACCATGTCTGTCTCTATCTCCAGTCCTATTCCCAGCATTGTAAAGCAACTTCTTCAGCCTCACAAAAGACTTTGGCCAAATTCCTGACTCTTCACCTCAGAAGTCTGGTTGAAACTGGTAAGGCCCTTCTTGCTGCATGGTAACATGCTGCCTGGTAAGACAGAATAAGCATGCTTACTCAGTTCTTCTCTTCTTCTTTTAAAACCACTAATGCCATCCTGGGGGCCCCACCCTCACAACTTTACCTAACCCTAATTACCTCCCAGAGGCTCCACCTCCACATACCATTAAAATGTAAGTTAGGGGATTAAGTTTCTAGCATATGAACCTTGGGGGGCACCGTAGCACCAGATTTCTGAGCCACAATTCTGGGAGGGGCCTTTCTGGGCAGTTCCTGCTACTACTAGACCCACCTGTCCATGGTGGCTCATAGAGGACATAAAGCAGGCATTGTGTGAGATATCATCTTCACTACTTCCAAGACATTTTCCATGCTGTTTGTTTTTAAAGTATAAAAGGAGCTCATTCTACTGTGTAAATTTTGGAAGGCTAAGGTACATTTACAGAAGATTAAAATCTTAATTCCATAATTCTACCCCTCCTACAGGGAAATTCTGTTAGTGTTTTGGTGAGCTTCCCCACAGTCTATGCAGGTTTTTTTTTTTACATTTCTGGGACCATGCTGTGTAAACTTTATTCTGATTGAAACATTTCCTCCTTCCTTCAAAGTTACATAAATGATATTTTAATGGCTCCATAATGTTTTGTTTTTTAAGTATTCACCTAAGGTTGAATCTCTTGTTTCCAGTTTTATTCTGTTTTTTTTTTTAATTGTTGTAAGTAATGTTGAGACGAACATCATTGAACCTGTTTCTCTATGAATTTCAGATTATTTCCTCAAAATAAATTTTTGGAATTGAGTTACTAAATTAAAGAAGTTAAATAATTATAAGTCTCTTGATACCACTTTGATCTTAATTTATCAAGTCTATTTTTTGCCTTAATACCACCACCATTTCTCTTAAAGAATATCCTATCCATCTCAATCATGAGAGAGCTTAAAATTTTCTAACACTTTCCTGAAGCAACGTATACCAAAACATCCTCCCAGGAAACATCACATTCTAGACCTTAATCCTGAACTGTCAATCATCTGCCTGATCCTAGGGCTCTGCAGGTGTCTAATACTTAATTTTAATGTTACTATCAAATGTGGAGTTATAAAGGAAACAGAGAAAATGACTCTTTGCTATAAGAGAAAATGGGTGGATGTGAAAATTCCCAAGCTGTAGTTATCAGAGACCCTATTTGATGTGCTGCTCTATTAAAATACAAGAGGACCAGATACCAGTGGGATGAACTGTGTGAGTTCCATAGTGTCATCGTACACCAGTGTCCTCTACTGTAACATGGGCAGAGTGAACTATGTGATTTTTAAGGTTGTGACGTCCAGCTTTGATGGTTCAGCCGAATGAGGATTATGAGATAACATCATAAAAGTGCTTTGAAACAACTTTGAGGGCTGGGGATGTGGCTCAAGCGGTAGCTCGCTCGCCTGGCATGCGTGCGGCCCGGGTTTGATCCTCAGCACCACATACCAACAAAGATGTTGTGTCCGCCGATAACTAAAAAATAAATATTAAAATTCTCTCTCTCTCTCTCTCTCTCTCTCTTTAAAAAAAAAAAAAGAAAAAGAAACAACTTTGACCATGACACTTTCTTTGAAATGGTGATTGTTACCCCAAGATGGCAGTAAAGGGTATTGCAGAATTGAGTGTAGATTGAGTTTGGAATTTGATTGAATCTCAGCTTTGCTAATTATTAGCCATAGGTATCCTTAGATCAAGTATTTAAATTCTTTGAGCCTTAGTTTCTTTAACTGTGAAAGATCTGATAACAGAGCCCAGGGGCCCACTGGAGGATCACATAGATAAAGCATATAACGGGCATGCAAGGTGTCCTCTGCGGCAGCATTGTAAGAACTGTGAGATTTGGTGCTCTGAAATGATAGTTATTTTTAGTTCAGCAGTAGGAGAAACTGAGGCTAAGGGAAGTTGTCCCTTGGTGAAAATTACAGAGCAGCTTAGTAATAAAATCACAAATCACCTCTGGCTTACTTGTCCCAATCTACTTCTCCATTGCCACATAACAACTCAGGATACAGCTGAATGAAGACAAAGATTTCAGATGAAAGGTTATGCAAAGGTATCTTTGGCTTTATGACCATGGTTCAAAGCCAAATTGCCTGAATTGGGTGTGTACAAGCATATTTCATCCAAGCAAGATAAGAAAGTCAAGATTAGATACCCCTGGGTATAAGAGGAGATCTAAATGTTCCTCTTGAGAGCATCACATTAAGCAAAATAAGCCAAACTCAGAAAGTCAAGGGTTGTGTTTTCTTTCATATGTGAAAGTTAATGATAGAAGAAAATGTTGGGGGTGGGGGGTGGGGCCTCATAAAAATAGAAGACCCAGAGAATAGAGGAAGGAGGAAGGGGACCAGGGGAAGGGAGGAGGGAAGGGAAAAGAGAAGTACTGTTGAACAAAATTAATCAGGTTATATTGTTATGTTGTGTGCATGTACAAATATGTAACAACAAATCCACTATTATGTATAATGCACCAATTGAAAAAAAAAAGATCTAAACGTTCCTGCCTGGTATTTAAGGTGCCTCCCAGTTTGCCCTCAACCTGCTGTACTACGCTCACCTCCCTGTTATGGCCCTGCACGCTCCTAGTTTTACCTCAACTCCACAGTGTGTCTGTGTTCTCACAGATTTCACATGGCTCTGCTGCAGCTGGTCCCCTCTTCTCCAAGCCCTTCCCCCATGCCACCGAGCAGTGTCTTCCTCATCCTTCAAGGCTCAGCACAAATATCAGTTGTCATGGTGAAGGATTCTCCTCTCTCTGGAGATATCCATCACTTCTTGCCAAGTGCGATGGTTTGATTATGACTCCCAGAGTTTCATGTGGTGGGAACTTAACTCCTAGTACAATAGTCTTGACAGGTGATTAAGGCAGGAAAGCTCTTGTCCTCATGAATGCATTAATGTCATTAGCAGGAGAGTGGTTTGTTATAAAAGGGAACTTGGCTCTCTCTTTTGCTCTCTGTCTTGTTCATGGGATACTTTTCACTATGTTATGGCTGAGCAACAAGACCCTAGCCAGATGCAGCCCCTCCATCTTGGACTGCCCAACCTCCAGAGCCATGAGCCTCATAATTGTCTCTTCTTTATAAATCACCCCATCTGTGGTGTTTTGACACCACGACGTCATGTTTTTAAGACCATTTTATAATGTGACTGATGTGATTTAGTTCTAGGACATGTGGGAACAGTTCTCTTCCAGTAACTCCTATAGATTCTGGAGTGTGTCAGGACTTCTTAAAATTAAGCCAGGATTGTTTCTGCAAGGCCTCCCAAACCCAGAGAGCCTGAACCTCAGCACAAATGTGTGACTTATCTTTTAAGAGGGGATTGCAAAGGGAAATTGTTTTTATTTATTTATTTTTGTTCCGTTTAGCAACAAATAAGAAATGAGTATCCTAAATAGACTTTCATGTCGCAGTCGTTATTTCTATATTTTCTCCCTCTGGGAATCTATACTTCTTCTTCTTTGGGACCTGCATGCCTATGTTGGGAGTATTAATATGCAGGGTAATTGCTCTTCTTTGGATGGCTCTGACAATGAGTCGGTTCCTTACTATGTCACCATTAATGTCTCTGCTAGTGTGCCAGGTGCTCTGGTGACTACCGGACACACACCTGCCTTTTCAGTCAGAGCCACCCACAACAAGTAGCCTTTTCAACCCTAGAGATTGTCACTGTACAGGGCTGCAGTGGGGCGTGAAGGTCCCACAAAGGTCTCTGAAGTTCTTGGGCACCTGCCGCTCACACTCTTTCTCTTTATGTTCACTTTCAGCTTAAGGCCACTCCCCTCTCTTTTGCCTAAGCTCTAACATGCTCAGACAGCTCTCTCTCTGTCCCAAAGGCTTCCAGCCACACGTAGGCTCTGTAATACACAGTCCCCTCTGTTTCACTCTAGTAGTTTTGTGTTTGCATGTCTTATCTAAAAGACAAAGGTCTTGGACTAGTGGGTTCTCATCTTCTTTTGAACTTTTCCAAGTACCTAGTGGATTGTTAGGTACACAACCGACAATGAATAATTCATTCATTGGTTCAGACGGACGTTCTCCACATACCAACAGACAAAATTGGGGTCCCTCTAGTCTTGCTACTCAACATGTAATCTGCATCAGCAGCAATGGCATGTTCCAGGCAGAAATGCAGAACTTGCAGATTTTTTTACCTCAAACTTATTGTTTTCTACCTCAATCTTATTGCAGACATCAGAGTCTGCATTTTTACAAGAACCCCGGGTGATTTATATGCATATCACATTTTGAGATACACTGCACTAAATGGCATTCTCTGTAAAATTCTTGGTATTTTTTCCTCACTTGGTCCACTATTTTTGCTTCCCCCGTACCTGGCTCCTACCTGCATCCCCCTTCTTTCCCCTCCCCAGTGTATCACTTCAACCATTTTCTTTCCTGTATCCTCAATCCTACTGGTCACTCTATTCCTGCCTACACAGTGCCCAGTTCACCTTCTCCACTCTTTTCTTGTTGTTCTCTGAGCTCCCAGTGCAATGTATGTTACTAATACATGGAGAGGTCTCCTGTTTTGTTGAATCAACTACATATTTTGCTAATCAAATTGCCATGGGAGAGGTATTTAGCAAGAAATATGAACTTGGTCATCTCTTAAATGGGTTATAACAGCTTGTTTATCAATGAAGTTAGGAATTCACTGACTAACAAAAAAAACGTGGGGGCAGTGAGTCTGGTCTTTATTTATAAGTTTACCAGCCAAAAAAGAGTTTGGAAACTACAACACTCTTCATTACTTAAGCCTCTAAGACTTTAACTGCAAGCACTCACTTTAAGACAATCAAACACAGAAAATCATACTTAGAAAAGGAATGCCAGGCTTGGCTTTCAACCCTAACTCTTCCACTTTAAAAGACAACTTCAAAGAGTCTTTAACGTGACTTTACAATTACATTTACTCACATCTTGATAAGAGGACCGACATCTTAAAATTCAGGGGAGATTTATCTTCAGTTTAACTTTCTGCATTTTATGGGGAATCCAGGAAAAAGTAGATTTGGGACCTGAAATTAAAGAAAGAATTACCTCCATTCTCCACCCCTTTTTTTGTAAGCAGGAACTCAGCAGCTAAGTGCTGTTGCAGATGATCATACTGCTTTCTGGCTCACAGCTCCTACCTGAGAGTTGATTTGCACCGATCATTTTCTCTGGACATTTTAAAAAGCAGTTGTTCATAAAGGAAAAGGGATATATTGGACAGCATCTTCCTGAATGTCAAGGGCTGACAATAATTAGGTCATGTGATTTCTATTCATTTTCCTAAATTTTATGATTTGCTGGCACAATAACTTTCTTCCCCCAATCAATTAGTGTAACAGTTCATATCAATATTTAACTTTTAATGGTTGACTACTCGTTTCATTAAAAATGTAAGTGCATTAGCTCCGTGTAAAATGATACCATTGGGGTGGTCATATTTAAATATTCATAACGTAAAAGTTAATAAATCTGAGCACAGTGTTTGCATTTTAAAAAGTCAGGCTACTGTCAGATGTATTTGGTCTCAGATGAGACCCACTAAATTAAAAACCACATCTTTTTATTGATTCTTCACAGCAAAATAATGCAGCAGAAATGTTCTGAGAATAGTATCACCATCCAGAAACTCACTGCTGTGCTCAGCTACATCCAACCCTAACTTGCTTCCTCTCCTTGCTGCCTTTCAAGTTAACCCCATCCCCCGGATTCTGACCACTAAGACCATTTAGTATCAAAGAAGTTAAATACTGGGTATGCATAAGATTTAGTTCCATTTTATTAAATCCCTCTTCCCTGTTTTCCCCACCAAAATAAATCCAATGTGTCATGTGGTATACGCCAAGAGACCTAGGGAACTCCATTTGTCCCCATTAGAGGAAGAGCCATACACTTCATAGTGGGTCAAATTTATTTGTTCTATGTGTGTTCATAAGTGCAGAGAGCCTTAGAATCAGCAAATTCCATAAATCTACAAATTGGGTCAGGAGGTGGAGGAGTCCTCTGAATGAGAGGGCATTGCTCCCAAGTCTTGAGAATGTCAGTCAGAAACAGGGCCACTGAGACAGACAGGGCTCACCCTCTCCTGAGAGCCCCCAACAACTTGGTATGAGATTACTATTTTCTCTAAACAAGGAGAGAAATGAATTACAGTAGATGGGGTAGAGAGAGAAGATGGGAGGGGAGGGGAGGGGGGATAGTTGAGGATAGGAAAGGTAGCAGAATACAACAGTCACTAATAGGGCAGTATGTAAAAATGTGGATGTGTCACCCAGGTGATTCTGCAATCTGTATTTGGGGTAAAAATGGGAGTTCATAACCCACTTGAATCTAATGTATGAAATATGATATGTCAAGAGCTTTGTCATGTTTTGAACAACCAATAATAAAAAAAGAGAGATTACTATTTTCTCATATTCCACCCCAAGTCAGTCTCATATTCACCCCAAGTTTTTGCTAAGATAACCCCAAGTTTTGTTAGCAAAACTTGCCTGGATTGGACATAAAAGGCCTTCACTATAAAGACAAACAGGTCATCTGAAGAACAGGACTGAGGGGTGACATTTTGCTGCTACCAGTAGCCTCGCCGCCACTAGTATGGATGATTTATTATCAATGAGGTTTGGGAAGAACATAAAACTTTGAAGACAGGAGACAGAGTTTTAACCCTTAGCCGTCCAATGTCTAGATTCTAAAATCCTGTTTAAAATGAGTAGGTCTTTGCATGAGAAAATGGGGGCTGTGATTCAAAGTGACCCCTTCCTACTCCATAGGGAACTAGGTCACATTCCTTCACTGAAGCCCACATCCAGCCTCAGAATCCTTCTCTGCCCAATCCTCTGGTCAGCCTCTGCAAAATGATCCCCAGCTAAAACCTATTTGCTGTCACTAAAGGTGAATGATTAACAGAAGAGGAACAAAAAAAAAAAAAAAAAATCCCTCCATCGGCCAAGGCAGGGAAGAACAAATTTAATAACTTTCTGAAGTCTTTGTGAGGCCTCAGACTTTGGAGGTCCACCCCAGATTCAAGGGTTCAAGGAATGAAGAGCCACTGAACATTAAAGTCAAAATCCCCACGTTGGTTTGAAATGGTCCCTGAAGTGAAGCTCATGGACCCTCTGTGTTTGGTCCTCAGAGATGTTTGGTCTCAGAGCAGGGCTTGAGATTCTAGTCATCTTTTATAAATTAGATTCTTTTTCTGGACCAAGTAAGGAATGAAATTACCCAAATTTATATACTGTATTTATTTGATTTTTGCTGAACACATAAAATTCAGTTGTTTTGTCATGAATGAGGTACATGTGGAATCTATATGTACAGTACAGAGAGACAAATGATGTGTAGTCTCCCACAGATATATACACAGGCTATGAACATAGAAAATATACCAAAAAATCAAATGTTTAGAGGTTGTTTATATGTTACACAGCTGAAAAATCCTGGAGTTGTCTACTCCAGAGTTTCTCAAAGTATGGTCCACAAACCAGCTGCATAAGAACCTCTGGGGTAGGTCTATTAAAATTCAGAATGGGGAGATCCACTCCAGATCTCCCAAATCAGTCTTCTCATACCTCTGCCAAGATTCTGGGTCAGTGATATTCCTGGTTGAAGGGAACCTCTCCCAGCAATGAATGTTACTCTGTGACTCTGGGGACCCAGGCTTATGTGTATCTGGGCATGACTGTATCTCATGGGCATGAGTGAACATATTTGAGAGTTATCAGTTGATTCAGGATCACCTTTATACCTTTCCCTTTGTAAAGCTAATCATGGCTTTAAGTTTGTGCTGTTGTTCAAAAAAAAGAAGTTCTTCCCCCTGGATTTTTAGTACATTATGGTCATCAATGTGATAGTTCTTGGAATCATTCCTTGTTATACTTCATATACTGTATTTATTTGATTTGAATTTTTTTCTTCCCTAGTCAATTTCAGCCTCTTTACAATTTTCCATCTGTGCCCTTAACATACTTAAATGGTCTTGATTTTCTGAAAGGCAGTAGCTAAATGGGTGAGATGAGCTACAGTAAGACAGAACAATAGCAATGCTCACTTTTTATACCTTTCTTGCTTCACCTGGTAGAAGCACACAAATTTATGGTAATATGATTTATCCGGAATAGTGGATCTCTATCATCACAGAAAATCAGGTCTCTTGAAGGATTAAAATAGGGCATGTGTTTAGTTGCATTAAAATCACAATTTAAAAGGTTTAGGTAGGAATTAAGTAACATACTAGAAGTGACAGAAACTGAAGGGAAATTTTCAGAGGTTAAACACATTAAAGGGCTCAATTTGGCCAGGACTCTGAGCACAGTACTCTGATGTGTAGACTCCAGTGTGAACTGTACATGATAAAGCAGGAGGATGTCAGAGAACCTTTTAGCATCCATTCAATTCCAAAGAGTGGAAGTTTGCCATCCTCTGAGGAATTACTTAGATTGACACATAACAAGGCAGACTGGCAGCTAGCCCACAGAACAGTCAGTGGCCACAGATTCCAAATGCTAAGCCAGGTTCCTAAGAATGCTTCTCGGCCAGGGCTTTGTGGGTTTAGAGTGAGTTTCTCCTGGAAAGCTGAGTTTGCCCTTAGCACAGGTTCCTCTGTGGAGTAAGAATAATACCAACCACCAAACAGAGCCATCTGAACCCAAGTGCTTTTGCCCCCTAAAAACATTAGGCATGTAGAATCAGGGTGGGGTGCTTGGGAAAAAGAGCCATTGTCACATTCCTGCTAAGGGAGAGCTCTTGTGCATTTTATTGAACTATAAATTGTTACATGTCACCCTGGAGTAAGAATTTATCACAGCTCTTCCAGGGGATTAAGGAGTTAGAGATGCAAGATAATTCCTGGGGGTAGGCGTGGGGCTAAAAACACCATCATCAGAGACACAGAGGCCCCTGTTTTCCTAGGCCTCCCTTTGTGGATATAATAAAGATTTGATTTGGTTGCAAGCCCTGCTTTGTGCTGCATAGATGGCAGATGTAGAAGGGACAGCACACCTTGATACCTAGGAGAGAAACAGCCTTCAAAGCCCTGGCATGGTAAGGACAGCGTTTGTTAAACACCTTTCCAGTGCCACTTGCTGTGATAGCAGATTTTTACCATTATCACTACCACTTCTAACACGACCAACATGTAAGCCCTTAATTAGATACATCATCTCACAGAATCCTCACTAGAAGCCTGTGATGTTCACAGAATTATCACTATTGTACAGATAAGGAAACTGCAGTTTAGGGAATAAGTCACTAGGTTAAGGGCACATGTTCTGCCTCCAGGGGACTCACTTTTTTTGGTACTAGAGATTGAACCTAGTGGTGCTTTACCACTGAGCCATATTCCTAGCCTGTTTTATTTTATTTTTTATTTTGAGACAGGGTCTTGCTAAGTTACTTAGGACCTTGCTAAATTGCTGAAGTTGGCCTCAAATTTGTAATCCTCCTGCCTCAACCTCCTGAGTCTCTAGGATTACAGGCATTTGAAACCATGCCTGGCTCCAGGGGACCCACTCTTAACCCTGAGTCCATATGCCTAATGTTTTTAGGGGGCAATAGCACTTGGGCTCAGATGGCTCTGTTTGGTGGTTGGTATTATTCCTATTCAATGCCCTATTTTTAAATTTTTTTAAAAATTTTATTTATTCTAATTAGTTATATATGACAGCAGAATGCATTTCGATTCATATTACACAAATAGAACACAATTTTCATGTCTCTGGTTGAACACAAGTAGAGTCACACCATTTGTGTTTTCATACATGTACTTAGAGTAATAATGTCCATCTCATTCCACCGTCTTTCCTATCCCCCATACCCCACCTTTTGCTCCCTCCCCTTTGCCTTATCTAAAGTTTGTCTATTCCTCCCATGCTCCCCCCACCGCCCCCACCCCATTATGACTCAGCCTCTTTATATCAGAGAAGACATTCAGCATTTGGTTTATTGGAATTGGCTTACTTCACTTAGCATTATATTCTCCAACTTCATCCATTTGCCTGCAAATGCCATGATTTTATTCTCTTTTAATGTTGAGCAGTATTCCATTGTGTATTTATACCACATTTTCGTTATCCATGCATTTACTGAAGGGTATCTAGGTTCAATCCACAATTTATGGATTGTTGTGAATTGTGGTGCTATAAACATTGATGTGGCTGTGTCCCTGTAGTATGCTGTTTTTAAGTCCTTTGGATATAGACTGAGGAGAAGGATAGCTGGGTCAAATGGTGCTTCCAATCCCAGTTTTCCAAGGAATATCTATACTGCTTTCCAGATTGGTTGCACCAACTTGCAGTCCCACCAGCAATGTAAGAGTGTGCCTTTTTCTTGCCAATACTTATTGTTGTTTGTATGCATAATAGCTGCCATTCTGATTGAAGTGACATGAAATCAGAGTAGTTTTGATTTGCATTTCTCTAATTGCTAGAGATGTTGAACATTTTTTCATATAGTTGTTGATTGATTGTATATCATCTTCTGAGAAGTGTCTGTTCAGTTCATTGTCCCATTTATTGGTTGGATTATTTGGGTTTTTTGATGTTAAGATTTTTGAGTTCTTTATATATCCTAAAGATTAGAGCTCTTTCTGATATGCATGTGGTAAAAATTTGCTCCCATTCTGTAGGCTCTCTATTCACTTCACTGATTGTTTCTTTTGCTGAGCAGAAGCTTTGGAGTTTGAATCCATCCCATTTCCAATGCCCTATTTTGTAGGTGAGGAAATGGAATGGGGCTGGACAGCTCAGGTGAGGTGTTTGCAGTGACACCTCATAAGTGTCCAGCCAGGATTCACGCTCGGGTCTACCTGGTGCTAACAGCTATCCTTCAACAGATAACAGCGGCCAGAATGGGGAATGTGACCTTCCTTTGTTGGGGAGTATGAACTCCAGGACAGCAACAGAGAGTGACTGAGACGTGTGTGGGTCAGACCCTGATATGGCACCTTGCCCAGAACACCTCAGGGAAACCCTGGCTCTAGCTGTGAAGACAGGACTTTCATATGTCAATCCCAAGTACAAATTCAGGCAGAACATAATTGAGTGACAAAATTGTTGGCCCAGGCAATAACAAGTGGACAGAGAGGGTAGAAGAAATCAATGTGAACCAAAGTGGTTGGGAAAGTTTTCCTCTAGGAAAAATCTGAGATGCAAGAAAATATGGGTAGTATTTGGAGAAGCCAAGGGTCTTTCTTCCCAGTACCTCCAAGTGTCCTCCATGTACTAGACATGATGGGGAAGTTTAAAGAAATATGAATATATTTTCCAATCTTGGTGGTGAAATAAGACATACAGAGAATGGCAATGATCAATGCTAGGTAGTACCCAATTAATAACTAAATTATATTACATTACACTATCTCTAAGTACTAAAGAGTTTCAGAGAGAGCACAGGGTTAGGTGGTCAGGAAAGGCTTTCTATAGGAGATAGTACTCAAGATGCCCCTTGGCATCTGACTGTGGCAGAATCACCCTGTGGTGCCACTCTGCAGGGGAGTGTTTGCTAGCCCTCTGACTTCCCTGCCAGAGTCCATAGCTGTTACCAAACTGGTGTGTGCTGCACCCTGCATAGGAGTCATCTCCTAGGGTGTCCCGCACAGGTGCACCTTGCTACCCCCTGAAATCTCTTTCATGAGTTTTCACTTAAACATCAATAAATAGATTCTTTTTTAAATTGCTTTTATATTTTAAAATGCATGACAGCAGAATGCATCCCAATCTTATTTACACATAAAGCCCAATTCTTCATATCTTTGTATATAAAGTATGTTCACACCAATTCATATCTTCATATATGTACTTTGAATAATGATGTCCATCACATTCCACCATCATTGCTAACCCCATGCCCCCTCCCCCAATGAATAGATTCTGAAGGTCCTCAGCAGTGCTCAGTGCTGGGGAGTAAGGAGAGTCAGGTCAGGGGACACAGCAGCCAAAGATGTGCATCCCCTGGCATGAGCAGCCAGAGTAGACAGGGAATGGATTTCTCTATTCTACCATCATGGGGGGACACACTCAGCACTCACATCCTATTTTTAGCAGAACACCAGGTCTGGAAACTGTCAGAAAATCATCCGTCTCCCCTGCCTTGCACATGAAATAGACAAGATTGTAGAACCAGCTGCTGGAGATACTTGAAAATTCCAGGCTGTGGTTATCTGACCCGACATTGACCTGATTTTGGAGACAGTCTTGTATCCTTGGTGCTGAATTTCATGTGAGAAAATGCTTCTGTTTTATGAATGAGAGCCAATCCTCCTGGGAAGATCAGGGTCCTCAGCATCAAGGCTTAAAGTAACGGGCCCAAACATCTTGAAGGGAAATGACAGGTGCCTGACAAAAAAGAAGGTGACTCCTGAGAGCCCTGGGATCTGAGAACATGGACACAGTGAAATCTTTCTTTCTTAGTAGAGACAGAGCATTATCTAAGGGAGGGCATAATCCACAGCAGCCCCATCAATAATTTTCGTCTCAGTGGGAGGAAGCCAGGACCCTCTCAGGTCAAATAATCCAGCTTGACAACCATTAGGTGTCCAGGAGTTGTAGCAGAATAGAGCAGAAGTTGGGGACTTTAAAACAGGAAGGGAAAATGTGGAACATGTGTGAGATTGGGAGGAGGGTTAGGATAAAAAGAGTAAAGGGTTTCCTCTAAATGTTAAAGCCATTTGGGGTTTAGGGGACTTATAAATAACACCCATTTCCTCTACCTGAATTCAAAATCCATAGAAAGAAAGACGTGGGGCAATAGACAGTTGGAGATCAGCATATCAGCTTTATCACTAATATGATGGTCAGTGGGTGTGGTTTCAGACCTGCATCTTAAGGATTATCTTAACATTTCACCTGCAAGGATCCATGCTGTTTCAAGCAAGGACAGGCCTCCCCTCACAGAGCTGTGCCCCTCTGCAGGGTCAGGTCAGCACCAGGATGGATCTGCTCTGTCTGTAGTCAGATCAAGTGTTCCAGATTCTTCTCCCAATATAATGACCAGTTAGTTGGCTACCCTCAAGAGTGAGGACATGATGGGGACTGGGGCAGGGGAGGGATTTTTTTAAAAAGCTCCTCCTCTTGTAGACATAAATAGAGGGGCTGGGGTCCTCCTACTCCCTACAAGCTCCACACAGACACAAGGGCTCACTAGCCTCCACATTGTGCTTAAGGTTGTCCTTGTCTGGGACTGATCTGAGCAGACACGAGGTTCCATAGACTTCTGTCATGAGTGTTGCTGGTATTGATGTCACAAGGCTTAGATTTTCAGGCCCAGGGAGGACTGGAGAGGTGAGGATGGAGCTTAAGGACTGGGATCAGAAGAGGAAACATGCCCAGGCAGGTCAGGAGGGGACCCCAAATACTCCCTGGATTTCTTGTGCTTGCTGTGTTTTTGATTTACCTCTAACCAGATAAGACCATAAACTCCTTGTATGCACGATCCTTCTCAGACCTGGCCCTGGTTCTTCTCAGTTTGTCCTCAATGGCTCAGTGATTGGGTCCCCATTTGCCTTTTGTGTGACTGCAAACTGGCAGATCTGGACAAGAACTTAGACTGTTCCTACCAGTACTGATCTTGAAGACCATTTTAACCACTAATACCATGCTGGAACACCACCTTGTCCAGTCTCCCAGCTCCCAGAAAGATGTCTTCAATAATCTCTTTCAGATTCAACCTCTTTTGGTAACTATGCTGCACTCCAAACTAGTTTGAGGTCTATAATCTCATTGGCTGGAAGCTTCTCCACAGGATTGTATTTAATTTCATCTTAAACTTAATTGAGTCCTTACTCGTATTTGAAAATGCTGGTGTATTACAAATATTTCTAAATTATGTCAGTCCTGTTTATATCTTAGAAGAAGGCATTTGGGCTTTTCTTGCTGAGCCCTGGCAGTGGGATTAATCTAAAACAGAACTAGGCTAATGGGATGGAGTTGAATATAAAGATGCTGATGGGGGTTGCGACTGGAAGCCAGACTGGGAACAGGGAGGAACAGACCCAGACAGCTAAGCCATGAATAAGAAGAGAAGATGTCAGGGATGGGAAAGGCTTCCCATCAGCACCCACAGTCGAAAATACAAGATAGCCTGGGACAGATAGAACGGCTATGTCAAGTATCAGATGATTGCCCTGATTTTAGGATCATTGGCAGTCTCCAGCTCCACCCTTGCCTTTGAGATTCTGACATCCTGATGAATGGGGAGGGGACCCAGGACACAACTTAAGGCCTTGGAGCATATCAAAGAGTAATCCTAAATATAATAATCCTTATGCAAAAAGTTCTTACATCTATTTAATTACTTCTGCAGAAGACTTCCATTTACTCAAATAGGGTAGTGAAATATGAAATGAAGTAGAGCAGCAAGCACACAAATGGAATGAGAAATAAAGTGATTGGCACTCAAGTTATGGAAAGTTTAGAGTAAATGTATTTAATCTTATTTTCTAGCCATCATCTCAAAGGCCTTGTCATGGGGTGTATGTGAAGACTGAGAAATATTTCCGGCAAATCTCCACTCAGATCTAAGAAATGCTGGTCTGCCCCTGATTGAAGCAGATGAGGTCTATCTTGTCCTTTGTGTGGCTTTGGGGAGTGTCCAGGTAATAGAAGAGAATGTGACTTTAGGAAATGTTGTCTGAATCCCATTTACTTCTGAAATCCTGAGGTTTGAGCATTAACCAGAGTCAAATAAATATATATGTGGAAATTGTATCTAGAAATTGCATTCTAGCCAGTTTCCATCTCTTTCTCTTTGCCCTTTAATATAGCTGAAGTGTCCCAGCATGAGCTAGAAAATAAATCTGTGTTTCTCGATGAAATCCAATTGCCTGGACATTCATAAATCCTACAAATTTAGTTCTCTGGAATTTTCCCAGATTGAAATCAAATACACCCCTGCCTGGCTCTCAAATTCCAAGTCAGCACTATCTCGCATTGCACACAACCTGTAGGTGACATTTTTTTGTGGAAGGTTATCACAATGTAAGGACTGTGTGAGTACTCTGGGCTTATCTAATCAGGTTTACTTGACACTTGTTTTATTGTGTCCAAATCTCATGGGCTGATCAAGTGACTTGACTGTTTAGTGAGCTGTAAGAAAAGAGAGCTTCCTTGCAAATACTTGCCCTGGTTTTCAACTCTTTCCCCACAAATTAGAGGGGCTTTGCTTCAGGACTTGGGGTGTCTCTTTCCCGATCAATCTCTGACTTGAAACCTGGGCCCTCTTCCTCTCTAGTTTTAGAAAACATCCCTGAATAGGGAAAGTGTTAGACAAGATGATTCCTAAGGCTTCTCTGTGGAGCCTAAAATCCAATTGCTACAGAATTCAGTACAATTCTCTCTGCTCTTGACCACCAAAATAAGTATTCAATAAATATGACCAATTGAAAGAATGAATGGATGAATAATTGACCGAATGGTCAGCATTGTCAAGTGATTATGCCCCTAAGTTCTCTTCCCCTATCCTCCTTGGAAGACCATTCTGCTGTGGAGGAGAACTTGCAACAATAAATCCCGGGGCAGGTAGGTTTGCACCAGGTTCTGCCAGAACTCCAGTGGTCATCAGTCAACTTTATCCACTCTTGGGTTTCTTCCTATGTGGAGATATAAATTGATATTCTTCCCAAACAAGTAGGCTTGCCACTTCACACCCATTTGGATGGCTATTAGCCAAAAAAGAGGAAAAGAACAAGGATTCCTGGGAGTGTGAAGAAATTGGAACTCTTGTGCATGGCTGGCGGGAATGTAAAATGGTGCAGCTGCTATGGAAAACAGTTTGGCCGTTCCTCAAGAAATTAAACATGAATCCAGTAATGACCATCTGATCCAGCAATTCTAACTCCTAGGTACATTCTCCAAAGAATTGCAAATCAGGCTCAAACATATACATTGTATTATGTTCATAGCAGCATTGTTAACAAAAACCCAAAGTGGGTACAACCCAATTGTCCAGAATAGTTGAATAGATGAGCAAAGTATCAGTCTTACATAGGAAGAAAATTCTTTACATGCTACAACATGCATGGATTTTGAAAACATTGTGCACTATGAAATATATTATCATATATATGTATATAGTATATAGTATAATATTACATATTATATAATACAATTATATATATAATTCCACTAGTATAGGGTACCTTCTAGGCATACTGTTAGAGGCAGTAAGATATACGATTGTGTTATCAGGGGCTAGGTGGTAAAGTGGAAGGGGTGATGATTGTTTAATGGGTACCAAGTCTCAGCTCAGAATAATGAAGGTGATCAGGGCAACAGCCTCATATATTCAAGGATCCTTTTAAGGTATTGACCCCCAATTTTAATTGCACAGCATGGTTAATGTATTCAGTGCCATTGAATTATACACTTAAAAATGCTTACACTGCTATTCCAAAACAGAGTTCCTGGTGTCTACATGATGGTACTTCAGGTTCTGAACTCTATGGGGGCAAGGTGGAAAAAGAAAAAGATAAAATATGATTATGGGATAAAGTTTATGTTGTGTGTATTTATTAGCTCAGTAAAGATGAACAGAAAAACCAAATGCAGTATATGAAGGACACACAGATAGAAGACTGACGTGGGGTATATTAGACCTCAACATTATGCAAACTACCTGGGCCAGCATTTCATGGTGCTTTGTAGTTCCCACATGCTCTCATTTGTCGCTGTCTCCAACCCTACATTTCTGATTCTGGGGGATTATTACCTGTTTTCACAACCGACTCAAGTGGGCTCAAAGATGGTGGCTTGCTCAACAATGTCTTGTCACTAGACTTCCACATGTTCCTTCATGCTTAAGGGGCCTGGTTTCCCAGTTTCTGCACAGTTCTCTCCCTAAGGCATTACCACATGGACTGCAGAAATGGAGCCCACACCTAGCACCATGTAGTTAGGGCTGATGGGCCTATAAGGTGTGCTGACCCCAAGGACAATAATCTGACCTGCTTCCCCCAGTGGGCCTACTCTTACCTTTCCCCCAGGGTGAAAAGAGGGCCCAGAACTTATAGTTGAGTCAAGAACATGAAACAAATTTGCTTAGAAACCATTTTTTTTTATTAGTTGCTCATGACAATACAATGATCTTGACTTATCATACATTTGATTCAAATGGGGTATGAATTCTCATTTTTCAATGTGTACAGTTGCAGGATCACATTGGTTATACGGCCACATATATACATACAGCAATACTAGTGTCTATTGTATTCTGCTGCCCTTCCTATCCACCCCTCCCCTCCCCTCCCCTCCCATCACCTCTCTCTACCCAATCTACTGTGACACATTTCTCTCTCTCTCTCTCTCTTTTTTAGAAAACATTTCTTGACTATAAAATCAACAGAAATCCCACAACCTCTTCCTTTGAAGCCTCATACATTCAAGGATCTTTTTAAAACATTGACCCCAATTTTAATCTTCTGCATGTTCAAAACCAGCACTTATCTCACAGCTCCGTGAGCAGTCTGTCAAAAAACTTTCCCGTACTTTGACAGTTGAGTCCAGCAATCTTGGCAAGATAGCACCATTTGCAAGTATCACAAGAAATTTTTTTCCTGCCTGTTAAAATTCATTCATATCGTTTTTACTTTGTTTGTGAGGTTAATCTCTTCAGGGCCCCATTTAGTACAGAGAGAGCCATCTATCTCGCGATTTTATGGTTGCAGAAGTCACTTCATCAAACCATCCACTGGCTTTTTCTAAGCACAGCGATCCATCTGTGTAATTAATCCAGACCATTCTCCTGCCCAAGCCCAGCAAGTGCTGCTCCGCCCACTGCCATCCATAGCAGCTTGAAAGATGGCAACGAAGGGCACTGAATTCTGATTTTCAACCCCAAGGCATCCACCCATGGAGTTCCTGTTGTTCTTGGCATTCCAGCATGTGTGCTGTTAATTAAACTCTACAGATTGTTATTTCCAGACAGTGGCTGCCTTGAGATGCATGCTCTGCCTACTGTCCACCTGCCCTTGATATGCAGGATACCGTCTCTGAAATGGCGAGCCTTGAGTTCCTAGGTCTGTCAGTGGCTTCCCCAAACTTCCACCCATTGCATCTGGGGAAAGACTGTGGTGCCTGGTGGTTGGGAACATGAGCTCCATACCAGACTTCTGGGTTTCAGTTCTGGCTCCACCATAAATGAGTTGTTATGATGTTGGGAAAGCCTATTAACCTCTCAGTGCCTCGGTTTCCTCATCTAAAAAATGGGGATAATAATAGTATATCTGAGGAAAGTACTAGTGTTCTCACCTCTTAGGCAATTGGGATTAAGTAGATTCTAAAGCAGGAAGTATTTAAAATACCAAAAGTAGAGTCATATAGGCTACTTACTACCACTCAGTATTATTAATATGTATATGCATGTGTGTGTATATGTATATGCTTGTCTCTGAGAGAACATTTTTGCTGGTTTATGCACATGATTATCTCCAGAAAGATTTACTTTAGAAATGGTAACAGGAGTTAACTCTTGAAAAAGAAAAATTTGGAAGGAAAAATTTGATGAATTCTTTTTGTACTATTTCCATCATTTGCATTAAATTTTCTAAGATATATATATAATATAAAATTTGCTACACATGTATTTAATATTTTATATATATGTGTATAAAATTTGGTACTGGAGATTGAACCCAGGGATGCTTTATCAGTGAACTACGTCCCCAATCTTTTTTATTTTTATTTTTTTAAATTTTGAGACAGTCTTGCTAAATTGCTGAGGGGCCCACTAAGTTGCCCAGGTTGGCTTCAACTTGCCATCCTCTTGCCTCTGCCTCCCAAGTTGCTGAGATTACAGGTGTGCACCACTGTGCCCAAGTAAATATTTTAAATGTGTTTTAAGACTGTGAAAGTGAGAAATTAAAAGAAAGGAAGGAAGGAAGAGAGAAAGAAAGGCATCAAACCAAGAAATGTGAAAGTGAATTACCCCAAAGTCTGGCAGGGAAGCCAGAGCTGGAGGCTGTAGATAGTGCAGATGGAAGCCCACACGGACTCTTCTCACAAAGCCTCTCCCAGATGACTGACAGTGAGTTTGGTTGCTTCTTTTTTTCCCCTCCCAGAAGCAATTTCCCAACTATAAGTCTTTTTTGTCTTATATTAGGATTCCAGCCTCAGCTTTTCAATAAGTCAAATCCAAGCTTAATTGTGATGGAAGAGATGGTCTTTGTTCCTCTTGTGATGTTCACACTGCCTGTTCCATGTCTGACAGCACACAAGACTCCCTGTGCATGTGGCTTATGATTTGCACCCAGGCCAGCTCCCTGGTGACATGGCAACAGTGCCCAGGCAGGAGGGAAGAGAAGGGCTTATTCCTTTCACAAAGGTGTTTCCAAAGTGTGAGCAAAGAGACAAAGAGGCTTCTGTCCCACCCTCGAAGTCTGGGACTCTGCCTGGGAAAGTTTGGAAAGTGAGAGAAAGAAAGAGTGTAAAAAGTCCAAATTCAGGCATGGTGGGTCAAAGCAAGTCAGCACAATGACCTCTCTTGGCTTCAAAATGATGGCTTTGGGACTGTGAAAAGCTAGCTGTTTTGGATTCCTGGAGACAGAAATTTCTAGAGCTATCACCATATTTTACACATAGGAATTTAAGATTTAGGTACTGCAGCCAACACACACAAAAAAGTTGTACCTCAGCTGAAGAAAACCTAATTAAATAAAAAAAAAGTAAATTTGGACTTTAAAACACGATGTTAAAATATACTGAATAAAAATTTGATTTTTGTAGTTTGAGTTTCCGGAACCCCCACTTTGACCTATCTGTCCATGTTGACCAAATTGCTCCATCCATTTGGGCTTTAAGTTTCTCTTTAAACCCTCAAGACATAATTAAATTCTCTCCTTGATTCCAGCAGTGTGTATTTTCATTCTGGAATGTTCCTTAATTTATTCACTGATGCCCTGTTACCTTTTTCCTAGAGTAAGTGCAGCCTCATTTCTCAGGAGGCTAGGGCACATCTGGAATGGAGATGGGGTGGGGACAGTAGAGGTTACAAAGGCACTTCATGCCAAATCCCCCAACGCCTTAGACCTTCACATATCGGGGAGGACAGGACAGCATTATTTTGCCTTAAGGACTTGTCTGGTACCGACATCACATGACTAGTGCCTGGGATGAGGCCCCTGAGGTGGCAGCAAGAACTTCTTCTTGCACTTGAATTTGTTGATATGGAAATCTCCCTTCTGATACTGCTGCCAAATCAGCACTTGAGACTGTCAGTTTTTCAAAAGTCTCAGTTGATGGCAGCTGGACTTTGACTGGCTAGCAAAGATCTGAAATTGGTTTGAAATAACTTGAACAAATTTTTCAAGATGTTCTGACTTTTAGGAGAGGCAGCAAACAGTAAATATCATTAAAATTAATTGTTCCAAACATACTCTGGCAATTTAAATTGAATTGTCAGTTTTGCATAATATAAGGTTGAAATTATGTGTTTCATGAGGAATAAATCTACCCCGATTATTTGGCTCAAAATTAAAGACTGAATGCTCATACTTTTTAATGTGTTTTACATTGTTAGATCCAAGCAAGTAATTTCTTTAAAGCAAGCAATATAAATCTGCTATCTCTAGCATCTTTTAATCACCCAAGCACACAATATTTTCTTCAATTTAACGGAGTTTCCTGGTGACAATAGTTGATCCATTTTTAGTATTGCTAAAGTTTTCCCTCTCTCAGACTCTCACGAGAATATCTATTTCCAAACAATTGCATTCTCCTCATTTAATTTTTTGGTGATTCTATTTGCTACAACAGCAAATACGATGATAGATACTGTTTTTCTCTCCCCTTGTCCAGCAGACCCTCTAGAGGTTGGGGGCCCCATAAACAAAGGACCTTTTCTTTGCCATGTCTGGCCACCCTGTACCAGAGTGCTTCAGCTTTCTCATACCTCCTGCCTGACCAGGCCTCTACTGGTCCCAGCCCTCTGCTCCCTTTCTTCACCTACCTACTTGCCCCAGCCTTGCAGGTTCCACAGGAGGCTCTGCTAGTGCCCCCGAGCTTTTGTTCACCTGTGCTTGCTTCTGTGTTCTCTCCCTGCACCCAGGCACCTTGAAGTGCTTTGTTAACGGACAGGGTTCTCCCTATGGTAAGGTCTTGGATAGCTGAGCTTCCCTCTCATTTCTGGGTTTCAGTCTTTGCCAAATATTTCCTTTCCGTCACATCCATGTGCTCATTTCCTTGCTAAAGGGTGCAAGAAGAATTCACTCTGGTCTTATGGCATCTTTTTTTATTTTTTATTTATTTTTTTTCTTGATGATGGATGGCCAAAGTGTAGGGGTAAAACTAAAAAGAAAGAGAATTAAAAGGGCATCTCTCGGAGGGTGGGTTCCTAATATTCAGGAAGCTCTAAGGGCAAAATTCATGCTTCTGTACTATAACCAAACCTTACTGAGTGTCTACAGGCCATCCAGACTGAAGTTACAGGCTCAATTTTCTTATTACTGAGTCGCTGTTTCATTAAATGAGTTGGACTCAACAGAATACAAACAGAAAGCAATTATTATTATTTTTTTTCCTGTGCTAAGTTGAACACTGCTTCTAGGCTCCTGGATGAAATCCCAGGCAGGTCCTATGGAATTAACAAATAGCCTCATTTATCATATAATAAAAATGTCCAATTCAATCCCAAACTCAAATTTGTCATACAATTTAAACTCCTTCCTTTCCGCGGTGTTGGGCCTGATACAAGATTAGGTGCCAGCAGTGGGGTAGGGAGTCATAGCTGCTTCATCACTATTTCCACTCCTCTTAGCCCATTCTGGCTCCTTCAGAACTGGAAAAAGAAAGGGAAGGTGGAAGAAAGGGCCTACAGGGTTATCCCCACTGCAGTTTGGTGGTAGACTGATTCTTTCTCATGTGCAACACTTTTGTATGTACTTTGGTCCTTTTTTTTTTTTTTTGACACTTCATTTAACATCATGAGAACCTCTCACTTGCAATTCTTTTCAAAGAGGCCAAGTGCTATAGTTTAAATCTTAAATGTCCCCTAGAGGCCCTATGTTGAAGGCTTGCTCTCTGTACTGTGTCACTACTGGGAGGTAGTGGACCTTTGAAGAGGTAGGTCCTTATGGCAGGAAGCTAAGATCACTGAGGGCATGCCCTTGAAAGGTACATTGGACTTGTGTAGCCCCTTCCTTTCCCCCTCTTTCTGTTTCCCAGCTACCTGAGGTGAGCAATTTTCTTTATCACCTGCATCTGCCATAATGTCCTACCCGGCCAAAGGCCCCAAAACAATGGAGTCAACCACTAATGGACTGAACTCTCTGAAATCATGAGCCAAAATATACTTTTCCTCCTTATAATTTGTTTCTCTCAGATGTTTTATAGTCATGGAAAGGTGACTAACACCATGCCCCCTTCAGCTGCCCACTCACTGGTGAATCCATAGCCCCTAGTACACTCCTATTGGGTCCTTAGCTTTTTGAGTCCTGTCTTTTCACTCTCTGGCAAAGGCAGCTTTAATCACAATCATTTTGAGGAACTTCACAATGAACAGCAAACATGAGTCTCTAAGCACCCAGTTCTGAGCCACCCAGGTAAAGCGCTCGGAAGCCTTCTTCTCTGCTTAAACTGAGGGAGAAACGCCCACTCCCCCATGCCAGGAAGAGGAACAGAGGTGGTGGGGATGTTCAATGTTGGTCAACTTTCCATAAGCTAATCCTTGTCACTGGCTGTTTAAACCTTTTAATGAATTCCTGGACACCTCTTTTAAACTCTCAGGGGGGGTGACAAAACAAGTGTTGGACCACCCTTTTGCCAGCCCTACAGAGATGGCCTAAAACCTTCTTTACGGACATACTCAGTTTTGGGGAGTCTCATCTAAAGTTCAATACAAGAGTATCACCTTAATATTCCTTTGCAGTTACTACTGAGGAAACTGGCATAGAAGTAAGACAGTATAGAACAGTCACTTCTAGTTGGAGAGCTTCTGCTCAAATTTGACTTGGTTTACCTGTAAATTTATTTCTCAGGAGAGAGAGAGGAGAGAGAGAGAGAGAGAGAGAGAGAGAGAGAGAGAGAGAGAGAGAGAGAGAGAGAGAGAGAGAGAGAGAAACATGAGAGATACTGCTCTGGACTTACTGAGTGTTCTAAAGGAAACAAGGGACATGATTAGATTTGCTTTTTGTATAACAGAATAGCTGAAACTGGGGAATTTATTAGAAGGAGAGGTTTATTTTGACTTGGTTTTGGAGGCTGGAAAGACAAAAGCTGCATGGTAATATCTGGTGAGGGCCTCATGCTACTTCAACTGGTGATGGAAAGTGGAAGAACAAGTGGGCCCATGCAGAAGAGAAAAGGGACATCCCCAACTATAGCAGTAGAGTATGAACCACTCTGAAACATAGACTTATAGTAAATATTCCGATGAAAAATAAAAGGTGTAGGTAGGTTTTTAAGGAGGGCTATGTGGTTGTCTGCTGTGTGAAGTTGGATGCTATGAGGACATCAACCTGAGCCGGAAGAACCTGCAAAGAAGCAGGCTGCAGGAAAAGAAGAAGGAAGGAGAGCAAAGGCCCAGGTGGAGCTGAAGCTTGTGAATTAGCAAGGACAACACAATGTTTTGTATTTAATACAAAGGACTCTAGTATGTGCTGGGCTCTGTCCTCAGCACTTATATTTCAACCTGTTTGAATCATCACAATTCCTGGCTAATATGATCACCTGTATTTTACAGATGAATGAATGCAGGAGCAGAGAATTAAACTAACTTTCCCAAAGTCAGATAGTCAGTGGCCAGGTCAGAATTCCACCCCAGGAACCCAAGCTCCCCTACCTTTCTGTTAAAGATCCATTTGGAATTCTTCTAGGAGCTCTGGTCCTTTCAGGGTGTGGATTACATATGTCTCAGCTTTGTAATTCCAGCATATAGATCAACCTTGGCCTCCAGCACAAGCTCCAGGTTTGTGGAATTGAATAAAGAGGAAGAATGATATTCCTAGGTTTTATTTTTGCCTGAGGATAATGGGCAGTAAGTATCCTCCACATTTCAAGGAAATAGGCTGACACAACCACCTTGAATCTAGACAGAGGGGGGGTCAAGCATCGTCTAGGTCTTGACAGCAACTACCTATACATGTAAGAAAGCTAGTGGCTCTTAGGAGAGAAGGCAGATTGCGATGTGTAGAATCGAAGAGCGTACTGGGGCCTTTCTGTTGTGTTCTCTCCTCACACTCCTCACCACCTCTCAAGATCAGTGAAGGAGGCCTCCATGGTCCATTAGGTGGCATTGTTCTCTGGAAATACGGGGTTGGCTCTTCACTCTCTGGCTAGATACTGACTGGGCTGTATGAATCGAGAGCTTCCCTCTGCCAGAAGAGATAGAGGGAAATGTGGTCCATGGGTGAGGGGGTCCTGACTCTCCCCTGAAACAGCCTGATGGCAGGAGCTGGCAAAACTCCCACTGATGGCAGGAAGAAAAGAGAGGGCAGCCTCAGGAGGGTCCTGCAACTCCCAAGTTTTGTAAGGATCATGGTCAAGAGGGATGCTCTTGGAAGGAAGGGATCCTGATGGCAGCCAGGGAGAGTTGAGCAGCCTCCTAAGAGGTCATTTCAACATGCACCATCCCTGTTGGGATGATGTGTCAGGTCCTGAGAGTGGTGTTTGACATGTGAGGTATGGGGAGAGGCAATGAAGAGGAGGTATTCCTGGAGAGCCTACTAAAGGGTCCCCAGGGAAATTTCCAATGTGTACACACCAGTAATGAGGGAGAGCATTACAAAATCAGTGGAAAACACAATTGACCAGGAGAAGACCCTGGCAGAAGGAAAAGTAGCCCAGAGCGTGAGGAAGGGATAGGAAGATGGAGTAAGTCTGACCTGAGCTGGGGTTCTCGGTAGACGAGGAGGGAGATGGTGGGCGAGAGTGTGAAATTTTGATTTGGTTTCTATTGATCTTTCTGACGTTTGAAAGTAACCAGATCTCTGTGAGATCTGCTGAAGATGTCACTACCTCCTACCAAACAGCAAGCTAACTGAATAGGTCTGAAGGCTGTGGTGGAGAAACACAAAACCATTTCCTGACTTCCCCCTATCAGATCCAACCTGTTGGATAAGCTGCTCCACCAGGAAGTGGCAGGTGCCCAGAAGGACAGGAGAGTGGCAGAATGATAGCAGGTAACTGTATTTCCCTAATTCTGAGACATCGTTTTAGAAGAAAACATTTCATTGTTTCTGAAATCCAGTGCCTTCTAAATCTAAAAGCACATTTGTTATTTTGTTCCCTAAAAAAATACTTTTAAAATTTATGCTGTCTTAAAATATATTGCATCTTAGGATTGAGACTGTTTTGTTATGATAGGGCCCTGGAGAGGCTTAACATGCTCTCGCTTGCATGATAACAAGTTGAAGGTCACTAGGGTCACTCTCTAACCTCTCTAGGAAGTTATGCTCCCCGGCCTGGGAGAAGGTGTCAGGGAAAGGCCAGGACAGGAATTAATGAGGTTGGCCTGAGATCATGGGGCAGAAAGCACAGGGAAGTTCTTGGCAAAAGACCACAGGAAAACCCAAGGTTTGGGGATCAAGGAGTGAGATGAGGCCAAGAATCTAATCTAAAATAAAGGGACAGTCAAGAAGGATTGTGAGAATAAGTGTGTCTGGAGAGGTTTTTAAATAAACAGAGTAAAAGAGGGAGAAAGGAAGGGAGGAGAGAAAGGAAAGAAGGGAAGGAGAGAAAGAAGAAAGGGAATAGAGTAAATGCCTTCAGTTAATCCATGCATAGGAAGAGGACTCTTCAGGAAACCAAAGTGGTTTAGACAATCACAACTGCATACATTTCATCCAAGAAAGAATTTAATATATCTGAGGAAATTGAAGCCTACAAATTAAGGTTGTGCAAACTGACCAAAGTTACACTGCTAATAAACAACAGAATTGATTGCCTCCAATTTTTTTCAGTTCTCTTCCTTTATGAGAGACAAAAAAAAAAGAGTCTTTAAAATGAATGGGGTGAAACAAAGATGCTCAGTAAGAAGTAAAGCTCAGGACAGTAAATAAATAGCAAGACACCACCCAACTCTGGGCGAGAAATACTGAGTTCACAAGCAGTCACTCTTCTCAATGGCCATCACAACACATCTTCTTGCTGAACCTGGGCAAGGCTTAAGAATCCTGGGCAGTACAGCAGCCTGGGCATGGTACCATGGTACCAGGGTTGGTGTGCAAGACAGAACCATCTGTCCCCAGAAGCTGCCTCTTCTGTATAAGTTTCTCCCCTCCTCAATGTAGATGCAACATCACAGAGTCTCAAATGAACTTAGAAGTGGACCCTGGGATGCTTATCAGAATCTTTGAAACATGGCAGGGAATAGGATCTTCCAAATTTCAAAACTGAAGCAAGAACATTATTTCCTGACAAAACTCTAAAGCTGAGCATGAAATGGAAGAATTGGGGCTTCTTAGAAAATAAGTACATGTATGAAGACACGAATTGGTGTGAATATACTATGTATACAACCAGAGATATGAAAATTTGTGCTCTATATATGTAATAAGAATTGTAATGCATTCTGCTGTCATATAAATAAAAAAATTACATAAAAAAGAAAATAAGAATACAAGAGTCCCCAAAGCAAATCATGCAATACTAACCTCACTTTTCTTCATAGTTTTTTTTATTGTGGTAAATAAGAGGAATTCATAGAATGAGCAAAGCATTTGATAAAGTTTCTAAAAGTAGGTTGAGTTCAATATGGTTTAAGAATACCACAGTGATTAGAAAACCAAACTTAAAGAAAGAAGCCACACCATGAATGGATACTAAATCTTTGTCTAAAGGGACATTTATTTATATACTTGTTGAGAGCCACAGCCGAAGGGGCCCCCAGCAAACTTCCAGCTGCCAGCTGATGATTGGCTCACAGCTGCCGCAGCAAACTTCTAGCTGCCAACTGATTGGCTCCTCTGCGGTGATGCTCATTGGGCTGTTTCTCCTCCCTTTCAGACTACGGAGCTGCTCATTGGGGGACTTTTTTTGGCAATAATGTCTACACATGGTCTAGAAACTATTCTTCTATTAAAACAATTGAATCCTAACACATTTGCCTCTCACTAAGTTTCTGCATGAGAGTTCTCAAGTCTTTTTCATTGAACTGCTGTTGGAACAGGTGACCACCATCTTGTCCTTATCAATTTTTTTAAAAAGCTGAATAATTGGTTTGTAAACTAATTTGTATTTCATCTTACCTTATTAATTTTAGCTTAACATAATAGCTGAATGTGTTATCAGTGTGTGAGTTTAGCACAAACCATCTGCATTCATTCAACGAAAAACAAGTTTTATCATAAGCATGAATATTAAGTTATGAAGTCCACGCATTTATAAACTACTGTAGAACCAACATCTTTTAGAAGAAATAATTGAGTAATTCTAAATAGGTGGAACACATTCCATACCTCCAACGGATTTCTCTCAAAGCATTAATTTGTCAGAAACAGGTGGCAGAGTTCCTTTCCTCCCCTGGCCTCTGCTAACCAGCTCCCAATTCTGCTTATTTCATATGTGATTAGATTCTCACTTTCTTAAAAGTTTAAACAGCTCTTCAGTTCTCTTAACCCCCAGAAACTAAATCTTCAAATGACTTCAGCCCTATAAAATATCCTGGATTTACTTGTCAACTCTCATCTCTTTGATGTTGGTGGCTTGAACTCTTTCCCCCCTTTATTAATTTATCATCTCTACCTGGGGAATAGTCAGGCGCTTATATGAGGGGTACAGTAGCAAGAGTAAATTTCTCAAGGGTGACGAGAACTGGTTTTTCCTAAAAATAACTGTGCGACAAAGAGAAAGTCATGCTATTTCTCCGTTCCTTGGCTTCTTTCTCTGTCAACAGAGAAGCTGGACTTGCAGCCTGTGTCCTGACCACAGGATCAGCAGAATAATTCAGTCTTTCTGTGTGCTGGGGCACTAAAGCACTCTAGTTTGGGATCCTTGGGTCAGGGGTCAAGATCCTCCTTAGAACAGTAATGATGCATTGAAACACAGAAGAGAAAGCTCGGTTGATTTACTGGTTCAAATGAAGCTCTGGCTTTATTCTGACTCTTGACTCCAGCAAGGATGGTGGGAACATTCAGCTTTGAATAATTAAAACTGATTAATTAACTGCTAGTTAATTAATGATTGAAATAATTTCAACATACTTTTTTTTTTTTTTTTGGTACTAGGGAAAGAAACTCAGAAAGGCTTTTATCACTGAGCTACATCCCCAGCCCTTTTTATTTTTTTATTTTGAGACAGAGTCTCGCTAAGTTCTTGAGGCTGGACTTGAACTTGTGATCTCCTACCTCAGCTTCTCATGTCACTGGGATTACAGGTGTGTGTCACTATGCCTGGAAATGTTAACATACCCATGAGAACTATTTCCCCTTTCAGAAAAGTTTTATCTTGAAACAAATAGAGAGGAAAGTGAGATATTTATAGTGTGTGTGTGTGTGTGTGTGTGTGTGTGTGTGTGTGTGTGTGTATAATAATGTTGCTAGAGAACTATCATTAAGGTTGAATAACTAGGTATGAAAAGAACATGTGTGTAACCACTGGGAGAACTTTTTAAATAAATATATATTTGAATTTTTAAAGTAGTTTGAGATTCACAGCAAGGTTGAGCAGAATACACTGAGATCTTTATGCACATACTTGGCACCCCCATCCCTACCACTTCCCACACTACCAACATCCCCCACCACAATGGTCCAATGGATGAACCTACATTGACACGACATCATCACCCGAAGTCCATAGTTTCCAGTAGGGTTCACTCTTGGTGCTGTACATTCTAGGTTTGGACAAACATATAGTGACATGTCTCCAGTGTTTTGAGATCTTTTCAAAATTGCTCAAAAAGTGCAGGTTGTTCTACACCAAAGACAGCTCACTGACCCTGGAAGCTGGCTCACTGGAGTTAAGGGCCTCTGTTCAGCTGATTTTTATCTCCCAAGCCTGGAAGTTATAAGTAACCACTTTTATGCTGGACAATCCTACCTTGCTCCAGCTCCAAGGGAGCCCAGGTAGAAACCCTTGCAAAAGTGCTTCTGGCTCTGGCAGGGCTTCCTGCTGCTCTGCTGAGGGGGCTCCTTCAGATCATTGTAGCTTTAACCTGGGGTCCAGCTCTGTCACCTGTCTGGCTGGAGAAACCAACCTCAGGAAAATTTGTGAAATATGGGACCCCTTTTTTGGACTCTTCCCACTGCCTTCAGGTTTCCCTATCAGCTACTTAATTATTTTGCCAACATATGGACAAGAATCTAGGTTCCCGCTACCACACACCAAACCAAGGCAAATGATAACTGAGAGTTTGCTAATAACAGTTTGCAGAGCAACTGCTGGGGAACACCCTGCCAGGTCAAAGGAAAGAAACCATGAGATTAGAGGAACTGGCAGCACAGTGGAAGATTTTCTTCTCTTCTGCACAACCCCAGGACTGACTGCAAACTCTCTTGGGTGCACTGACCATCTACTATGGCTGACCTGCAGTCACCGGCCCTCTCCTCTCTCCTCCCCAGCCATGTCTATCTCAGAGATCCCCAAATTCTGTGTATGGACTTGGAAACACAGCTCCCCAAAAAAGTTCATCTAATACACACACACACACACACACTCGCACACACGCACATGCACACACAACACAACTTGCTGCTGCTCCTCACAGAGACTTCAATAAGTTCATGGGTAGATTTTGGTGAGAGTCAAGTTCATAGCAAGACACTTAAGCATTCACTGTTGTCATCATTATCAATGATGATTTAATGCTGCATTTTCCTGGAAGAACACTTAGCATGTCATAGAGATTCTGAAATAATGTCTAGAATCATAAAATGCCAGGGAAAAAGGCAAAGAGTACCTATTGTCTTTATTCCCTGGCTGTCTTAGCCAGCATTCCTCCACAGGGGACAATGGAAAGAGAGAGAATGTGACAGCCTTGCCTTTGTCTCCTATACTTAGTTACTGTCATCCTAAGATGCCATTAGGCTCCTCTCCTTCTCACTACCATCAACAGTTTGAGATGATTAAGGTTCGAGGCTTATAGAAGAATGACGAAGTGATGCCTGTGTCTGCAGGAGTCAGACTGTCTGGCTTCCAACCCCAGCAGTGTTCAACCCTCTGTGTGCCTCAGTACTCCCATCTGTAAAACCATCATAATAATAGAACAGCCCTTATGGAATCAAATGCATACACACTACCTTTCCTGGCATGCCCTAATCAATCTTCTCCCTTCACCACTTGTCTGAACAGCCCTTGTGAAAGGCAACTGGCAATTTCCCAGTGGAAATTTGTCAGGCTTCCTCTTATATAACCTCCACGGCATGTGTCATGGTTGATCATTCCCTCTGTCTTGAGCATTTCTTTGCATAGTGTCCTAGTCCATTTTCTGCCACTAAAATTAAATGTCACAGAATGGGTAATTTGTAATGAATGGGTTTATTTAAAGTTCATGGTTCTGCAGGCTGAGAAGTCCAAGAGCATGGCACTGAGGTCTGCTCAGCCTCTGGTGAGGGCCTCCTTGCTTCACCGTGACATGGCAGAGGCATCACAAGGTGAGACAGAGCCAGCATGCTTGCTTGCATCTCTCTTCCTCTCCATATAAAGCCACTACAAGTCATCCTAGGGACCACCCTAATTATTGCCCAAAGTCCCCAATTCCAAATATCATTAACATATAAATTGGGGGATTATGTTTCCAACACATGAATTTTCGAGGAACACATTCTAACCCTATCATGTGTTTTCCTGAATAAAAGTTTGTCAGGGTTGTCTTCCATCTTTATGTCTAGATTCCTCTTCATTTTCTAAATACTGATGAGCCCCAGAGCTCAGTTCAGGGACTTTTCTTTCAACCACATTCAACACTCAGCTCATCTGTCTGGTCTTGACTTTAAATGCCATTTGTGCCCACTCTCATATTCCTAGCCCAGATTCTCACAAACTGGGAACTAACCCAATGTCTACTCTAGTTCTTTACTTGGATCATGAGCATCTCAACCTTAACAATTTTCAAAACTGAACTCACCTCTTTCTCTAAACGGCTCCTTAGATAGTTCCCCCATCTCAGTACATATCAACTCTATCCCTCTAGTTGCTCAGGTCTATCTTGGGAGTCATCTTTGACCTCCATCTTCTTCTCATGTACCATATCCAAAATTCAGCAATCCTGTGAGCTCTACCATAACAATATAACCTCACCTCTCACCACCTCTACTGTGATGGCACAGGACCAGAGCCATCATTCACTCTTGCCTGGATAATTGTCGTAATCATTTAATTGGTCCCCTAGTGTTTACCTGATGTCCTAATCTGTTTCTAACACACCAGAAATAGGATGTTTTAATTTTACTTTTTCTTGGCAATCAGTACTTACATCTATTTATGGGGTACAATGTGATGTTATTATACACACACACACACATATTGTAGAATGACTGAATCAAGCTAAGTAACATATCCATGGCTAGAGGATTCTTTTAAACATGTCATTCTTGTGCTCACAATTCTCTAGTGTGTTTCCCATCCAACTTAGGGTGAAAGCTTATGTCCTTCCAGGGTCCTATGAAGGCCTCCCGCCATCCCACTCCCAGCTATTCTGGCCTCAGGCGCCACTCTCCCTCTTCTGCACACCACTTTTTCATTGCTTGCTCTTTCTCACGTATGCCAAACACACTCAGACTTCAGGGTCTTTGAACATATTGCTTCCTTTGACAGATTTTTGTCCTGTTTTGCTTGCTCACTTCCTATAGATCTCTGTACAAATGCTACCTCATCAATGAGGCCTAAAAACAGCAATTTCATCCATCCCAACTGATTTCTGATTCTCCACACAACTTGACACTATCTGATGTAATATATATATATATATATATATATATATATATATATATATATTTAATTTGTTCATTGCCTGACAACTTCCACTGGAATCTCAGCCCCATCAAGGTAGAGTCTCTAATTGGCTTACCTCTGTATCTCCAGAGCATAGATCTATCTAACTATGGATAGATCTTTAGAGCTATCTGTATGTGGCACACAGGAAGCTCTCAGAAATACTCACTGAAAGAATGAATAAATGAATTAAGGAACAAATATCATTTAAATCACAGCATTCATCTTGCTAAATGAACGAATGAAAAACATTTATAAAAATATTTGACTTATATGTGGCCAAGCATTAGATGAATGAATAAATAGCACTCAGAAGTGATGGGCACATAGGAGATCCTCATTGAACACTGAAGTAAAAAAACAAATGAAGTAAAGCATTTAGAACAGCAGCAACACACAGCAAGCTCAATCCATTTTGAAATTTACTATTCAAGTGAAAAAAACCTTATCATTAACAGGAGCTCCTCTCCCTCATACTCAAAGAAGACAAAAGAGGCTCGGAATTCAGCACTGAGTGTGGAGAGGAAAGGAAAATGCAGAATTACAGGTCTGAGGCTCATCCCTGAGAATTCCTGAAGACACGAGACTCTGGATCAGACAGTGGGAATGGACAGACCATTTGTAGAGGGCAAATAATCCCTTTCTTGCATATCCATCTTGAGACTTCCACAATTTTCATCAATTCTGACTTTGTATCTGTGAATATTTGGGGATTCAGAATGTCATCTGTTATTTCCAGATGCGATATTTCCCTACCATCAAGCAGAATCTTCCAGGTAGAGCTTAAGAAACATAGGGAAGAGAGGTTCCTCTCACAACATAAAAACTTCTCTCTTTCCCTGGGTCTTAGTGAATGGAATGCTGTTATTCAAGAGATCAACCTATATACCTTTGAAGATGTATAACTGGGATACTTGAACTTATAAAACGGGATAGGTCTGTGCCAAGGATCTATCAGTTATTTACTTTTTAGAGTGGATTAGTTCACTTAGCTTTCCCCTCCAAATCTCTTATTGATACTAGTCTGAACTCAAAAATGAGGGTTTTGCTTAGGGTGGAAGAAAGATTGAGGGAGGGAAATTTTATAGTTAAGTCACTAGGGGAAAGAACAGTGGAGGCATTTTTGCAAATATATGGACCTCAGTACGATAGAGTCAAGTAGATAGGAGGGTAGGATCATATGTAGATTTCTTCCAAATGAAAACCAGGCAGCATCCATATTGACTGCGGTCATTGTGTGAAGCCAGGAAAATCAACTCTCACAACCCTGTTCCAGGGCAAGGGTTTGACGTTAATTTAGTTGGGCAGCTGAGACCCAAGGGATACGTCTATGTAAAAGTTCCTCTAAACCCCTTCTTTCTTTTTCAGTCTTTGAAGGGTCTCAGTTTACAACGCTGTGTCAATATTCCAGCAATCCAAACGAAGCATCTAAGTGTACAGTTCTCTGAGGTTTGGAACTGGCGTTGATTCAGTAAATGCACAGGCCTGGCCGCCATGTGTCCTCCTCCTTCTTTCTTGCATGGAAATTTTCATTAACTTGTCGGTTTGGCATGTTAACTCTGCAAACGCTGGCTCTTATCCATAGGTAGCACGGCTGCCTCCTTGTCTTGCTTTTGCAGCCATAGAGATGTGTTTAGGAAGCATCTGCTATCCTCCTCAAAGATCAGGCAACAGGTCTTCGCCAGGGAACTGCATGAATAAAATTATACACAGAAACCAAGGTTCATAAAAAATTATACAAGAAAACCTGAGGGTTAACAAATTAGGGAGGTTATTTTTTCCCCAATGCCAGGATTGTCGGTGCCCATTTGGAACCTCAGGAAATTTAAAATTATTCAGGCGAACCATTACCCAGTCCTTCAATCACCTTTGAACTGGTTCAGCCAAGTACTCCTATACTATCCTTAGGTCTCCTGGGCCATGATCATGAGCCCTCATCACCACTGAAGTGAACAATCCACACTTGGTTAACTTTACCTGCCAGAAAAATTCTTCATAAGTGACTATAACCAGTTACTTAATTTGATAATAAATTCAATTTGCAAAATGAAATATGATATTGATATGAAAGAAGGGATAACCCTAACTATTCCTACTTTGGTTCTTGCAAATCAGTGCTGATAAAATGAATTCCATTTCCGTGAGTGCTATTCTACACCATAAGCCTTTCCAACATTCAGGAGAGTTTGACTTTGTCGGCAGGGGTACTATTAACAGCTATCTTTGACCATGGAATGGGTGTCGTGCACGTGCTGTCACATGAAGCAGATCACTTCATTCCTACACTGGCCCTATGAAGAGGATCACATGCACATACTTTGCAAGTGAGAAAACGGAGAGCATGGGGAGACATTGCAAGTCAGTAGCAAAGATGAAGTTAAACCCTGGTAGGTTTAATTTTCAAGCTCATGCTTTACCACGATGTCTCCTGGAAGGGTGGCCCTATCTATAGCACTCCACTTTTTTTATTCTAATTTGTTATATATGACAGCGGAGTGTATTACATTTCATATTACATGTATAGACCACAATTTTTCATATCTCTGGTTGTATACAACCATTAGTGTCTTCATACATGTACTTTGGATAATGATGTCCATCTTATTCCACCATCATTTCTAACCCCATGCCCCCCTCCATTCTCCTCCCACCCCTTTACCTATCTAGAGTTTGTCTATAGCACTCCTCGTAGATTCTGCAAACCTAACTAGATGGCCATGTCCCAGGGAACTTTCAGAGAACCAAGGAGTAGCTCAAATAAGGTCATTTCAAGGTCATTCTTCCTCCAGTTTCTTCTCAGCCTGATGGAAATGTGACTCTCAATTATCCATGCCTAAAAGAGATTCCAAAAAAGCACTATTGTTCAATGACATATCTGGATTCCCCTAAACCCTGCAATATGGACCTTTGTCTAGAACTTCAGAGTTAGTTGGAACTTTGTAGATCATCTATTCCAGTTTTCCTCCTACTATATCTGTTAGATAGTCTTACAAGAGGAGCTTGTATTTTTAACTGAAGTCTAGTTAAAAATAAATAAGTGAAATATCCTAAATATGAGTGGCAGCCTAGATAATTGCTTTTGATATGTAGCCCTTTTGGGAAAGAGAAGAGAACTTGAAGTTAAGTCCTTGCTTCTGAAGGGTAAGGTATGAAAAGTAGGAAGACAAAGGGAGCAAAACCAGAGAGGTCTACAAAGCCCCAGTATTCTCTGCCTCAAAATTCTCCTGGGCCAAGTAAGGCTAGGTAGCTCTATATGTTGAGATAGAGAGATATATCCCTGTGCATATGAAAAGTTTCCTGTTATCTGTAGTTTTTCCAGGACACACCCAAAAACCCACCTCCTCCAATCACATATTTCCTATCTATATTTACCACCTAATCAGTAATTCAAACTAGGTTACAGCCCTCATAACCTAATCCTTTCACCTCTGAATATTCTGACATTAAAAGGAGTTTTGGAAGAACACCTCATATCCAAACCATGATGCTTTTGCTTGTATCGAGCTGTTGTCTACCCCTCCGGTAAGTCGGTTATAATCTTTAAACCCTAGGTTTTTATCTGCAACAGGAGAATAACAAATCTACCTACCTGCTAGGATTCTTGTGAAAATTAAAAGAGAAAATCTTTGTAACATGTTTAGAAAAGGCCCCAGCACTCAACTAATAAAGTTATAATTATTGCCATTCTGCCCACTGATAAAAATAAGAGACAAAATAGGGACATATTTCTAGAAAGTAGCGGGTTTATATTGCATTTTGGCTTTTAGATTTTCTTTAACCATCTATTAGGTCTCTTCTGTTTCAGGCTATGAGTTATTTATGACTTTTGCTGAGATTGTGGAGATGTTCCTAGATCCATACGGTGGGGACAGGGAAAGGAGAAGGGGAGAATATAAATAAAAGAATCAGGGATTTGGCTTTGTTTCTTAGATACACAAGCTCAGAGGGAATAATTCTGCTGTGCTTTGCCCTTGGAGGAAACCCCTGGAGAGTCTCTGGTTTTATTAATGGTCTGGTATTGATTGAGGATTTAATGTATTTAATCCCTGCATACACATTATCTCATTTATCTCACAGTCACTAGCTTAGATGGGCACTTTGCCTGTTCTCAGGATGGCTTGCTCCAGATCACCTATTGGGAAGTAGCAGAGCCAGAATTTGAACCACATGTACTTTATCTTGCCTCTTTCCCTAATTCAACCTTTCTGAACAGTTTGAGAAGAGTATTCGTGTCTCACACCCCTGGACACTTAATGCCTTTACTCTGCTGTGAATTGTCCAGGATAGCACATTCTCTCCCATAACCCTGAAAAATTCCTACATTCAGGAAACTAACATTGACACAATACATTCCTCCAGTCTATAGCCCAAATTGTTATTTGTCCTGTTGTCATCCTCCATGCTTGATTGAAGTCCAGGCTCCCACAGTTCATACACTTATCACATCTCTTTAGTTTCCTTTATAGTTTTAGAAACTTTTCAAATTTGCCTACTTCTGAAATTTAGAGACAAAGACTGTGGCATTTCTGGTGTGTGTGTGTGTGTGTGTGTGTGTGCATATACACACATAAGCTGCTTCATTGGTGATTATGTCTTCAGCTATTATGTCAAAAGCCAACATTTGCAAAGCACATTTTACCTCAAAAGTAACATTGGGAAGAAATAGCAAGCAGAAATCCAACCCCAAATATGTGGCACCAGGCCTACAATATAGAAATAGGTGTCGACGTGTCTGCCCTGCTTACCAAATTGAGTCAGTCTAAGAACTTGGCAGGCAGGAGGTGACTAGAACTTGACAGCCTTCGAAGGAGGGGTCGTATCCATGGGCTCTTCACTGGCAGCCTGGAGGTTGGTGGTGCAGAGGCCCTCTGTGCCAGGGTGGAGGCCGGTGAGTGGACCTTCACTCGCAGCGTGGTAACCGTGGGGGCATTGGGAAGAGAGGCTCTTTGCTGTCCAGCAGGGTTCCTAGATGCAGGCTGAGGGGTGGGTGGTGGGACAATGGGATGGGACAGAGTGGGGTTGGGTTGGGAGAACTGAAGGGTTGGGGGGCCGGGGAGGACTGGTCCCTTTGCTGGCTGCCTGTGCTGCCTATGGCCATGGACACTGCGGTGTGGGCCAGAGCTGTCACTGGACACAGAAGATGGGAAAATGACCGCCATGGAAGGGGGGGTAGTGTCCATGGCTGTGTCCTCAGGCAGCACAGCAGGATGCTGGGAAAGGTGAGCCGATGACATGGCTATTAGGGTTGGAGGGATGGAGTGCTGGCCCTGGGTATTGGGGTTGTGGGTGGAAGGGAAAGGAGTGGGTTTGGGGAAAGAATGAGGAGGAGGAGGAAGAGGGGCAGCAGGAGGAGCAGCCAAAGGAGAGGGAACACTAGGAGGAGGAAGAGGAG